>NC_091951.1:354663433-354820933 GCF_031021105.1 Erythrolamprus reginae
TGGTTGTGCCGGAAGTGTGTGTTTTGCAACCCAGGTTAAACTCACCTGTGAATGCGCAGAGGGCTATTTTATCATACATTTGGCTCTGGTGGAGGGGTTTCAGCCAGAGGGTGGGCTGTGGGGGCATGTCCGGCTGGCCTTCACTGCGGGTTCAGCGGGGGGGAATTCCTGTTGCCGGTTCTAGAGAAGGACACACACACCCCCTCTGTCATTTGGTCTTGATTATATCACTCGGTTAATGGCACGGAAGATTGTGTTGGCTTTGTTTACAGACGGCTGTTATCTCATGCTTGCTTGCTCTCTTGCTCTCTCCTCTCTCTCTTTCTCTCCCTTTCTCTCTCCCTCTCTCCCTCTCTCTCTCTTTCTTTCTCTCTCTCTGTGTGGGGGGCAGTGTGCTGACTCTCTCTTAGAGAGGGTTGTGTAGCATTGTGAAGCGGTAGAGAGGTCTAAGGGCTGTGAATGCCGTTGCAGTGAATGCCACAACTCCTCCGACCGGATCAAAGTCCGCGTCTGGGATGAAGACGATGACATCAAGTCCCGGGTCAAGCAGCGGCTGAAGAGGGAGTCGGACGACTTTTTGGGCCAGACCATCATTGAAGTCCGGACGCTGAGCGGGGAGATGGACGTCTGGTACAACCTGGGTGAGTCCTTCCTCTCCACTGTGGGGGGAGGAGCCGAGGAGCCTGGTGGGAGAGCAGGGGGGGGGTCCCTTGGGATCGGGGGGGGACACGGGGGAGACACTGAGGAGAGCCAGAGTGCTGCCACACCGAGGCCGCTGGGGGGTCCTTGGCTTTGGGGCCCCTGAGAAGGACGGGGGGGGGGAGTTTGGGGCATGGAGGAAGCACCAATACCCCTCCCCCCCAGCTTGACCAAGGACTCTTTGCTCCCCCAAGCCTTGGGGGGGGGGGGGGGTCAGGAGAGCAGCCAGGCTGGGTGGAGGCAGCGGAAAGAAAAGGGGGGCCCAGAGAATGCAGCCCCCGAAGGCCCCCTTTTCAAACCAGATGGGGTGGTATCTCCAGCCAGAGTGGGGGGTGGAGGAAAGAGTGGACGCCAGACTCCCCCCCCTTAACAGCCCCATAGCCCCCCAGACCTGGGCCACTTTAATGCTTGTGGACTTCCTCCTCCCGTCACGGCCCCTCCCAGGGCAAAGCCAGGAGAGCAAGGGGGGGAGGTTGGATTTGCCCTCCCGGCAAGACCCCTCTAACCTCATGCCAAGGGGGCCACAGGGGCACATCTCCCTGCCCCCCTTCCCCCAGGTCAGCCCATGCTCCACTTCTAGCCCTGACCCCTTGACCCGAAGCCCCGGAAGGGGCAGGGAGTGGCCGGGTGGGGGTCCCTGGCTGGCAGGGGTGAGGACATTGTGTGTGTGGGGGGGTCTTCCTTCTAGAAAAGAGGACGGACAAATCGGCGGTCTCGGGGGCCATCCGGCTGCAGATCAGCGTGGAGATCAAAGGCGAAGAGAAAGTGGCCCCTTACCACGTCCAGTACACCTGCCTCCACGAGGTAGGAGCGGGGGGCCCGGCTGAGCCCTGCTCCCCAGGAGGGGGCCCACATGGGGAGCCCCCTTGGTGAAGACGCTCCCTCCCTTCGTCCCCCTGGGCTTCCAGGAGGCGGGGGGTTCTTGGGGGCTCCTGAAGGGGGCGGGCAATTCCCTTATGTTAATGAGAAGTGCCCCCTCCTCTCAATTGTGGTGGGTTGGGCCCTCTGACCAGTCAGGGGAGACCCTTCCCAGAAAAATCCAAGGATGTGGTCCAGTTTTAAAGTATAAAGTCATGAGCCAGAATGGCCCAGTGGTTAGAAGGCAGCACCGCAGGCTACACCAGCCAACTGCTGGCTGTAGTTCACCAGTTCAAATCTCACCACTGGCTCCAGGTTGACTCAGCCTTCCCTCCTTCTGAGGTGGGTCAAATGAGGACCCCGATTGTTGGGGGCAAGAGGCTGAGAGGGCTAGGAAAGCCCTGGGGAGAAGTAGATGTTGCTTGGAGGTCTTCCAGGTGGAGCCTCACAGGTGAGCAGTCGAGAAGGTGAGGTCTGAGGGAGGAAAGGCAGAGATGTTCTGGGGGGACCCATAGAAGAGAATCTTTATAGCTGAAACAGGGAGGGGGGGGTCCTTGGGGGTCTCGGAGCTTGGCTGTTTTTATCCCGATGCTTTGTGGTACCCAAAACTAGAGATCCTCACTGGAGCTGTTAGTGACTGCCGCCCTCAGACCAGCCCTGTAGAGGTTGCCCAGTTGGGCTCACGGAAGGAAAGCCCCAGGGACCCCCCCCCCCAGGCCCCTCGTGCTCCGATGGCCCAGGCGGAGAGACCGGGAGGGGGCCGTGTTGTGTAGCGAGAGGGAGTCTAGCTGGAAGCTCTCCAGCGTCACCCTTAGCCCCCCCTCTGCCCCCCCTCAGTGCATCTGGGCAAAGCTCAGGAGTGGATGACAGCCGGACCCGCTGGGGGGCCACAGACGCCCCAAAGGTTCGGTGTCAGTCAGTGGCAGGCAAAGCCAGTCGAGGGGCTCCAGGGTCAGCCTAGAAATGGTGGCCAGCTCGGTCAGCCCTGGAGGGAGAAGGGCAGAGGGGTGGGAAGTGGGAGGAGCCACGCCTGGGCCGGGGGGGGGCAGCCAAGGAATGTGCCTGGGGCCCTTCCCTGAGACCCTCTGGGGGGGGGCCTCCTTTCCAGAACCTCTTCCACCACCTAACGGACGTCCAAGGCAACGGCGTGGTGAAGATCCCCGAGGCCAAAGGGGACGACGCCTGGAAGGTCTACTTCGAGGAGATTGGCCAGGAGATCGTGGATGAGTTTGCCATGCGCTACGGGATCGAGTCCATCTACCAAGCCATGACGTGAGTCCCCGGCCACCTCGGCCTCAGTCCTGGATGCCGCCTGCCCCCAGAGGCTTTCCCAGCCTCCCAGGGACAGGCCCAGCCTTGGTGCAGCCAAGCCAGTCTTGGGGGAGGGGGGATTGATCCCCAAACTCTGGAGGGTGGGGAGGTTCTTCAACTCGGCTGCTGTGGGTGAAGGGCCCCCTCCTCGCAGGGTCCCAAATGGTCCTTTGCCCCCAACCCCGGAGCTGCAGGAGATGAGCCCAACTGGGGGGGGGGGGAACTCGGAGCAGCTGGTGCCAGCAACAGGGCCCAGGTTTCCCTCCTCTCTGCTCGGATGCCCAGCAGGGTCTGCAGAGCCCCTTCGTCCCTCTGGGCTGCTCCTGCCATCGTCCAGAAGGAAGGGCCTCCTTTGTGCCTCCTCCCTTCATGCCGTCCTGGAGACGAGAGGGCCAAGAAAAGAAAGCCAGAATCCCCAAAACACGGGCTGGCGGGGGGGGGGGGGGAAGGGGGAGGTGTTGATAAAAACCAGCACAAACCAATGTGAAGAGGGGGGGGGGCTCTTGAAAAGGAATCACCGGGCAGGAAAGGGAGGGAGGGAGGGAGGGAGGGAGCCGGTCCTCCATAGCAGAGCTGGCCCTTCCAGGCGAGGGAGGGCAGGAGTGAGGATGGGGCCCACCCTGGGGTCCCTGTCCTGGGGAGGGTAGAGGTGGGCCCTTGTTAATGTATGGGCAGAGTAATCCTTGTTTACCAAGGTTGTGCACACACAGGATGAGTTCTGAATAACTACTCAGCAACGCACAGATACACCAACTTGAATTAAAGTTTACTTTTGAGAAATAACATCTTCAGATAAACAGTCAAAAGTCCTACACATAATATGTCAGAATAACAATCCAAATATTACCAAGTCTTTCTTACCAGTTGTCTTTGCCATAATCAGTAATCAAGTCTAAACACACTTTAGCTGTAACACATGACTATAATGCAGAGACATTGCAGAGCATAAATACAGTGAGTAGCCAGGGAAAGAGAAACAGAGAGGAATTCCAGAGAGATGAGCTGTGAACTCTAGCTCCCTCTTGTGGCAGTCTGCAACACTTCTGATAAACAGACATAGCTCTGACAAAAGCTATACATATATTAACACACATTGTTGGTTTATATATTGCCAAGTGCCAGCCCAACCGTTATGGACAGAGTCCTAACAGCCCGTCCTGCTTTTGCCTGAGCCCCAGGTGGGAGAAGGTTTGGCTCTGAGGCTCTGGGCTTGGTCTCCCCACCATTGGGAGGAAGGCTGAGGCTGGGGAGGGGGCAGTCAGAGAAGGGGCCCAAGGGCCGGTTTTTTGCTTCTGCACACTGTCCGGTGGGGGGGGGGGATAGAATTGGAGCTGGGGAGGGGCTTGGCTGGAGGGGGTGTCTCACTTCAGAGGTTTCTTTCATTAGTCATAGTGGAATCTGCCAGGGTTGCCACCCACAGGTGTTAGGGCTCTCACTGGCTCTCACTGAGTTTGGGTCGCCTCTGTTAGTCTACTGTATGTGACTATGTTGGGTGTTGCAATACAGAAGCTAACAATGTAAGTTTAAGACTGTACCTTTAAGAGTCATTTGCTGGTTGGCCACAAGAGGGAGCCAATGCTGCTCCTCTTGGGGGAGTTTATACTAGAGAGATTTATATTTGCTGTGTGTATATTTTGCTGTGTGCGATAACCTGGTTTGTAAACCATTATTAGGATTATATGTGCATGATATTGGACTGTGGTAACTACTATTGTTTATTTGCCTATTTGTATATAATAATAATTCATTGACTGACTCACATTGCTGCATTTATTCTGCTTAAAGTTTGTTAAAGGTTTATTATATTACTTAGACATTCTAACAGCCCCCACTGGCTCTGTGGGTCAGGGAGGGGAGGGGGAGGGCCGGGGGGCCCGCTGTGGCTGCTTCTTCTGCCTGACGCCTGTTTCCTCTGCTCTTCCCCCCCCCCCCAGGCATTTTGCGTGTCTCTCGTCCAAGTACATGTGTCCTGGGGTGCCGGCCGTCATGAGCACTTTGCTGGCCAACATCAACGCTTACTACGCCCACACCACGGCCTCCACCCAGGTCTCCGCCTCCGATCGCTTCTCGGCCTCAAACTTTGGGGTGAGTTCCTCCCCTCCCCCTCTCGCCGGCTCAGCCTCGACTGGGTCTCTTTCTGGGGACGGGAGGAAGCCTGGGGGGGGGACGACACACCCATTTTCAGACCCTCCCAAGAAAGAGCAAACCCCCCCCCCTTTTGATGCTTGATGCCTTTACCCCCCCCCCCCCCCCCGACAGAAAGAGCGCTTTGTGAAACTGCTGGACCAGCTGCACAATTCTCTCCGGATTGACCTCTCCATGTACAGGGTAGGTGCCTCGCCTTCTGACCCCTCTCCACTGCCCAGGGTCTGGACAAAGCCTTTCTTGACCTCAGGGCCCGCCCACCCTCTCCAGACCCCGAGCCTCCCAGGGCTCCACTGGCCAGAGTGGGCCTGGACCTGGGCTTTTGGGCTCAAACAGCACCGGGATGGGGTTCTGTCCTGCTGCCTGTTTCTCCGAAGGGTTTGTCCGAAGGGTTTGTCCGAAGGGTTTCCTTGGTTGGGATGGACATGGCTGCTTCCTTTGGTCTGAGCCAGGCAGAACATTTACCTGCACTGTGGAAATGACAGGTGTCCCACCTCCCCCTCCCCCCCACTCTGCCCCCACCTAACCCACCTGTCCTTGGCTTTAATATTTGATTTTAACTTTTTATATTTTAACTGTAAATCACCCAGGGTTACCCTGTGTTTATTTATTTTATTTTATTTTATTTATTTGTTGATTTTAAATAAATATAAAATAATAAAATAATTTGGGCAAGATTGGGTGGGTTCTGGTCTTCTGGAGGCCCTTGATAAAAGGGCCTAAACACATTTCAGCTATAATACATAACTACAACACGGAGAGATTTCAGAGCATAAACAGTGAGTAGCCGGACAGAGAGAAACAGAGAGGGGGGGGGGGACTCAGAGAAATAAGCTATGAACTCTAGCTCCCTCTTATGGCTGTCTGCAACACCTCAGCTAAGCAGATAGAGCTCAAAACAAAACAAAACCAACAGAGCGGCGGAGGGTCCTGGCCTTTTGGGGGCCACCCAGGAGCATCCGGAGGGAAGAGGGGGCTGGCACCCGGCAGGCTCTCCTCCTCCTTCAGGAAAGAAACAGGTCCCCCACCACCGCCAGAGTCCTAAATCAGGCTGGCTCTGAGGCGGGGGAGGGGGGCTGGGTGATCCAGAGTTTCCCCCCTCCCCGGTTTCCAGGGGACAGTGGGACCCAGGCCGTTCTTACTGGATTTGCCACATTAGCAGCCTCTCAGTTTGGTTCTTAATGTGTTGTGAGAATATTGCGTGTTCTCCAGTATTTTCTTTAATGGCCTGGAGGGAGGGGAGGGAGGGGGGGAGGGGAGGGAGGCTGATCCAATTTGCAGATGGCCCAGAAGACGGAAAACATGAGATTCAGAACGATCTCGGCACGTTAGCGCAATAAGCAGCCGACCAGCATGAAATTTCCCCCAGAGAAGAGCGAGCGCTACCGTCCAGCCGCAGGGAAGAGCAGCCTGGCCCAGGAAGGTCCTGCGCACGGACGGTGCCTGCAGAATTGGGGAGGGGGACGTGGGAGGCTGCAAAATGCAGTGTTTCTCTCCCCCTCCCCCGGAAAGAATCGTTCCACTTTATTCTGCTTTGGCCAGTCCCCCCCCCCCTGCGTCCACTTCTGGGAGACCCATTTGGAGAGGGGGGGGGCTGAAAGCTGGAGAGGCTCAAGGAAGGCCAGCAAGGGCTGGTCAGAGGGCCAGAAACTCTGCCCTTTTACGCAGAGGAAGGGCTGCGTGGAGAAGTAGCAGCGGAGGAAGCTGCTCACCGGGGCTTTCAAGGACAGGCCACAACAGGTTGTGTGTTTGTGACAGGGCGCAAGAGCTGGATAGCGTTGTGCGTATAGTCTGGTTATGGAGATGTGGCTTCGGGTATAAAGCTTTTTTTATTTTTTCTCCACCTTAAGATAAGATGAATAAGAACACAACATCAATACTTAACAGGATACATATATAAAATTATCTTACCTAGTAGGGAAAAAAATTAACAGAGCATCTTAAGTTTCCATTTTCATTTAAACTATCATAACTCCAAGAATTAAACTAATTGACAAATAAGAATACAAATTTTATATTTAAAACAGTATAAACCTTAAAACTACTTTAAATTTGTTTTATAATTATCTAATGCTGCCACCATTTCTCTTTTCGTTCCTACCATCCAATTTCTAATTCTTTTACATCACTTTCAAAATAGTGATCTATTTTAACTATTTTTAATTTCAATCCATTCATAAAAATTTCCTCCAAATTTTATAATATTCCAAATCTTCTTTGTCTTAGTAGAACAGAACAGAATAGAATAATATTGGAATGTAGAATAGAATGGAATGGAATAGAATTCAGAATGAATAGAATAGACTAGAATAGAATATAGAATATAGAATAGAATAGAATTCTTTACTGGCCACGTGTGATTGGACACACAAGGGCTTTGTCTCTGGGGCAGATGCTCTCAGTGGACATGAAAGTATCTCAGAGGAAGTCTATTTATTTCATAAAATCCATAATTTTCCGTAACGTCTCTCTATTCAACATCTGTGCATATATAATTCTAGCTGCAGTCACTATATGAATAATTAAATATATTTCTTGTTTATTAAATGTTTCTGGTAAAATACCCCCACCCCGACCCCCACGGCCTTTCCAGCTGGAGCTTCTCCTGGGATATGGGCTCCCTCCTCCTGGGTCAGGGCTGGTGGGCTCCTCCCGGGGGTCTCCAGGCCTTGAAAGGCCCCCTCTGCTCCTGCCGCCCCCAGAACAACTTTCCTGCCAGCAGCCGGGAGCGTCTGCAGGACCTCAAGTCCACGGTGGACCTGCTGACCAGCATCACCTTCTTCCGAATGAAGGTAGGACACCCCCCCCCCACTCAAGGCATCTGGGGGGCTCTGGATCTTTGGAATTTAGTCTCTCAAAGCACAGGCCCTCCCTCTGGGGACTTTGGAAGCTGGGGGGGGAGTACGGAGGGGGGTTTCCTGACCTGGAGGGAGGGAGCTGCCCCCCCCCCTTTCTGCGGCCCCTCTGGAAGGGCAGAAGGCAGGAAAGAGGAGCCCAGCTCTGCCAGGGTGGCTCTGCCTGTGCTCCCCCTGCCCTGGCCAACCCAGGTGCCCCCCTGAGCTCTGCCCTCCCTCTGGAGCAGCCTCCCTTTCCATTTGGGGAGGATGTGCCCCCTCCTCCTCTCTTCTCCCCTATGTCCCGGTGCAGCCTGGCCCCCTCCTCCTCCTCTGAGATGTGACCCCCCCCAAGGCCCCCCTCCCTCCCCCTACACTTAGCGCAGCCTCCCCCTCCTCCATCAGCCTGGACTTTTCTTCATGTCCAGCGGCAGCAACGCTAGCCAGAACCCCCCCCCCCCCGCTGCCCTGGTCAGCCTCCTGCCGCTTCTCTTCCCTGACAGTGGGGGGGGTGAGCTTCCCCCCCCCCCCCCCGGTCCTGGCAGGCTGCCAAGCAGTGGCTTGCCAATTAGTCAAACTCTCATGGAGGCTGGAGGGGAGCTGGACATGGAGGAGGGGGAGGAGGGGGCGGCTGACCACCCGTGAAATTGGAGTTTCTCTCCAATTTCTTTCCTGGGAAGCCTGTGAAACGATTTCTGACAAGCCAAACTCTTCACTCAGCCCTGTCAGGAAGGGGCACAGAGCCTCCGTTGCCCCCGGAACATTCGCATACACCCCCCCCCCCCCCCCCCAGCCTGTCAAGTCTCGGCTTAGTAGGTCAGGCGTCTGGATAGATTGAGCCCCAACCCCTGTGGCCCTCTTCCTCTTCCACTGGGTGAAGAGTCCCCCCACACCCCCCGGAAGGGCTGAGGAGACCAGGTCCTCCCCTGCAGGAGGCGGTGGGCCAGGGGGCTTTCCCCGAGGGCCAAAAGAGGAAGGGTGGGGGATTTGGCAGTGGGTGGAGGGCTGCACTGCAGCCATTGAGATGGCGCCTCCTGCCCTGGTACTCAGGGACCTCCAGGTCCCAGGACTCTATCGTATTATGATGACCCATTTGGAGGGGGGGGGGGCTCCTCCAAGGCAGGGAAGACTTGTTTAGGATGTGACCAAGGGCCTTCAGGGGCTTGAAGGTGCTTAGCATGGAAACCCAGCCCCCCGCAGGCCCCTCCTGGGCCAGAGTCTTGGGGCAGGGCCTTCTGGGGAAGATCCCGGGGGGTCCTGAGCAGCCCAGAGAAGGGAGGCCAGGACGGAGATGGGGACCCAGTGTTGTCGTCCGTCCCCCCACAAAAGGGGGTCCCCTCACCCCAGTCTCCCCCCCCCCCACTCTGCCTGCCCAGGTCCAGGAGCTGCAGAGCCCCCCTCGTGCCAGCCAGGTGGTCAAGGGCTGCGTCAGGGCCTGCCTCAACTCCACCTACGAGTACGTCTTCAACAACTGCCACGAGTTGTACAGCCGGGAGTATCAGGTGGACCCAGTACGTAGCGTGTGTGTGTGTGCTTGTGTGTGTGTGTATTGGGGCAGCGTTGAGGGTCTAATCCCCCACCCGAGTCCCTGAGGTTGGATGAGGACAGTTTATGAGCCCTGGCGGCTGAGTGCGCAGGGGGAAGTCTGCCATTCCACCTCCAGCAGTTCGATCCTGACCAGTTCAACCGCCCGTCCTTCCGAGCTCAGTCGAATGAGGACCCGGACTCTCTAAACCGCTTGGGGGGGGGGGGAGGCTGTAAAGTACTGTGAAGTGGTGTATACTGTATTTTTTGGAATATAAGATGCACCTTAGTTTTCAGGGGGGAAAACAAGGGGCAAAAATTCTCCCTCTGCCTCCCAGCAATTGGCCAAAGAGCAAGTGGCCACATCCTCTCTTTGCTGTGCGTTTCTGTGCCTGAATTGGAGAAATGTCCATGGTGGCCGTATATTAATGCCAGAAAGTTTCCTTAAACGTAGTCACACCAACTCCTCCCAATTATTTGAACAGATCCACTCCAAACATGACCACGTCCGGCTTTAACTCAGCTGCCGTGTCTCAATACTAAACAGGACACGGTTACATTGAGCCTCCTCACATCACACGTTGGTTTTTAAAAGCTTTTTCAGTTTGTTAAGTTGTCTAGAACAAAAATAAAGCAGTCTTTAAAAAAAATAAGTCTAATAATTTGAACATGGTTATTGACTGGCCTCCTAGCAGTTCCACCTGGGAGCAAGGGCTTCACCTGGCCTGACCCTCTCTCTCTGGACCAGCTGTGCATCGGAGGCTGACACGCAACTGCTTCTGCCAATCAGGCTCTGGGCCCCCCTGTTTGCTGCAGGGAGGCCAGTGGCTGGGAGGCAGAGGCCAAGGGGGGGCTGTGGGGGGCCTGCAATCGGTGTATAAGAGGCACCCACCTTTTCACCCTGTTTGGGGGAGTAAAAAGGAGCATCTTCTACTCCGAAAAATACAGGGAGTCTTCGGGACTACGGCTCTTCTCATCCATCCTGGCATAACTGAGGTTGAGGGTCCTCACAAAAGCAAAAGGAAAAGGGGGAGGGGGAGGGAGCTGCTTCCTTATGCAGCAGGTCCTCAAGGGGGGCGTAGGGGAGGGGGCAGCCTTCCTCTGCCCAAATGGGTTTAGTATAGATTGTCTCACAGCCCCCACTGGGAAAGGGGGGGCAGGCTGTGTGTGTGTGTGTATAGGGTGGGGGTAGGTGGGGCAGGGGAGGGGCTGCCTTCCTTGCCTGAGGGCCCTGGGTCTCCCCCAGAACAAAGCACAGGAGCAGCTGCCGCCCGAGGAGCAGGGGCCCAGCGTCAAGAACCTGGACTTCTGGCCCAAGCTCATCACGCTGATCGTCTCCATCGCGGAGGAGGACAAGAACTCTTACGCCCCCGTCCTCAACCAGTAAGGGACGCTCTCCCTCAGCTGGAGCCCTGCCGTCCACCCGCCCGTCCATCTGTCCGTGGCGCTGTCCTTCTGCAGGGCCTCTCTGTTGTCCGTCTGTGTCTGTCTGTCCGTCCGTCTGTGGAACAGTAACTGTGTAGTTGAGATGGCGGCTTCCGCTTAGCGCCCAGCGGAGGGGTGAGAGCGCGTCCTCATTTGGGGCTCCCTCCCCACCTGCATGCCAAGGCCTGAGCCCCCCCCCCCCCCGAGGCTGGGGGTTGCCTGTGGGGGGGCAGGCGGGGGTCGCCTCAGGGCGCTTCTGAGGAGGGCCAGTGCGGAGGGGCGGCTGCTGGGCGGGGAAGCCTCCATGGGGGGGCCCTGATCTCTCCGGGAAGGGAGCCCCTCCCTCGCAGGGACATGGCCAGGAAGTCCTTCCCCCTCTTGACCGCCTCCCCCCACTCCGGGTGCAGGTTCCCGCAAGAACTGGCGGTGGGCAAGATCAGCGCGGAAGTCATGTGGAATCTCTTCGCTCAGGACATGAAGTACGCACTGGAAGGTGAGACCCCCTCCTCACGGCCACGTCTCGTGGGAGAGCTCTGTGGCTTTCCCCCCGGAGCTGTTCACGGAGGGGGGGGCCTTCAAGTAACGAGGAGGAGGAGCATTTTGTCTCAGGGGAGTAACGGAGGAATGACGCCCCTACAGGTAGGCCTCAACTTACGACCGGTCTCCTAGTGGCCATCCAGAGTTACAACCTAGCAGAAAAGGGGGACTTACCCCCATCCCAAGTCCTGACACCTGCGCCCCCTTGTGGCTGAACTTTGGGCGCTCAGCGGTCCAGCCCCATTCGCGCCTGTTTGCCGTCTCCCACAGTCACGTGACCACCTTTTGTGGTGGGTTTGCCACTCCCAGTGTTCAGCAAAGCTGGCGTTTGCTCTTATGGCCACGGCAACAGCATTCATGTGCCACGTAACATCCGCATGGAAAAGACACGGGTCACTTCTGAAGACAGCGGAGTCCACATTTTGCCCAGAGAGCATAGCTGGTTTGAGAAGAGGGGTCCAAGGGGCCGAAGATGTGAGAACTGGACGGCCCTCCCTGAACAGATACGGGGGGGAGGGGTAGTAACCTCACCTCTCTCCCATCTACCACACTGTCCCTCCAGCAGTCCCACGATGGCCGCACACCCATTTGCCCCTCCCAGGTGACCAGAGGACGGAGGTCAACCTCCCGGCGGCCTCAGAAAGGATGCAAAGAACCGGCTCTCTGCAAGGACCCTCGGCCCTTCCACCGGTGCGCCACTTGCACAGCTTCAGTTCCCTTGTGTGCACAAACATGCGTCCCAGCACTGGAATCTTGCGCACACATGTCTCCTTGTGAGATTTTGCTTCCTGGACAGGCACAAAAACCCACGCTGGGACACATGCGCACGCAGGCAAGAGAGACGTTCTCCCTCTAATGCAGTCGGAGCTGAAGAAAAAGGCCCTGGAGGGAAAGAAGCAAAGGGGGCCGGTTGCTGCTCATCTCTCAGGAGAGACCCCTGGGGGAGGGGGGTCTTCTGAGGAGGCTCCCTTATTTATGCCCCCCCCCGTAGGCAGGTAGTCCTCAGTTATGGGTGGGGCAGGCGGAGGTTTGGGGTGTCTGGCGTGTGCACTTGTCCCAGTGGGATTTTGCTTGTGCACATGCGCAGCGCAGAAGCAAAAAAATCACTGAAATCGGCACGCACGCACGCACGCTCATGGGATTCGTGCACGCCAGGCACCGGAAGCTGCGCACGCATGTCCAGTCTTACTGCCAGTGTAGCGGCATCCTCCGTACTGTGTGGGAACCGGCTACTGGGGTGGGGTGATCACTTGACCCGGGGAGGCGGCAACCGAGATGAATAGGATCCCTCTTTGGATCCCGCCACCAGGGAGGCTGCAGCAGTTGCAAGCGGGGGAAGGAAGCGGCCACTCTGTCCAAACACTGGTCATTTGGAACCGTCACTAAAGGAACGGTCGTAAGTGGAGGCCTCCCTGATTTGGAGGGTGGGAAGCGGATCCTGGTTTCAGATTCCGCCCGTCATGTAGGCGGAAGCCACTTCAGGGGGCTGGAGGGGGCTGGGCTGGAAGTGGGAATAACCCCCCCCCCCCCAGGATGACACCCCACGCCTCCTCTCTGGGCCTGCCAGACTTATTTCTCCCCCCCCCTCGAGTGACAGGGAATTCAGAGCTCTGGGTCCTGCGTGGGACCTTCCGCTGGCTGCCTTGGCCCCGCCCCTTGCCCCCCCCCTGACAGCCTGTCCCCTCTCTGCCCCCCCCCCTTCAGAGCATGAGAAGCACCGGCTGTGCAGGAGCGCCGACTACATGAACCTGCACTTCAAGGTGAAGTGGCTCTACAACGAGTACCTGCGCAGTCTGCCAGCCTTCGAGGGCTCCGTGCCCGAGTACCCAGCGTGAGTCTCCCCCCCCCCGGCCCTCCCGGGGTTCCTCTGAGGGAGGGGGGCAGGCTGTTGGGCCTTGGCTATTATTATTATTATTATTATTAATATTAGCAGAGTTTGGCTGGCTTCATTTGCAGTAGATACAGCAGGGCAAGAGATCAACACGTGGCAGGCTAATAATAATAATAATAATAATAATAATAATAATAAAAAATAATATATTAGATTTGCATGCCGCCCCTCTCCGAGGACCTTTTGTCAGCAATGAATGTCCCCTCCTTCCTCAACCTTTACTCACAATTCAATTCAATGTTGTGCATGTACAGAGTGCAGGCAGGGAAGCTGATATTCCGTCCGTGTGGTCAGCATCCCCCCCTTGTCAAACAGCCAATGACAGAAATCCTGTATTGCAACCAGAGTACATGGGGCAGTGGTGGTTTGTTCAGACAATAATACAAGCCAACATAAAGTAAAGGTATTATTTACAGGATATGCAATATCTCCATAATATTACACAGTAATTATAATATAGATATAATATATTCTTTGCACACAGCAGATATAATGTACCATTTAGTATTAGCAGACATCTTGCTCTCTTATTAATGCAGCGTATAGTGCAACCCTAACACATAGTAGGCGCTAAAGCAAGTAGCAGTGGCATAGTATTCTCTTATTCTCTTTATATCAGCATCGTATATTCTCCACACAGTATGTTTCCCACAGCTCTTGTCTGTCTTCACAACTTCTGTATTTTCTCCCACCACCCATTGCTGCCTTGTCTTTCTATTGGAGACCCCACCCACACAGGACGCAGGGCTGACACACAGGCACGTGGGTGAGGGAGCCTTTGGACCGTCCATCCCAGCCGAGCACAAGAGAAGCAGCAGGAACGCAGCAGAGGAGGGTCGGAAGGAGGAAGGAGGGGGGCCAAGGGGGCCAAGGGCCATCTGCTGGGCAGTGGTGTTTATAGGGCTAGCCCTCCTTGATTGGTCATCCGAGGTTGACTCACTGGTCCGTTAATGGCGACTTCACCATGGAGATGTGCTTACAAGACTGGGCAAGCGTGTGGTCAAGTCCCCCCACAGGCCACCCCTTGTCTGGGAGAGTTGGGGGGGGATGCCAGGCCCATTTTGTGGGGCTCCCTTGGCGAGGGAGGGGCAGGAGGAGAGCGGTGCCCAGGACAGGCAGGGGAGGCAGCCGGGGAGGCTTCGGGGGACCCCCTTGGAGCGCTGGCTGGGACTTTGGGACTTCATGCTGGCCATTAGCATGAAGGCTCCTTGTGGGCTGACCACTCATCCCTGCCCTGGGCTGCTTGGGGTCTCCAGCCTCCCCCTCCCCGGCAGTCTTCATGGATCCAAGTGCAAAGGTTCTTGTTTCAGTTGTGTCCTTCCGTCCACTCTCGGAGGGCCTGCCGGGGGACATGGGGGGGGGGGGCTTTTTGCCATCCAGGTGGCCGACCTGCAGCTGCTGACCCTCAGAAGTGAGGCTTTCCAAGGTGGCCTGATTTATTTTGGGTTCATTTGTGTTTATGGCTAGAGTTGGAAGGGGGTCTAGTCCAGCCCCCTGCCAGTGCAGGAGACCCTCCGCCCCTCTGGACAAAGGGCCGTCCAGCCTTTTCCTGAAGGTCTCCAGAGGCCTTGGGGTGCCTGCCCCCTCCCCCCTCCCTCCCTGGCTTTGGGCCCCAGAGGTGCTTCTCCCTCCCCAGAGAGCGGCTGTCACTGGGGGGGGGGGGAGGTTATTTCAGGTTCCTGGAGTAACAGCAGCGGCAGCAGCGTCTCTCACCTCCTTCTCCGGCACCTGGGCGGCACGTTCAAGCAGCCCATAATTAGCACCGCCAGGACAAACTCTGCCTGCCGCTGCGGCCCGTGCGGTCTCAGCTGCTGGGGGGCCTCCTCCCTTTGTTTCCATGGCACACACACACACACACACCCCGAAAGGCTGTGGCTGCTTCTGGGGGCTGTGTGCCTTGGGGCAGGGAGGGGAGGGGAAGGCCAAGGGGGGGCAGCGAGGGCAGAGGGGGATACGGGGGGGGGGGGGCAGGGGGCAAGCTACCTGGGCCCTGGCACCTGCCTGTACCGATTCCTCTCCCAGGAATCCGAGCCCATAACTCCGAGCCCATAACTCCGAGCACTTGCTAAGCGATTGGTCGTAACTGAAAGACTAACCGAGTCTACGGAGAGGGGCGGCATACAAATCCAATAAATTATTATTATTATTATTATTATTATTATTATTATTATTATTATTATTATTATTATTAACTGAGCTTTCAAACGGCCAGCAGCCCAGACCAGGCAGGAGAGGGGAGTCGGGTCACCCACACACCCCACGTGTAGCTTCCCCGGGCTTTTCTCAGGGGGTGGGGGGCCAGCTTCAAGCACGGGAGGCCAGAATGGGAGCCCCCAAAGTGCCCCCCCAGAGGAGGCTGAGGCATCTTGGGGGGCCCCGGAGAGGGGGGGAGGGGGCCCAGCTTGGGGCTGGTCCTGCGCAGAGCGCGGAAGAGCTCACACAAGTGTGTCACCCCCCCACCCCCCCGGCAGGTGGTTCGAGCCCTTCGTGATGCAGTGGCTGGAGGAGAACGAAGAGGTCTCGCTGGAATTCCTGCACGGGGGCCCTGGAGCGCGACAAGAAGGACGGGGTAGGTGGGGGTCCCGGCTCTCCTGCAGGCCCTCCGGGGTGGGAGGGGCAGGCAGGCGGGGCTGCAGCTGCTGAAGGGGAGAAGGGCGTGGCCCCCCTCATCCTAGGCCTGTGGGAGGGAATTGACTGACTGACTGATTGATTTGACTTGATTGATTCATAAGCCGCCCAATGCCTTCCAGACTGGGTGTCGTACAGCAATTTAAAACAATCTAGAAGCCCTAAAAAACAACCATTCACATCCTCCCAGCCGGGCCTAGAGGACCTGGCGCAACAGTCCCAGGCCTGCCGGCTAGACTTATGGTTGGGGGTCACCACAACATGAGGAACTATATTAAGGGGTGAAAGGTTGAGAACCGCCGGTCTAAGTGCTGCTGCTATTCTTGTGGGGGTGCTGGTTGGCCGCCCCCTTGAGCCCTGATGCCCCCCCCACCAGCCCTGCAATCTCATCCCAGGCCTCAGCCAAGCACGAAGGGCCTGGGTCTCCCCCTGCCCCCCTTCTCAGGAGTCAAAGTCTTTCCAGATCACCAAGCCAGGCTGAGCCCCAGCCACCTCCGTGGGACTTGCCCCCCACGTTTTAAGGGGCCCAGCGTGGAGCAGAGTTGCTGAGTGCCTGAACTGCCCTGTGGATGAAGCTCCGGCCCCACCTGAAGGCCCTGGGGGGCTTTCGCCTCTCTAAAAAGGGGCCACAGTGCCCCCACCCTTGCTCGTGAGCAGTCCAGGCTTGGTCGGGTTTGTCCCTTGATGTCCTCCAGTGGCTCTCCGGCCGTCTCTCCTCTAAGGTCACTTCTTTGTGCTCAGGCCTGGTCCTGGCTGGAGCTGACACATTCAGCTGGATTGAAAACGTTCTGTCAATATGTCTGAGCAGTAGGTTCTCCTCGTTTTCCAAAGTTGTGCAGGCACAGAAACATTTAGATTGAAAGGAGTTGTGAATAAACTACTCAGCCACACACAGACACACTTACTTGAACCAAAGTTTACTTTGAGAACTAGCATCTTCAGGTAGACAGTCGAAAGTCCTGCACACAATAAGTCAGAATAACAATCCAGATATTACCAAGTACACAGTCTTTCTTACCAATTTTATTTATTTTTTATTTATCTATTTGATTTCTTTTTACATGTTAGCAATAGCGGCATATTTGCCCCCACAATCTGGGTCCTCAATTGACCCCCCTCGGAAGGAGGGAAGGCTGAGTCAACCTGGAGCCGGTGGTGAGATTTCAACCGCTGACCTGCAGATCTAGGGGTCACCATTAGTGGCCTGCAGTACAGCACTCTCCCCGCTGTGCCACCCCAGCTCTTGGTCACAGTCTGTAAACAAAGACATGAAGCCCAAACACAGGGTCGACGTGGCTCCAGTGCAGAGAGGTTGCAGAGCAAACGCAGAGCAAACGCAGAGCAAACACAGAGCAGATCTGAGCCGCCAGACAGAGAAACCGGGGGATTCAGAGGAAACAAGTTGGGGAAAAGTACGGGCAGAATCACACAATTGGATGGAGAAAAAAGCAGAAAATGAAAAAACCAAACAAAATAAAAGAGGACAATGCAGAAAAGGCAATGTAGAAACAACATTAATTCAAAAGGCACAAGTGTCCATAAACTGCTTGTGTGTATTTATGATGTGTCTATTTTTTGTATGTGTTTTTTGTTTCAAAAAATTCAATTTAAAAAAAAGAAAAGGAAAAAACCAGCCATGAACTCTAGCTCCCTCTTGTGGCGGTCTGAAACACCTGCAGCCAATCTATTGCCAACCCAACCGACACTTTCTGTGTCCGCATTGGCCCTGCTGGCAAAGCTGGGGGGTCCCTGGTTGTGTGAGCCCAGCGTCTCCCAATCCAGGGTTAGTCCGGGTTGCCCTGCCGGAAGGTGACTGCTTCTCTCTCCCCCCGGGGGCCTCAGTTCCAGCAGACGTCCGAGCACGCCCTCTTCTCCTGCTCCGTGGTCGACATCTTCACGCAGCTCAACCAGAGCTTTGAGATCATCAAGAAGCTGGAATGCCCTGACCCGGCCATCGTGGCCCGCTACATGCGGCGTTTCTCCAAGGTACCCCTCCCCCCTCTCTCGCCTTGCCCCCCCCCCCACCTTCCTCCAGGCCAGGCTGGTCCCCCCCCCCACTGCTCCTCGTAGGAAAGCTGAGTGGGGGTCTCCGTCGCTTCTTGCAGACCATCGGGAAGGTGCTGGTGCAGTACGCGGACATCGTCTCCAAGGACTTCCAGGGCTTCTGCTCCAAGGAGAAGGTGGTAAGTGCTGACCCGGCCCAGGCTCCGGCCCCTCCGGCCAGGGTGCAGGTGGCAGCAGGTCTTGGCAAGGGCCTGCAGGACGAGCGACAGCCGGGGCCAAAAGGGACACTGCCAGGGCAGAGCTCTGTGGGCCTCTTCTTCTCTGCTGGAGCTGAGTTGGCCTTTCTCCCTCTGGAGACCCTCGTGGTGGTCCTGCGGCCACAGCAGCCTCCCTGGGAAGAAGGAGGGTTGGGAGGGTTGGGGGCTCTCTGGCCAAGAACAGGCTGGAACTGGACATGGGTCACGCTCTTCTCCTTAGTCGGTGGAGGCAGGCAGGGTTCCCTGGGGTCCCATTTCTTGGGGGTCGAGGGAAAAGGAGGGTCAGTGGGACACAGAATGCTGGACTCGAGGGACTTTGGCCTGGTTCAGCATGGCTCCTCTGAGGTTCTTGCGTTCTCCCTTTCCCAAAAGACTGGAGCCAGAAGTGACCAGTGGAACGGGATCCTTCCTGGGTCAGGAAAGGAAGAACATTTTTTAGCGCAAGGGGCAGTTGAGTTTTGGAGGCTCATGCGAAGTGCTGGCACCAGCAGGCCTGGGGGCCGATGCAAGTGTCCAGCTGGTGCAGAGGTTGGGAATCAATCGATGTCTTGCCCCACAGTCTGTAGAAGGCCTGGGGCGGATGGGGACTTCAGGGGGGAGCGGATGAGGATGCACAAAGCATTCTTTCTTCGAGGGGTTCAAGGCCATCCTAGGCCCACCCACCTGGGAGGAAGTGGAAGGAGTGGGGAATGTGAACCTTTGTGGGTGGGGGGGGGGACAAGGGAAGTGAACTTTCAGCTGGGTGGGAAACTCGGAACCAGGCTTCCCAGTGGGGGGGCCAGGAGGGCTCCAGAAATAAATAGGAACTTTGGGGAGCAGTTGGGCTTCGTGGCCGCCCCAGATGGCTGTGGGGAAGTGGGGGGGGGGCTGTGTTCCCTCCCCCTGCTTGGCACCTGATGGCATTTTCTTTCCCTCCCTCCCCCCCCCCCTCAGCCCTGCATTCTGATGAACAACGTCCAGCAGCTGAGGGTGCAGTTGGAGAAGATGTTTGAGGCGATGGGGGCCAAAGAGGTCAGTCCCAGGCCGGAGTGGGAGGTGGGGGGAGGTTTGAGGTCGAAAGCTGGGAGTCTTTGGAAGAGGCTGGGGGGGGGGGGCTGTTGGGGGAGGGAGGGGACCAGGTTGAGAAGTCGTTGCAGGAGGCCAGAGAGGAAACGTGGATAACCGTCCGCCTCTCCCAAAGGGAGCTTCCCAGCCGCCTTGGGTGGCCCCGCGTGCAGCCGACCTGGGGCCCCTCTCCCTTGGGGGCCCCCTCCTCCTGCAGGGCTTGGAAGAGCTGCCTTGTCTGACCCACAACTGCTCGGCCTTAGGGAGGCCAGACCTAGAGGGCTGCACTGTGGCAAGGAGGTTGGGACACTAGAGCAGGGTTTCCCAACATCGGCCACTGGAAGGTATCTGGACTTCAACTCCCAGAATCAAATGCTGGCTGGGGACTTCTGGGATTGGAAGTCCAGATATCTTCCAGTGGCCGAGGTTGGGAAGCCCTGCTCTAGAGGAAGGGCAGAGAAGAGCCAGCGAGAGGGCGAGGGGCTCCACGCTTGCAGGACCCGGGCAAAAGAAGGACCAGGGGAGGCAGGAGAGGCGCCTCCCAAGACTTGAGGGGCTGCTACAGAGAGGGGGAGGGGGGCCAGGCTGCTCTCCAAGGCACCCGAAGGCCAGACAAGGGACAAGGGATGGGAACTGACCAAGGAGAGATTCAACCTGGAGATTAGGAGGAACAGTGAGGACGGTCAAGCGATGGAAGAGAAGTTGGGGGACCTTCATCCCTGGAGACTTTCACCAAGAGGCTGCACTGCCACCTGCTTGGGAGGAGGTTGGACTAGGTGACCTCCAGGGCCCCTTCCAACCCTGTTAATCTGATCCGGCCTGACCTTTCCCTTGAGCCCCACTAGGAAGATGGCGGGCAGGGGGGCTCAAGGCTCCCACGGGCTCTTGCGTCCACAGGGGCCCCTGAAGAGATAGTGGAAGGAAGGGCTCCGTAACGAGGCGGGCAGCAACAGGGCGGGAGGGGGCTGTGGGGGGCCGGCCCCTGTTGGGCTTTGCCAGTGAGAGAGAGAAAGAGGCCAGAGCTGTGTGGGTGGGGCACCTGGAGAGCATCCACCCCCCCTGCCTTGGGCACGAGGCCAGCTGGGCACCTCGGTCTTCCTCCCGGCGTCTGTGGGCTTTTTGGTGTTTCTGGACAAGAGTGGGAGGCCAGAGGGGGCGACTGTCAGCCCCCCGCCCCACTCAGCCCTTGGAAGAAGGTGGCTGGGACAAGCCCCTCCTGCCCAGGAAACTGCCAGGACTCGAGGCTGACGGACAGTTTGGATCAAGACTCTGCAGGTGACAGGAAGTCTCTGCGTGGCCCCTTAGGCTGCCAACTGCCCCCCTGCCCCCCTCCTGCCCCCCAGTTCTAGGCAAGGGTGGGGCTTGTCCTCCTGCTCAGGGATAATTGGGGGGAGAGTTCCCTTCCTCTCTCCTGGCATCCCGTCGTTCCCCCCCCCCCTATTGAGGGGACCCCGTGCAGTCAGCCCCTCGTTCTTGGGCCTCAGCCACACACGCACACACACCCCGTCAGCAAGAGGGCCTGCGTGCTCCTGGGCAGCCTGGCACCCCCAGCCCCCTCCCGGAAGAAGCCCCAGCGTGTCCGGCCCCTCCCTGCCCTCCTCAGAGTGGGCAGGGGTCCCCTCTCCGTGCCCGGCTGCTGGTGGGGCCAGGCAAGCAAGGCCCAGGCTGCCTTTGTACCACAAGGCCCAAGTTCACCACCCACCCCAGGGCTTGTTCTGGGTCAGGTGGGGGGGGCCCTTGTGGCTGATCCATTCCGAAGACCCCAGGCCTTGGTGGGGCTCCAGCCTGGGGGGTGGCTTGGCCAGTCCTGCTCTGAAAGGCAGGAGACCCCTGCGAGGATGGAGGGGGGGATGAGAGCTCGGGAGGGGGGGTCGGGAGGGGGGCATCATTGAGACGGGCTGTATTGTCTCTCTCCCCCCACCTCCACCCCCCCCAGCCTTGCCTGCACTCCCTGTCCGAGCAGTGGCCGAGAGTCTTAGCAGTGCTGGACCCAATGCCCCACTGCCCTCTTCCCCGGCTCAGCCTGCCTCCTCTCCCTGCAGCTGGACCCCGAGGCCAGTGACGCCCTGAAGGAGCTGCAGGTGACGCTGAACAACGTCCTGGACGAGCTCAGCACCACCTTCGGAAACAGGTGGGAACCCCCTCCCCTCCAAGCCCCCCACCCCCACCCCTCCGTCTGGCCTGGCAGGAGGAGGGGAAGCAGAGCCCCCCCAAGAGCCCCCTCCCCGGTCCTCTCTTGCTGTTCTCGCATCTGTTGCGCACGAAAGGCTCTGCGTTTGGCTCTCGGAGCATGGGGGAGTTTGGCTTCTCGGGGGCAAAATCCATCTGGGTTTCTTGGGGGTTGGAGAGAAAGGGGTCACGGCGGGGTGACCAGCTGTAGGGGGCTGGGGGCTCGTCTGGAGAGACCCACCGTTGCCCACGGGTGTTTCTGCCACCACGGAGCCCACCTGACATCACGCTGCACTGTGGCACATGGGGTGAAACACAGAAGACGGCTGCCTTCCTGCAGGCTTGGATGCCCCCCTTGACCCCCTGCCTGCCCTGCCCTGCCAGCGACCGGACCTCCCTCCCTCCCTCCCTCCCTCCTGCAGCGCCTGGACCTCAAGCGGCCTTAACGGTCTTGGGATCCGGTGTCTTAGCCACTAGTTAGAGGATGAGGAGTAAAAGTGTATTATCCCTGCACAATGGGAAAGGTGGAGGTGGAGGATGGCCAGCTAACAGTCCAGAGAGCGGGTCAGGGCTCCAAATAACCAGTACGTTAAGTGTATGAATATTATTGACCTCAGGCAGCCACAGTTCCGGTCACTCACACATGCAGCAGTCAATATTCCCCATACATAGACAACGCACGCCTCAATCAATACATGCACAGACCAACATTGGAGCGCATAGTCCTTACTACACACAGTAGTCCTTGCAATAGTCCTATAGACCAGTGTTTCCCAACCTTGGCCACTTGAAGATATTTGGACGTCAAGTCCCAGAACACCACTGAGCCTCCGTGAGTGGTCAGCCGTGGTCCCTCTGAGGGTTGGGGGCTGGGAGGTTATTGCCCCCCCAGACTCAGACAGGGGGGGTCCAGGCGGCTGCAGGGGCCTTGGCGTGGCAGAAGACCCCGCCCTCCTGGGAGAAGGAAAGAGGGCCACGGGGAGATCCCCCGGCTGTCCTGGGAGTGACGCTTCCCCTCTCGGCCTCAGTTTCCAGCCCCGCATCGAGGAGTGCGTGAAGCAGATGTCGGAGATCCTGGCCCAGGTGAAGGGGGCCGGGAACAGTGGGCCCAACACCGCCGCCCAAGACGCAGACAACGTCCTCAGGCCCCTGATGGACTTCCTGGACGGAAAGTAAGGACCCGGGCGGGGGCCTCTCCCCCAGGGGACCCTCAGTGGGGGGATCCAGACACACCTGGCTAGCAGGGGGGGCTTGGGGGGCTCTTCCCCCTCCCTCCGTGGCAGCCTTCTCTGGGGGGGGGGTGCCTGGGAGTGGGACCAGGGGAAAGGCGGTGGGAGACTGGCCAACCTCCCCAACCCCAGATTCTAAGGGACCGGGAGGGGGCTCTGCTCTGGTGGGCGAAAGCATGGTGGGGGGGTCTGCTCACCTCCCCCTCCACACACACCCCAGCTCTTTCCTCCCCATGTGCACCCCCTGAAGCCCCCGTGGGACCCTGCCCCCCTGCCCCCCCTGACTCATGGGCAGTGGCTGAGTGCTGAGGTTGCCCCCCCTCCCCCCCCACAGCCTGACCCTCTTTGCCAACGTGTGTGAGAAGACGGTGCTGAAGCGGCTGCTGAAAGACCTCTGGCGGGTGGTGATGGAGACCCTGGAGAGGCTGATTGTGCTGCCCCCCCTCACGGACCACACGGTGAGCCCCCCCGCCTCCCCCCTCCTTCTCCCGGTTGGGCTCTGGGGAGGGGGGGCTGTGGGGCCAGAGGGAGGCGCCAGGGGCGGCTCTGACCCACTGAGAGCCTCCGCAGGGCCAGCTGACTGTAGGGCCTTTCCAGTGGGGCCCTTGGGGGGACACTGCAGCTCCCATTGAGGCTGAATTGGGGGGGGCAGCTGGAAGCCCCTCTTCTTCCACTTGGGGTCTCTTCCTGAGCTTCAAAATCTTTGCCTTCCCCCCAAAGCCTCCACTTTAACAAGTCCGACACTCCAGCCGTAGCCGCAAGGGCGAATCTAGGGGGCGCGTTGTCCAGCCCGGCTCCTCTGCGCATGGGCTCACCCCTCCCGCCCCCCAGCTGGGTTTTGTATATCGCCTGCGCATGGGTGCAGGGAGGCGCATGTCCATGCGTGAGGGAGTGGGGGGGGTCATGCACGCCTGCAGGGGAGGGTGGGGGGCCGTGGGGGCCTCACCTCCCCCACATTGCCCATTTTGGTCCCAGGAGGCTGCAGGGAGGTGGGGTGTGTGGGGAGAACATGGGGGGTGACATGTTTTGAGGAAGAAAACCTCCTTGGTTACATACACTGCTCAAAAGACCCCAAGGGGACCCTCCCTGAATGGATGAAATAGTCTCGTTGAATTCTCTTTGTTCCGAACAAACTGGGACGGACGGTCCATCCGTGTGGCTTCCCCACTGGACAGTTGGATTCCACAGACGTTTGATGGACTTGGAGTTCTATTGGGTTTATGTCTTTTGAGCAGCACAGGAAAAATAGAAATCATAAATGTTATAATTGTAATTAGATAATTATAGAAATGGAAAGAACTCTGGGGAACTGCCCCCTGGCGCAATGGGGAAAGTCCATTGGTCAAAGCTGGAAAGCACAGACGCTGCTTCTTCCTCCCTCTGCTCTTGGGCCACCAAGGGAACCGGAGCCCTTCCCATCGCTGGGCCTGGTGCGGGCAGGGTGGCAGGGGCCCCTTTGCCAGGGCCTGGAGGGTTGGGGGGGTGGGGGGCAATTCCTGGAGAGATTTGGTGGGGGGGAAGACGTGGCTGCCCCCAGACTTTGGTTCCCCCCCCAGAAGGTCCTGGACCGAACGGTGGTTCCTGGTTTCCGGCAACTGGGACGTGTGTGTGGGAGTCTGTTGGGGCAACCGGCATCCGGTGAGGGGTCCTCGTAGCCAGGACGGGGGTCGCGCTTCTCTCTGGAGTGTCCAACCCTTCTCCTTCCTCTTCTTCTTCCTCGCCAGGGGACCCAGCTGATTTTCAGTGCTGCCAAAGAACTGGGCCACTTGTCCAAGCTGAAGGTATCCGGTGGTATCCCTCCCCTCCCCATCCAAGCCCCAAATGAGGCCCCTGAACGGCCCCTGCCACAAATTGAGGAAATTGAGGGGGGCCATTTCTTGGTCGCTCCAGCCCAGTCAGGGGGAACCTATGGCACGGGGGCCCCAGGTGGCACGCGGACCCATATCGGCTGCCACACGAGCCGTTGCCCAGCTCAGCTCCACCGTCCATGTGGGTGCCGGCCAGCTGATGTTCGGCTCATACGAAGGCTTGAGGGGGGGGGGCGTTTGTGGCTTCCAGAGGGCCTCCAAGGGGGGTGGGGGCAGGGCGTTTGTGCCCCCTCCAGGCTCCAGGGAAGCCTCTAGAGCCTGGGGAAACCGGCCAGTTCTGGCCTCCCGGGAGAGGGGGAGGCCGTTTCCCCCCCCAGGCATTGAATTATGGGTGCACAACAGCATGCGCACACGCTCACTTTTGGCCCCCATGGAGGTAAAAGGTTCTGTGTCCCTGGTGTGTGTCCTCTCTTTCCGCAGCCCCCCCCGCCCACTGTGCCTGGGGGTCTGGAGGAAGGAGACCCCTCCCAGCCGCTGCTTGTGCTGCTTGTCCTGTGGCCAGTGGCCGCTGCTCCTCCCCCTCCCCTTTCCCAGCTCCTTTGTTGCATCATCTGTCCCACCCCCAAAAATCCCCCTCCCCACTCACCCTGCGGGTCCTCCCCCTTTCAGGATCACATGGTCCGGGAGGAGACGCGCAACCTCAGCCCCAAGCAGTGCGACGTGCTGGAACTGGCGCTGGACACCATTAAAGTGAGTCCCCCCCTCCCCTCCCCAAACACCCCCCCCATCGGCAGCCACAAGCAGGAAGTGGGAGGGGGACCAGGGGGGATGGAGCAGCCTTGAACCAAAGCAGGTAGCGGCCAAAGACCGGCCTAAATCGGGCCAGAGGCTGCCGGTCACCCCGTTCCAAAGGCTTCCTGGGATCGAAGTGGGAACAGGAGGGGTCTCGCTACCCTCATCATCTTCAGAGTTGCCTCCCTTGGCAAAGAGGGGGGAGGGGTCTGCCAGCAGGGAACTGAATTGGGGAGGGGGGGGTCTGAAACAGCCAAGGGAAGCGTGGACTCCCACAGAGACCTTGGTGGCCCCTACGTGGCAGCCGTGGGGTGGGGGTGGGGGGCAAGATGCCTCCCAGGCTTTGTTCCATCCGTGACCCTCCTCGTCTGCCCCCCCTCCCACAGCAATACTTCCATGCGGGGGGCAACGGGCTGAAGAAGGCCTTCCTGGAGAAGAGCCCGGAGCTCCAGGCCCTGCGCTACGCACTCTCCCTCTACACCCAGACCACCGACACCCTCATCAAGACCTTCGTCCAGACACAGACGGCACAAGGTGCGGGGGAGGGGCACAGGGGGGGCAGGTTGGTGCGCTGGGACCCCCCTCACACATACACCTGGGAACAGCTTCCCAGAGCACCTGGGCCCCCAGACGCCTTCGGACACTGTGGGGAGGCCCAGGTGGGGCT
The DNA here is from genome assembly GCF_031021105.1 of Erythrolamprus reginae. NCBI lineage: Eukaryota > Metazoa > Chordata > Lepidosauria > Squamata > Dipsadidae > Erythrolamprus > Erythrolamprus reginae. The sequence continues at coordinate 354,689,256 of NC_091951.1, forward strand.
GCATTGGGGCGAAGGGTCCTGTCGAGGGGTGGAACAGTGGACATGAAACAGAAGAGACTCTTGTCAAGGACCATGAGGTGCAACACTTAATGATTGACAGAGGGGTCAGAGAAGCAATCTGGAAACAATATTAATAAAAATCTCAAGGATATAAGCCACACAGTCCTGCGTGGGAGGAGGTGGGCTCCGTTCAGGGCCACCAGCACGGGACCCCTCCCACAGGGACCTGGCTGTGGAGTGCAGGAGGCAGGGGAGCATGGGTCTTCCAAGCACAACGCCAGCCTAAGCCCTGGGCGGGGGTGGGGGGAGCAGGGACCTACCATTGAGACCCCCCCCCCACCCAATGCTCCCTCAGGCGGGGGGGGCAGCCTCTCCCAATCACCCCCACCTGCCACTTGAGGAAGGAGACAGGGCAAACAGCCCCCCACCCTTCCCAGGACAGCCGTGCCAATGGCGGTCCCTCCCCCCCAGGCTCCGGCACAGAGGGCCCCGTGGGCGAAGTCTCCATCCAGGTGGACCTCTACACGCACCCGGGCAGCGGGGAGCACAAGGTCACCGTGAAAGGTAATGGGCAGCTGGCATCTCGGCCTCCTTGGCCACCGCGGGGGGCTTGGCCACCGGCAGGATGAGTCGGGGATGTTCTGTGCACGACCCTCAGATCAAAACCCCCCACTCAAAAATCCTTTATTTTATGAATAAATCAAACTCTTTATGGATAAAATCACACACAGCAAAAAGCAGATTTGAGCCGCAAGGAAAAGGGAGTTTTGTTCTCTGTCCGGAGCACCAGCAGAGTCTGGGGAAGGGGCCAAGCTCGGCCTCACTGGGATTCCGTAGAGAGCAAAGTCCACTTACCACTCAAGCGGCTATGAATTGGCCCTCGAGCACAGAGCGTCTTTGACTGAGGCAGAAACCAAGGTCCAGCCACACACACACACACACACACACAGCATCACATCTCTCCCGCTCCCAATTTCCAAAATCCTTTCGCTCCCCAAAGAGGGTCAGGCTGCCCACTGATACCTTTTACTCCCCCCCCTGTCCTCGCAGTGGTGGCCGCCAATGACCTGAAGTGGCAGACCAGCGGCATGTTCCGGCCCTTCGTGGAGGTCACCATGATTGGGCCGCACCAAAGCGACAAGAAGCGCAAGTTCACCACCAAGTCCAAGAGCAACAACTGGGCCCCCAAGTACAACGAGACCTTCCACTTGTAAGTCCCCCCTGGCCTCTCTCCTGGGGGGCGGGGGAGAGACACTGGGTGGGTGGGGGTCTTTGCCACGCCCTGCTCTGCCCCCCAGTGCCCTGATCCTCCTTCCCAGCCAGGCCTCCCCGCCCACTCCGCCACCCTCCCTCCTTTCGGTCTCCTCGGGGTCTCCTTCCCTCCTGGACGGGAGCGGCTTCTCTACTGAAGGAAGGAGGGAAGGGCCAGGAGGGGGCCCCTCTCCCCCCCAGCTGACCCCCCCCTCTTCCTTCCTGCTCCCCCCCCCCCTTGCAGCGTCCTGGGCAACGAGGACGGTCCGGACGCCTACGAGCTGCAGGTGTGCCTGAAGGACTACTGCTTTGCGCGGGAGGACCGGGTGCTGGGCCTGGCGGTGCTGCAGCTGCGGGAGGTGGCGGAGAAGGGCAGCTGCGCCTGTGCCTGCCCGCTGGGACGCCGGATCCACATGGACGAGACGGGCATGACCGTCCTGCGCATCCTCTCGCAACGGACCAACGACGAGGTGGCCAAGGAGTTCGTCAAGCTCAAGTCCGAGTCCCGCTCCCCGGAAGAAGGGAGATGATGCCGGCCTCCCCCCGCCCAGGACTGCCCGGGACAGACACACACGCGGGGGGGCGGGGTTCCCCCATGGAGCCTTCCTCGCCAAGGAGCCTTCCTCTGGGGTGGGGTGGGGGGCCTGGGGGGTTAAGGAGCGGGGGCAACAGGCGCCCACCAGGGGAAGGCTCGGGGGATGCAAGACCCAGCCCCACATCCCCTCCCTCCACTCGGACAGGGGAGGGGCTCGCCAGCCAGCCCAGCTGAGCCTTGACCCGGCAGTGAGGAGGGTCTCCTCGGGGTCTGGGGAGGGTGCGTGCCTGGAGCCTCGTCCATGGGGCCCGAGGGGGAGGGGCCTTGCCTGGTGCAAGCTCTGCTGCCGCCCTCCAGTGGGGGCGAGAGGAGGGGGCTTCCCCTCCCCCTCCTGACCTTGTACAGCTTCTCGGCCTTTCTTGGACGCTTCCAGAAGCTGCTTCGCTGTCGTGGGTGCTGCGCGTGATACGAAAATGCTGTTTTAACCCCTCCCCCTTTGAATGTGCCACTGTTGCGGGAAGTGTAGCCTTCAATAAAGGACTGTTAGCAGCATTCGCACCTGTGGCCTCTGGCTGGACTTCCCCACCCCCCTGCGGCTGGGACATTGTGGGCATTGAGGGACGTCACCCCAAAGCCCCCTGGCACAGCAGCTGCAGGGGGAGTGATTCCCTTTCTATAATCAATATTCTTTATTATCCTTCATCTCCACATCCATTCATAGGTCAACACATAGGCCTTAAAAAACAAAGGACAGTGGTCCCGCTACCTACAAACGCCTCGACTCACGGACTTTTCTAGATAAGAGCCGGGCGTTCAAGATTTTTTTGCCTCTTCTTAAGAACCATTTTCACTTACAAACCCGAATCTCCGAGACTGTAACCGGAAAAGGCAGGGAGAAGCCTCCGTGGGGCCTCTCTAGGAATCTCCTGGGAGGAAACAGGGCCAGAAAAGGCAGGGAGAAGCCTCCGTGGGGCCTCTCTAGGAATCTCCTGGGAGGAAACAGGGCCAGAAAAGGCAGCAAGAAGCCTCCGTGGGGCCTCTCTAGGAATCTCCTGGGAGGAAACAGGGCCAGAAAAGGCAGCAAGAAGCCTCCGTGGGGCCTCTCTAGGAATCTCCTGGGAGGAAACAGGGCCAGAAAAGGCAGGGAGAAGCCTCCGTGGGGCCTCTCTAGGAATCTCCTGGGAGGAAGCAGGGCCAGAAAAGGCAGCGAGAAGCCTCCGTGGGGCCTCTCTAGGAATCTCCTGGGAGGAAGCAGGGCTGGAAAAGGCAGTGAGAAGCCTCCGTGGGGCCTCTCTAGGAATCTCCTGGGAGGGAACAGGGCCGGAAAAGGCAGGGAGAAGCCTCCGTGGGGCCTCTATGAATTTTCTTACAAACTTTTCTACTTAAGAACCTGGTCACGGAACGAATTAAGTTCATTACTAGAGGGACCACTATATTCATAACATATGTAATTCCATAACTCTCTAATCTCTCACGTTGCCATAACTGCACCCACATCATATGAATAATTTATCCGTCTGGGTTTCTATCTTCCCTTCTCTCTCTCCGTCTCTTACATCTTCCTACCCTTCTTCCCTCCCTCCCTCCCTCCACCCCTTCCTCCGTTTCCTCTTTCACCCTCTCAACCTTCCCACTATTACCCGTAACTCTTATATTGAACAGATTGATAATATATTGCTCAATAATTATATTCTTGTGGTGTCTGTCCCCCCCTTTTATATATTATTTAACGTGTTTATTAACATTATCCTTTCATTCTACATGTCCACTTTTAAGGCTCTTCCATTGTTTTTAATCACTTCTAAACTTCTACTTTTATACTTCCTCTATTTCAACATCCAACTTCTTTCCTTTTCTATCCAATTATAAAGCTTCACCTGAACAGAATAATGGTCAGATTCTTTTCTATCGTTAAGCCTCATGGTCATTCTGTTCATTTCAGCCCAGTCCAAGATATTTCGCAGTGCGTCTGTAATATGGTAAATGATTTAGCTTTACTAGATAAATGGTCAAAGCAATGGAAACTGCAGTTTAATGTTTCCAAATGTAAAATAATGCACTTGGGGAAAAGGAATCCTCAATCTGAGTATTGCATTGGCAGTTCTGTGTAGCAAAAACTTCAGAAGAAAAGGATTTAGGGGTCGTGATCTCTGACAGTCTCAAAATGGGTGAGCAGTGTGGTCGGATGGTAGGAAAAGCAAGTAGGATGCTTGGCTGCATAGCTAGAGGTATAACAAGCAGGAAGAGGGAGATTATGATCCCGCTATATAGAATGCTGGTGAGACCACATTTGGAATACTGTGTTCAGTTCTGGAGACCTCACCTACAAAAAGATATTGACAAAATTGAACGGGTCCAAAGACGGGCTACAAGAATGGTGGAAGGTCTTAAGCATAAAACGTATCAGGAAAGACTTAATGAACTCAATCTGTATAGTCTGGAGGACAGAAGGAAAAGGGGGGACACGATCGAAACATTTAAATATATTAAAGGGTTAAATAAGGTCCAGGAGGGAAGTGTTTTTAATAGGAAAGTGAACCCAAGAACAAGGGGACACAATCTGAAGTTAGTTGGGGGAAAGATCAGAAGCAATGTGAGAAAATATTATTTGACTGAAAGAGTAGTAGATCCTTGGAACAAACTTCCAGCAGACGTAGATAAATCCACAGTAACTGAATTTAAACATGCCTGGGATAAACATATATCCATTGTAAGATAAAATACAGGAAATAGTATAAGGGCAGACTAGATGGACCATGAGGTCTTTTTCTGCCGTCAGTCTTCTATGTTTCTATGTCTTCTTCAGAGGAGATCTTTGATCCTTTCCATTTTTGTGCATATGCAACTCTCCCTGCTGTCTTTTGTGTGTGTGTGGGTGCTTGAGCTCATGTGGGTCCACTCTGAAGATGCGGGGGGGAGGCCATCCTTGGGCCCATTCATTCAGGGCTGTGGGCCAGCTCCTCCGTCTGGGGCCCTCTGGCACAGCCCCTGAGCGGTGGGAACTCTCGCATTGGTGCCCGGAGCAGAGGGGGAGACTCCAGAGGTGGGAGGGTCTCTCTGGCTGCCCGGCAGGGAAGGTCTGGGACGTGCCAGGTCCTGGTCTTCTCCAGCCTCGGCTGATTCTGCTGTTCCTCTGTTGGGCTGCCAAAGTGCCGCCCGAATCAAGCAGCCCACATCTCACCACCTGCTGGTTGAGCCCAATGGTCAGCGGCTGCCGTGGGCTCCTTCGCTGGTCAGCGGCTGGCAGGTAAGGGGGCGAGTGGCCAAGGGGGGACTCTGGGGGGGGGCTGGGTTCTGTGCCGTGGGGGGGGGAGGTCTGCCAGTTGCTGAACAGGGGCCTCCGAGTGAGGAGGGCCCCCAGCAAAGGGCAGACCTCAGAAGATTCGGACTAGAGAGGCAGGACCCTCGCCTGGCCACCTCCTTTTTCATACACCTGAGCTGGAGGCCGGAGGAGGCGTCCTGCTTCCATGGGAAGCTCCCTGCAGCCCCTCCCAGGGTGCTCTGCCGCCCCCCCCCCATTGCATGCAGAGAAGCCCCCTGAGGGGGAGGCCCAAGGAGGCTCCAGCCATTGCCGGGGAGAAGGCCGGGCAGCCTCAGGCGGGGGAGGGCAGTGCCCGACCAGGGAATCCCCTGAGGCTGTCCTGGGGGTCTCCTGTCTGGCCTTCCCACCTGCTGGGGCTGCCTGCACTTGGGGAAAAGGAATCCTAAATCTGAGTATTGCATTGGCAGTTCTGTGTTAGCAAAAACTTCAGAAGAGAAGGATTTAGGGGTAGTGATTTCTGACAGTCTCAAAATGGGTGAACAGTGTGGTCGGGCAGTAGGGAAAGCAAGTAGGATGCTTGGCTGCATAGCTAGAGGTATAACAAGCAGGAAGAGGGAGATTGTGATCCCCTTATATAGAGCGCTGGTGAGACCACATTTGGAGTACTGTGTTCAGTTCTGGAGACCTCACCTACAAAAAGATATTGACAAAATTGAACGGGTCCAAAGACGGGCTACAAGAATGGTGGAAGGTCTTAAGCATAAAACGTATCAGGAAAGACTTAATGAACTCAATCTGTAGAGTCTGGAAGACAGAAGGAAAAGGGGGGACATGATCGAAACATTTAAATATGTGAAAGGGTTAAATAGGGTTCAGGAGGGAAGTGTTTTTAACAGGAAAGTGAACACAAGAACAAGGGGACACAATCTGAAGTTAGTTGGGGGAAAGATCAAAGGCAACATGAGAAAATATTATTTTACTGAAAGAGTAGTAGATCCTTGGAACAAACTTCCAGCAGACGTGGTGGATAAATCCACAGTAACTGAATTTAAACATGCCTGGGATAAACATATATCCATTGTAAGATAAAATACAGGAAATAGTAAAAGGGCAGACTAGATGGACCATGAGGTCTTTTTCTGCCGTCAGTCTTCTATGTTTCTATGTTTCTAAGCAACACATCCACGCCAGGCCTGCCCCGCTCCTGTGGCCACTGGCCCCCACTTCCCTCTCCTGGCCGAGAGCAGAAGCCGCCTCACTTGCCGGGCGCTGGACATCCCCTCTTGCACACCCTGCCTCCCCTCCCCACCTCATGTGCCCCTTGGCCGCCCCCTGCTCCTCCCCCTCCCATTGCTCCAGGCTGGGGAACATGGAGGGGGGAGGGGTGCGCCCCCCCAAAGAATAATACAATTCTTTCTTGGCCAAGTGTGATTGGACACACAAGGGATTTGTCTTTGGTGCAGATGCTCTCAGTGGACATAAAAGAAAAAGAGACATTTGTCAAGAATCATTTGATACAACACTTAAGGACTGTCACAGGGTACAAATAAGCAATGACGAAACATTAATAAAAATCTTAGGATACAAGCAACAAGTGACAGTCCTACAGTCCTAAGTGGGAGGAAATGGGTGATAGGGATGATGAGAAAAACTAGTAGTAATAGTAGTGCAGACTTAGTCAAGAGTTTGACAGTGTTGAGGGGATTATTTGTTTAGCAGAGTGAGGGCCTTCGGGGTGGGGGACTGTATCTAGCACCCGTGCATTCCTCTAGAGCAGTGTTTCCCAGCCTTTTTTGAGCCATGGCACATTATTCACATTTACAAAATCCTGGGGAACATTGAGCGGGGGAGGGGCAGAGGGGGGCTAAAAAAAGTTTGGACAAAAAAAATATCTCTTCCTCCCTTTCGCTCTATTTAGGTTTAGGTTTAGGTTCATTGGATTTATATGCCGCCCCTCTCCGCAAACTCGGGGCGGCTCACAACAATAATAAAAAACAGTACGGTACACAATACCAAATCCAATGCCCACCCATCCAGTTACAATTTAAATTAATAATCTCATAAAAACAGTATATATAAAAAACGGGCACACAGTCAATCAATCAACAAAACAACATGGGCAAGGGGGAGGTGTTTTAGTTCCCCCATGCCTGACGGCAGAGGTGGGTCTTAAGGAGTTTACGAAAGGTAGGGAGGGTGGGGGCAATCCTAATCTCAGGGGGGAGCTGGTTCCAGAGGGCCGAGGCCACCACAGAGAAGGCTCTTCCCCTGGGTCCCGCCAGACGACATTGTTTAGTCGACGGGACCCGGAGAAGGCCAACTCTGTGGGACCTAACCGGTCGCTGGGATTCGTGCGGCAGGAGGCGGTCCCGGAGATATTCTGGTCTATTTCTCTCCCTCTTTCTCTCCCTCCCTCTTTCTTTCCCTCTCTCTCCATCCCTCTTTGTTTCTCCCTTCCTTCCTCTCTTTTTTGCTCTCTTTCCCTCACCCTCCTTCCCCCCCTTTCTCTCTCTTGCTGTCTTTCTCTCATTCTCTCTCCCCCCTCTATCTTTCTCTCTTTCTTGCTATCTCTTTTTTTTTGCTTTCTCTCTCTCTCCCCCCCACTCTCCCTCTCTCTTTCTCTCCCTCTCTTGCTATCTCTCTCTTTCTCGTACACCATGCCACAGCAGCGGCATTGGGCAGTAGCCGTGGGGCAGCGGCAGGGTGGTCAGCTGTGAGGCGGAGCTCCAGAATGGAGACACCGACGGCGGCGGCTGGACATGTTGCTAGACGCCATACATGCTGGCATTGCACTGTGCATGGGTGTGGGGCTGGAGCCTCCATCCCGGCCCAGCCAGCAGGCAAGTGCCAGCCACGCAATGCCAGCATGTACGGCGTACAGCAACATGTCCAGCCGCCGCTGTCGGTGCCTCTGTCCTGGAGTTCTGGCTCACAGCCGACCACCCTGCCGCTGCCCAGCAGCTACTGCCCGGTTCCGCTGCTGCCGCCGTCCTCCCACTGCCACTGCCCTCCCGCTGCCGCTGTCCTCCCGCCGGACCCCAAAGCTCACCTCCTGCCGCCGCCAGGGAAGCTCCAGCCGGTCGGGGTGCTGCAGCTGCCAGAAAACTTGGAAGGCGCAAAGAAGGAAGCTCAGCTTCCGGTCTCACAACTTTTTGCTCTTCGCACTCAGCAAAAAGTTGCGAGACCAGAAGCTGAGCTTCCTTCTTCGCGTCACAGCTGACCATGTCATGCGGCACACTGGTTGGGAAACACTGCTCTAGTGCACTGAGGGCAAACGTACGGCATGAGTGCCACAGGTGGCGCACGGAGCCATATCTGCCGGCACACAATCTGTTTCCCTAGGTCAGCTCCAGCGCGCATGTGCGCACCAGCCGAATTTCATCTGACATGGAGGCTCCGGGAGGGCATTTTCGGCCTCTGCGGCCCGGGGAGGGCAAAAAATGGGTCTACTGGGCCCACCAGAAGTTGGGAGACAGGCCATTTTTGGCCTCTGGGGGCCATTTCCACCCTCCCCAGGCGGCAGGGAAGCTCTGGAGCAGGGGAAGGGTGAAAACGGGCCTCCTGGAAGTTGGGAAATGGAGAGGGGGGCTTTGTGTGCATCTGTGGGGGGCAGAGCAGCACATGCAGAGGGTGGGGGGCATTTAATTAGGGGAGGGCACTTGTGTGTGTGTGATAGCACACACATGCACACTTTTGGCACCTGAGGAAATAAAGGTTCACCAACACTGCTCTAGTGGGTCTTGCGGGGGGGGGGGGGGTTCCTTTGTCCAGGCAATGCCTTGATTGTTTCCAATGGGGTTTTATATTCTGTAAGCTGCCTTGAGTTGCCATTTATTCAAGAAAGAAAGAAAGAAAGAAAGAAAGAAAGAAAGAAAGAAAGAAAGAAAGAAAGAAAGAAAGAAAGAAAGAAAGAAAGAAAGAAAGAAAAGACAGACAGGAAGGAAGGAAGGAAGGAAGGAAGGAAGGAAGGAAGGAAGGAAGGAAGGGAAAGAAAGGAAGGCGCAGAGCCTGACCTCCAGTGGGCAGCTGTTCCTCCCCCCCTTTCAGAACTGGGTCTCCAGGGGTGCAGAACCACCCCCACCCCCGCAGACACCACCTCTGGACGCCCCCACCCTGCCCTGCCCGCTTGCTGCCCTTCATTCCGGGCCGGACACCCCGGCCGCCCAGAGGGGAAGCGAAAGCACTCTCCTATCGACAGGAAGCAGGGAAAGCTCCGGGAGGGGCGGAGGAGAGCCCAGCCCCCCCCCCCCGCGCCCGCCCCCCCCGCCCCGGGCCCTGGACCAGCGCCCGCCGAGGAAGCCACAGGCCGGCCCGAGTTGTGTCCGCGCCGTCCCGCAACGGCGCCAGGAGCCCCGGGGAGCGGAGCGCGGGAAGGACGGGGCCGAGCGGCCGAAGGTGAGCCCCCCACACACACAAGACCCGCGGCGGCCGGACTGCCAGGAGGAGGAGGGGGCGGGGGATCTCGAGACGCTTCGGCAGAGGAGCCGCGGCCCTCGCCAAAGGGGCGCCCGCCGGCCCCTCGGGAATGCGCCCCCCCGGACTGATGGGAGGAGGACGCGCGCGGGCGGGGCAGGTGGGGGGCCCAGGCGGGGAGGGAGGGGGGCCATCGGGGTGCTTCTGGCCGCCCCCCAGCCGAGGCTGCTCGTAGAGGGGAGCTGGCCGAACCGCGGTGCGTGGCTCTCTTAGGCCGGGGCCCCTTCTTGCCCCGCAGCCCCCTCCCGCCGGGCGGCTTGACAAGGCTGCTGAGGGCGCCCCCACGCCGCCCGCTTCCTCTCGCTCGTCCCCGGAGGGGGCTCCCAGCTCGACGGCCGGACCAGCCGGGAGATCCTCCGCCCCCCCGCCCCCCTCCTTTGCCCGGCGGTGCAGACAGAGAGCGAGAAAGTTTCCAGGAATTCTGAGGTGGCCCGAAGCCAGCGACCTCCGGCCCCCCCGCGAGGCTGCGAAGAGCCGCGGCGCTTCCATCTATGGAGCGGCGCTGGGCAGCCTTGCGGAAGCGCCCCGCGTGTCCCTCGGCCCGGGTGTCCGCCGCGGCTCCTTTGGCCGGAGGCGGCTCCGCTGTTCCCGGGACGGAGGGGTGAGCCCGTGCGGAGCAGCCCCGTCCCCAAGCGAAAAGGGGAAGCAGGAGGCCACTTCCTCCTCCTCCCTCCCAGCACAGGATCTGATGGGGCAACCTCTCTGGTCAAGTGTCGGTGGCGACATTCCTGTTCCCCCCACCGCAGCTTCCCTCCCCCAAATACCATCCCAAATACTGCCTGTTGCTGTGCTGCCTGCTCTGGTCAGTTCCTGCACAGGGTGGCATTGTCCATACAGGCTGGACTGGCGGTCTTGAAGCCCAGGAGAGGCTGGAGGGGCTCAGACCTGTCACTCATCATGGAGCCAGCCTGATTCCCAAGCGCTGGAACCTTCTGCCCAGGGATGACACCAGCAGGTGTGTGTCGCACTTTCTAGCAATCACCGTGAACCCAACCCACGTTCCTGGTCTCCCTTCAGGCCGTTCCACTGGTTGATCACTCTGACCATCAGGAGCTTCTTCCTTATTTCCAGGTTGAATCTCTCCTTGGTCAGCTTCCATCCGTTGCTCCTGGTCTGGCCCTCTGGTGCCCTAGAAAACAGTCCCACCCACCCTCCTCTCTGTGGCAACCCCTCGTATACCTGTAGACTGCTATCATGTCCCCCCTGGCCCTCCTTTTCTCTAGGCTGTCCATGCCCAGTTCCCGCAGCCTCTCTTCGTAAGTCTTGGTTTCTAGACCCCTGATCATTTTGGTTGCTCTTTTCTGCACCTTCTCCAGAGTTTCAATGTCTCTTTTGAAGTCTGGTGACCAGAACTGGATGCAATACTCCAGGTGCGGTCTGACCAGGGCCTGCTGGTGTCAGTCAGAGTTTGGTGGCTTGCCCGGTATTGGTCAGACTGAGAGAAATCCACCCGCTTGCACCCACCGCAGAGTTTGGCCCACGGAAGGGATGCTGCTTTGGGCCTGGAGCCCTGGGCCCAAATCCTCGCAGCCTGTTGAGTTTTAATTCTGTTTGAATGGCTGAAACTGGTCAATGAAACTTACTTTTCTTGTTGTGGAAGCGAAAGGAGATGGAAATAAGCGGGATAGAATTTATTCCCCTGGGGGCTAATCCCAATCAAGAGGGATTTCACTATGGAAAAGCTCTTTTGTGTGTATTTATCCTGTGTTCTTAAAGCTTCTAGCGGAAAGGAGATAAAGATAAAGTATTTTAAGATCAAATACAGGAAATGGTATAAGGGCAGACTGGATGGACCAGGAGGCCGTTTTCTACCGTCAGTCTTCTGTGTCTGTATGAAACATTCCTCAGAATCTCATAGGGAAGATGCAGCCATCGTTTCAGGGTCACCCCTGGGCCTTTCTTTTAGCTTTCTTTTTTGACCAGAGAAGAAATTTAAGAAACCAAGTGTGTACTTCTGGCTGGTGGGTCAGGGGTGAAGGGCTGACCCTTCTGCTGCGAAGGCTTTTGCATTATCCAGTAACGTCCGTCTATAAATGCCCGAATGAACTTACAGAGGGCAGGTGGGGGGCAGTAAGCAGCTCTTTACAGAGGTCGGCATAGAACCTAAAGCCCCATCCAAAGGGGTTCCTGGGGGGTTCGGGTCTTTGGGGCAGCTGGACTTGCCCTGAGGGGTCCCCGAGGGATCCATTCGGACCCTGAAGTTCTCTTGTATTTCTAGAAGATGTTGAAGGAAGGTGATGAAGTGGAAATTAACTATTTATGTGACCTTGGGGACACCCAGCTCAGGTGTTGTGCTCTTGTAAAAGAGGTGGGGGGGGGCTTTAGAGGGTGGGGAATTAGTTACGCTTTATCTTGAAGTGAGTTTAAGGCAAAGAATGTGGCTGGACAGACAGGTGAGGAGGAGGAAGCACCTCAGGGAGCCTTTAGAATAGAATAGAATAGAATGGAATGGAATGGAATGGAATGGAATTCTTTGTTGGCCAAGTGTGATGGGACACACAAGGAGTTTGTCTTGGTGCAAATGCTCTCAGCCTACATAGAAGAAAAAGAGACACTTGTCAAGAATCATCAGGTACAACACTTAATGATTGAAGGAAGATCCGCTGTTCTCTGTCCTGCTGGGGAGGTTCGGAGCGAACTGACCCGGCCTGAGCTCATCCTATTTGTCTATTCCTTCTCTGTTTGGGCTTTAAATCCTCAAGGCCCAAAGAAAAAGACCCCTCCCCCATCCACATCCAGCCTCCCTATATCCTCTGGGAGCCAAAAGGGTCTGGGGGGGGGGGCTGGAAGCAGGGCTGGGTTCTAACTTACCTTGCCAACCTGTTCACTTCCTCCTGCGCTGTGTGGCAAACAACCCCCCCCCCCAAAAAAAAAAAACCCCAGATGCAGAGTGTTTTGGCTTCTTGGCATGTTCAGAAGGGGGGGAAATTTTTCAATTTTTTAAAAAAAAGATGGCGATGCCCATAGACCGGCACTGACCGATCCGTTTCAAGTCCAGGACTGCAGGACTCTTTGTTGGTTGGGAATGTTTAAAAGACACGTCTGGGATATTGGCAAAGGGGGGGGGTTGTTTCTGTGGGTGAAATGTCTCTGGGGGGTCTCCACCCCCGGGTCCTGTTTGTGCCAGAGCTGCTTTTCCAAAAGGCTCCTGGATTTTCTGCCCCTTGAACTAATCTTAGAAGCTTCTTGGATTGAGAAGCCAAATGTTTTCAAGGGGAAAAAATTCAGAAAGTAGCAGGCGAAATACCTTCCAGTTCTTTTACAAATCTGATGAGAGGTCACACTGTTGATCCACCTGTGCATTTTCCCTGTCAATTTGCACTGACACCCCCACCCCGGAAAATCCCTAAAGACGTTCTGGGGGCAGAGGTGTGTGGGGAGCAGGAGGGAAGGAGACGGGAGGGCAGAGATGGGGGAAAGGGGGGTGACACTGCTGTGAGGTGGGCGACTGTAGCAGTGGAGGAAAGAAATTGGTGGCCTGTGCTTTTCCCTCTGCCCACCCGCCCTGCTCCTGCCTTCTTTCAGGGGGTCAGGAGTGCTGGGCGCTGGTGGGCCAGAGGAGCCGAGGGGCCAGGCCAGGGAGGGGAGAGGAGGGGAGGGGGTCGGGAAGGGCAGTTTGAGGCACGGGCAGCCCCTCTGCCCCTGGGCTGCTCCTCACTCCGCCCCAAAGAGACTGAGGGTGGGGAGGATTGTCTTGGACACCCTGCGGAGGGTCCTTCTGCCCAGGGCTGCCCGGAGGGGGAGGGCTGGGCCAGCAGGAAGGCCTGGGGGGGCAGCAACGGTGGGGGGAGGGGATGCTCCCCTCTTGAGCCAAGAAGACCTCCTGGCAAGTGGGGCTGCACTGGCCCCCAGGTGAGGAAACCCTCCCCCCTCCGCACCTGGAGGAGGCAGGCCAGGTAGCCTACACACACACACACACAAAGCACAAGCCACCTGCTGCTCCACACAGGCCTGGCTAGCTGGCGGCAGCCGGGCAGCCGTGTAACCGGACCTGCCAGGTGACCCGTGCCTGCCCCCCTCCTCCTGTGCCAGAAGAGGACCCCAGTGACCTCCCCTCCTCTCTGTTCCAGGAGCTGAGCCTGCAGTGGCGGGATGCCCTTCTTTGAACCGCGTGTGGACAGGAAGACCTCCAAGGGTGAGTGGTCCCTTTGGCCAGGGGAGGGGGCTCTGTGTTCGGGTCTGGGTCTTCAGCCCATCATCTAAGGGGCTGGCTCTCCCTGCCTATCAGCTGCAAACTGCACGAGTGGCCCTTCTAGTCCCCTCAGCCTTCCCAGGACCCGGATAGTTGGGGGCCATGGGGTGAGCTGTCGGCCACTTAGAGGGGGCGGTCAAGCACTGCAAAGCCACATAGAGGTCTAAGGGCTGTGGCTCCTGGGCCTAAGAGGGAAGAGCCTTGGGGGGCCCCACTGCTTCCTTCCCTCCCTCCCTCCCTCCGTGTAGATGGAGTTCCATTAAGGAAAAGTTGTTGAGAGGAGTGTGTGTGTGTGTGTGTGAGAGAGAATATCTGTTTCTCTGCCCATGGTCCTCCTGGGCTTTGCTCTCTGTCCACCAGGGCTGGGGGAGGGTGCTCCATCAAGCCCTCCATCAGGGAAATTCCCCCCCCTTGTCTTCCATCACCCAGAAGCTCTGCGGAGTCCAGCCCTTCCCCTGGGCATCATGGGCAGAGGTGACAGTGAAGGGGGGAGGGGGGGAAGGGAATCGCGAGGCGGGGGGGAGCGTTTGCAGCACCCCCTGGGGAAGGCCCACGGAGCAGGGGGGCAGCAGTGCAGTGTCCCAGGCTCGCTCGCTCCTTTGCTCCTTCCTTCTCCCTCTACTCAAAGTCACCCCACAGGCCCCGTCTCACTCCCCTCCCTCTCTGTGGCTGCTGAGCCTCATGTGGGGGGGGATTCCGGAGGCCACGTGTGGCCAGTCGCCTGAAGCCCTGGGCAAGTGGATCCTTCTTGGGGGGGGGAGCCGCTCCTTTCCCCAAGCTCAGCCCCCTGCAAGTCTATGTATGTATTTATTTTATTAATCAAATCGATAGGCCATCCCACCCCAGGTGCCAGGGAAGTGCCTGCATTGCTGGGGTTGGGTGGGCACCACGTCCGTTGACCCGGTGGCCTGCGGAGGGTCTTGCCTCAAGGATCCCAAGCCCACAAATGCATTTTTTGGGAGGGGGGGTGCAATTTTATTTCTTTGTTTTTGCAAACCTACATCCAAATGCAGAAAGGTGGAGTTGTACATTAATAATAATAATAATAATAATAATAATAATAATAATAATAATAATAATAATAATAATATTTATTAGATGTGTATGCCGCCCCCCTCCGAAGACTCGGGGCAGTACATGAAGAGTTTCCTGTCAGACCGGGAGGGGATGCGCTGAAAACAGATGGGGGGAGGACCACTCCCACCACTGGGAGGACCAAGTGTGCGGGGGAGGGGGGAGGTCTCTCCATCTTGCGGGAACCAGGTGCCTGGGAGGACGAAGGGCAGAGCCCCGAGTGACTGGTCCACTTGCAATGCCCGGAAAGGCTCTTTGGGGGCTTCCCGGAGTGCAGCCAGCCCCCCCCTCTGGCTCCTTCCGCATCAGGGACTCGGCTCCTTGTCCGGCCGGGGGGGGGGCAGGAAAGGGGCAGGATGCTGGTGATTGAATCGGATGTCCAAGTGCCGATGCCCCTGTGTGTGTGGGTGGGTGGGTGGAGGCAGGCCGGGTTCCCTGGGGTCCCTTTTGTTGGGGGTCTGGCCTTCTCTTTCTGCTCAGGGTCCCCTCCATCTCTCAGCGGAGCCTCCTGTCCCTCCAACTGCCACCAACCGACTCTCCCTCGGAGTCTCTGCCGCATTCCGGCCCCTCCTTCTGCAGACCCTTGCTGCTCCTGTGGCCCCCAGGGTGTGGGTGCAGCCCCCGTCACCCCGCCCAATTCGGGCTGAACCGGCTGGCCCCTGTGCTGACCATGCGGTGCCCCCGCCCAAGGCCTCCACTGCCTGGGGCGCCGGTGGCAGGCTGGACATGACCTCTCCGGAGGGTCCCAGGTTGAGAATCGCCAGCGCGGCCCCAGGAAGTGGTGAGCAAAGACAGGGAGCCCGGAGGGGAGGTGGGGGGTCAAGAGAGGAAAGACCCCCCCGAGCCTTCCTTGGTCTGGAAGAGATGGGGGTCCAGCACAAAGAGTGGGGGGAGAGGCTCCCCGGTTACCTCTGGTCCAAAAGATGCTGGGTGTCAGCAAATAGGAACCTGGACCCCCGCTCTCCTCCAGCCCCACTTGTGCCAGGGGCCATCTCCCGGCTGGGCAGCTTTCATGCAGCCCCGACCCTCAAAGGCTTTTGGAAGCCAGCATGGTGGTTGGGGGGGGAGCTCTGCCAAAGGGTCCTTGGCCAAAAGGACCAGCAGCCCGGTGGTTTCCCACACTTGGCGTCAGTCTGAGGGCTGTGGGCTTCCTGCTGACCACCACCACCACCACCTCAGCCCCAGCCAAAGCAGCCAGTCGGTTTCCTGCCTTTCCTTTGGAAACAATGAGTCCAGCCCAGGACTCTCATTATTTCCTGTGGGTCAGTTCAGGAGGAGGGAAGCCTGGAGGCCATTGGGGTCTCCCTGCGGTTTCTTCAGGCTGTGGCCCCTGCGTGCTGGGGAGGGGGCAGGTGGGACAGGCCTATTCAGGGGCTTCCCGGGGGGGTCCGTGTGGGGCCCAGAGGGGGGGACTCCTGGGATTTCTCCCAATTCCACCAGGCTTCACGGTTGGGGCTGAAACTCCCCAAATCCCCCGGGTGGGATTCCAGCCCTGCTTTCCTAACAGGCAGGTGGGGGGGGCTGCCCAGAGGACGGAATCCCCTGCTCGTCTGAATGCGCCTTCTCCCATCTTTGGATACCTCTGTGTGTGTGTGTGTGTGTGTGCGTGTGTGTGTGTGTGCGTGTGTGTATTCATGACTCTGGAGCAGTGTTTCCCAGCCTTGGCAACGTGAAGATATTTGGACTTCAACTCCCAGAATTCCCCAGCCACAAAAGCTGGAGCTGGACTCGGGGGAGCCATTGCCCCCACATGGGCACTGCTGGCGTCTTGGGCAAGTGGACCAATACTGTGTTTTCCCTTGT
This sequence comes from Erythrolamprus reginae, assembly GCF_031021105.1. Classification (NCBI taxonomy): domain Eukaryota; kingdom Metazoa; phylum Chordata; class Lepidosauria; order Squamata; family Dipsadidae; genus Erythrolamprus; species Erythrolamprus reginae. Next base: position 354,705,846 of record NC_091951.1, read on the forward strand.
TGTTGCATGACCCAATCGAGGCTTAGGGCCAAACCTGACTAATGATTGACCGCTCTGTGGAGAGCGGCCTTGATCCCCTTCCTGGACAATGTGGAAGTTGAAATGGCTGGATCCTTTTCCCCCCCCTCCCACCAGCATGTTCTGTAAAGGGGGAGGGGAGGCAAGCCCCCTGGGACCCCTCCCGCTCACGGCTGGTTGAGGAAGGCTGGGAGTGGAGGTCCACCAGCTGCCAAGGTTGGAGGCTCCTGACCGGGAAGGTTTGGCCCAGAGCAGCAAGGGGGCTGTCGACACCTTCAATGGGGGTGGGGGCGGGCGTCTTCCTTTCGGGCTCCCAGGGGCCTCCGGGCTACTTTGGGGACTCTAAGAAGCTGCAGCCGAGTTCTTCCTTTCTGCCTTTGGAGCATTGAGAGAGGCAGAGGGTTTTTTATTTATCCTTAGAGTTGGAAGGGACCCTGCGGGTCATCTAGTCCAACCCCTTGCTCAGGCAGGAGACCCTGCACCACCCCGGACAGATGGCAGTCCAGCCCCTCTACGACCTCTGCTGGCAGCCTCCCCCTGCCTGGGGAGGGGCTCTTCCTGGCCACGCAAGATGGGTGGGGGCTCTGCTCTCCTAGCCGGCTGCCTAGAGACTGACCCCCCGACTGGGCATCGGCCCCCCACCATCTGCTCATGGCAGGGGGAAGCTGAGGTTGAAGGATGACCCACGCAGCGTTTCAGCGCTAACAGACCTCTGAATCAGAATGGAAGGGACCTTTGAGGTCTTCTAGTCCAGCCCTTTGCTCAAGCAGGGGAGACTCTATCATGTGAGACAAGCGACTGTCCAGTCTCTTCTTAAAAAACCTCCAACTTCCGGTGGAAAGCTGCTCCCCTGGTTAATTGTCCTCACTGTTAGGAAGTATCTCCTTAATTCCAGGTTGCTTCTCTGCTTGTTAGTTTCCATCCATTGTTTCTTTTCCTGCCTTTAGGTGATTAGGAAAATAAATTGACCCCTTCCTCTTCCTGGAGGCCTCTCAAATACTGGAATGCTGATATCATGTCCCCACTAATCCTGCCCTTCCCCCGTTCTTCCTCTGTTTTAGTGTCCAGGCCTCTGGTCGTCTTAGTTGCTCTTCTCTGCCCTTTTTCCAAAGTCTCGACATCGTTTTTGTAATGTGGTTCCAAAATTGGATGCAGTATTTCAGGTGTGGCCTTATTAGTGGCACTAATACTTCTCGTGATGTTGATTCTATGCTCTATTTACACAACCAAGGATTGCACTAACTTCTTTGGCTGCCCCCACCCATGGCTGGCTCTTGTTTAAATAATCGCCCACTGGACCTTCAAGGTCCCTTCACAGTGACCGTTTTTGAGCCAGGTTTCGCCTGATCTGTACTCGGTCCTTCGCTTTCTATGCCACGGTGGTGAAACTCTGCTGTTCTCCACATTTGTTTATGTCAATCTACCGGTCATCGTTTATTTTATGTTTGTTGCTGATTGTTTATTTTTACATTCCAAACATTTATACCAGTTTTCTCAAATCTCATAGAATTCTGTTTCCTCTTTGTCTTGTAATTCCATGGTCAATCCACACATTTCCGCACTTGCTAATATTTTTGTTGTGGTCATTGGGCTTGAAGGGACTTTATCCATCTTCCAACATTGGGCAGACACAATCCTGGCCGTTTATTTATTAGAGTTGGTTACTTTTACTTATTTTCTCTTTTAAGATACCTAATAAAAACAGTTCTTGTTTAAAGTCTATTATTTGTCTTGTAATGTCCTCTATCCGTTTCTGAACCATTCCCCAATATTTCTTAGCCTCCGGGCACGTCCAGCACATATGGCAGGACGTCCCCAGTTCTTGTTTATACGTCTAACATTTTGTAGATACATTTGGAAACATTTTCACCAATCTTGCTGGGTTGGGAGATCCCGCAGCCTTTTCTACCGTGGTCTACTTTGTCAAATGGCTTGCTGAAGCCTAAATATTCTATGTCCACCGTATTTTGCTGGTCTGGTAATTTAGTCACTTTGTCAAAGAATGAAATAAGATTGGCTTGGTTGGTGTGGTCTGTTTTTAACAAACCCGTGCTGACTACCAGTAATAACTTTGTTTGTTTCTTGATGCTCACTGATCTTATATATATATTTCCTGGTTAGGCTGATCTGTTTCTACTCTCCCGAGTCTTCTTTCCTCACCTTTTCTTTGAAGATGGGAACCACATCAGCTTTTTTCCAACCCTCTGGAAGTTCCCTGGGACTCCAAGATTTTTTAAAGATACAATGCAATGGTTCTGAGTCCTCTGGCCCCCTCCCAGTCATGTTTCTAGAAGCTGCTTTCTCTTTTGAAGAATCAGAGGCGATACTGAAAGAGTCGTAGATGCTTGGAACAAACTTCCAGCAGACGTGGTTGGTAAATCCACAGTCACTGAATTCAAACATGCCTGGGATAAACATATACCGTATCCATCCTAAGTTAAAATACACGAAATAGTATAAGGGCAGAGGAGATGGACCAGGGGGTCTTTTTCTAGTCTGCCCTTCACCCAGGGAAGTCACCAGCCCACCTCCCTTCTTGCTCACCAGGGGGGCTTTTCGGTTTCTTTGTTAAATTGAATTTAACTGCCACTTAGCTTGCTGTGAGATTTGCACAGGCTAAACACCCCTGGTGCCCCCTCCCTCTGTGGGGATTCCTGGGTGGGCCTGAGCTTCAGGAAAGTAGAAGCTACCCCCATGCTGCACAGAGGCAGACGCTCTGTGTGTGTGTGTGTGTGTGTGTGTGTGTGTGTGTGTGTGTGTGTGAAGGAAAGCCCCAAGAATTAAGGAGAAATTTCCTGACAGTAAGAACAATTAACCAGTGGAACAGCCTGCCTCCAGAAGTTCTGAAAGCTCCAACACTGCAAGTTTGTAAGAAGGTGTTGGATAACCATCTGCTGAAGTAGTGTAGAGTCTCCTGCCCAAACGGGGTTGGACTAGAAGACCTCCACGGTCCCTTCCAACTCTGTCATTCTATTCTATTTTATTCTACTCTATTCTACTCTACTCTACTCTACTCTACTCTACTCTACTCTACTCTACTCTACTCTACTCTATTCTATTAAGGTTTGGGTCCCAAAAGGCTCCATTGTGGTTCCAGCCAGCAGGGAAGGGGCCCCTCGCTTAGGGGGGTGGAGGAGAAATAGTCTTGCTGAAAGGAGCCAAGGAGGGAGCTGTCTGGGAGGGGGCACGGATGTCTGCCCCCCTTCTCCCCTCTTGAATGCTGCGTCACCATGCCCCCCACTCCACCCCAGCCAAGAGGCGGGAGAGGGCCAGGACCCGGTGCCTGCCTTGCCCCCCCCCCTGCCTGGGCCTCCCTCTCGTGGCCCCCAACTCCCTCGCTTGCCTTGCAGAGGAGGAGCGGTGCCTGCGGGCGAATGACCGGGCCTTCAACCTGCAGTTCGACTATGCTGTGAGTGACTGGACGCCCCCTCCGCACCCCCCCTCCACCCCTACGGCAGGGGGAGAAGAGCCAAGAGGGCGCTCTGGGGGGCACTGCCCTTCCTCTCTCTTGGCCACCCCCCAGGCCCTTTGGGGGGCCTCCCTTGCCCCCTCAGCCCTCCAGCGCTTCATCTCGGGGGTGGAGGTGGGGTGTGTGAGTCCTGCTGCCCTCCCCCGCCCCCCCTCATGGCCGTCCTCCGTCCACAGAAAAACTCCATCAAGACCTCCAAGTACAACCTCTTCACCTTCCTGCCTCTCAACCTCTTTGAGCAGTTCCAGCGCGTGGCCAACGCCTACTTCCTGGTCTTGCTCCTCCTGCAGGTCAGTCTCCCGCTGGGGTCCCCGGCAAGAGGGAGGGGGGTCTCCGGGCCCTGGGATGAGTGGGCACCACCTGGGGAGGCCCCCAAGGACGCCCCTGGGGGACAAAGGTCGGCCGGACAGCTGCCGGGTCTCTTGGGGCTGATCTCCCTACGGTGGCCTTTGACCTGCAAGGCTGTAGTGGGCTGCTGCCTGGTATGCGCCACACGGCCTTCTGTTAGCGACAATGGAGCTGCACGCACTGCTCTGGGTGGCTGGTGGGTGGGCGAGCATGTCCAAGCGAGTTTTGGCTGCTGTCCATGTGCAGGAAGAGGAATCCCAGGAGAGGACATGCGCGCGCATGAGGGAGATTTGGGTGATCTTGGGCAACGTTTCACTTCTTCGCATGCACAGAAGCAAAAAATCCCCCCCCCCCCCAGGAATCTCGTGCAGCTGCCTGGATTCTCCCAAGATTTCGCTTCCTGCGCAGAAGCTAAGTCTTGCTTGGACACGCACACACGCGCACCAGCCACCCAGAGTGCGCACGCATCGCACCAGTGGTGACGGTGAATAGGAACCCCCGCCTGCTACCACCGCTCAGCCAGTGACCGTAGCAGGTGAAGAGGGCGCTGAAGGAATGACGGCCACACTCGGTCCCAGAACTCCCCCAATCTTGTCCTCTTGACCCAGGTCCCGGGCAACCCATTCACACGTGTCATGGGTGGACAATTTGCAACGGGGAATCTGGCAGAGAAGATAGCAACTTCCTCATGCAACACACACACGCACACACCCTGCTCTGGCCAATGGTGCAACGCCCACCCCCTCTCCTCACAGGACCCCCTCCCCTGCCCCCCCTCCCGCCCACCCAGCCAGAGCCCTCCTGGGGCCTCCATCTCCCTGCCCGCTGCCCTCCGGACTTTCCAGGAAGTTGCTTCACCTGGCGGGACGCCCTTAACCACAACCACTGTGTCCGCAGAGATTGCCGTCGCTCAGTGTTGCAGTGTCACTTTGTGAGCGCATGACTTAGCAATGGGGGTTCCCGTCTCAATTGCCGTCATAAGTCAGGGAACTTCCTGTCCTGAAGAAAGTTGGAAGCCACACGAGAGACTTTGGGCAACAGCTGCGAATCCTCAGCGCCCCCCCCCCTGCGTTCAGTTCCCCTTCCTGACCGCCTGCTCCACTCCTCTCCCCCGCATTCATCTCATGAGGGGCAAATGCCCCCCTCCGGACGGCCCCTCCCCGCTTCCCACAAGCCCAGCCAGCGTCCCAGCCTCTCGCCTTGGGTGGGTCTCCTCCCCTAAGAGGTCAGCAGCCCTTAAGTTAAGTTTTGTTTGCGGAGGAGGAGAGCTGCCTCGCTCGCTCGCTCTGATGCGTTTTTGCGCCTCTTCTGAGTGGAGGACGCACAGCTGCAACCTCTGGCTTCCCAAGCACAAGGCCGGGAGACGCGCTGGGCGGTTTCCCCACAAACTGTCAAGTGTGGCACCACAACTGGAGGTCCCGCCTCCTGCTCCATTCTTCTCTCAGTTTCTCTCGGCACCATCCGTAGGCCGGCTCTCGGGCCTCCCCTTCCTGGCGGGGGGCTTTCAAGTAGTCACGTAGCCATACACAATTTCCCCTGGAGCCGCCTTCCTTGGCCCCCCTCCGCTTGCTCACCCCCTGAACTGACCGCCTTGTCCCCTCCTGTGACGGTTCTGCTTTGGCAGCAGAGATCGGCCCCCGAGTGCCCCCCATGGGACCCTTGGCGGCTCTCTTGCAATCCTCTGGCTCAACTCCTTCGTGCTCTCCAGAAAGAGCGAAAGAGGAACAGAGGCCGATTCCCCGGCTCGGCCTCTCCGCTCACCTCCAAGTCTGGGAGATCCGGCTGAGCCTTCTGGGCCTCCTGATGTTACTCTCTCTCCCTTTGCAGCTCATCCCCGAGATCTCCTCCCTCTCCTGGTTCACCACGGTGGTGCCTCTGGTGCTGGTCCTGACCGTGTCTGCAGTCAAGGATGCCATGGATGACGTGGTAAGGAGCCCATCAAGTGATAACCCTCTCCGTGCCCCCCCCCTCGTGCCCCCCTCCCCGTGCCCGGCCAGCTGCCTTCGCCCTAAGCCGGGCCCAAACCCACATGGGAATCCTCTGGTCCCCAAAGCAGCTGGGACCACCTCCGCCCTCTCGTGTCCAGACGTCCTCTGGGGCCAAAGAGGTTTGGGGGGAACAGAGGATGGGGGTCCTGGAGGCGCCCTCAGGGCAGCTGCTGTTGGCCTCCAGCCACATCCAGACCATGCGAAGGTTTGAGAGGAAGGGCAGTAAACGTCCCAGTACAAGCACTGCTGCTTCCTGGACACCCGCCGTCCTGTGGATGAACCCCGCATGGCACAGACACTGCCGGGTTTTAGGGCCCCTGAAATCCCACCCTCACCTGAGGAGGCTGTGGGGGGGGGGGGCAGGTTGGGTGGTAGCCGGCCTCATGTGCCCTCCGGACGGCTCGCTTTGTTCTAGCTGTGTTTTGTTTTTCAGAATCGCCACGCAAACGACAAGCAGGTCAACCACCGGCCGGTTAAGGTCCTGATGAACGGCAGGTGAGCAGGTCACCTGGCAAGTCCCATCGCTTGGCTCGAGGGCATTCCCAGCTGGTGGCCCAGGGGGGGTCCCTTGTGGGGCCCGAGGAAGATTTCACAGCCAGAGGAAACTCACGCCAAGGATCCTGCTTCTCCCCCCCCACAGCTGGAACAAGCCCCCTCCATTCCCTGGTGTGTCTGTCCACCCCCCTGAGGCTGAAGCCGCCTGTCTGGACACAGCCCTGCAGTGGCCCTTAGACTTATAGAGCACTTCATGGGGCTTGGTGCCCCCCCTTTCAGCCCCCAACCATCCAGGATGGAAGGCTGAGATTCTCTCATGGGGGGGGCCTCAAAGGTGGAGCCCAGGTGGGGTCAAATTTCAAAGGCAACACAAACAGGATGCAGTTAAATAACCCCCCCTTCCCTCCCTGCATCAGAGGTGGGGGCTCCTCCTTCTTTGAAGCTGAGGGAGGGGAGCCTTTTGTACTCATCTTGCTGGGTCAGTGGAGCCTCTCTGGGAGGGGGCTGGTCAAGGCCCTGGGCTCCTCCCTCACCTGGTGGCCAGCTGGATGTGGCCTTGTTTGGAGGGCAGGGAAGGGCCCCTCCCAGTGCTGTGTCCAATTATTTACAAACCCCCCCACCCCCGAGATTTCAGCTAATGGGAAATAACAGTTCTTGAGAAGTGGATAATAGTCATCCCGTCCAGCCCCTTTCCCAGAGTCCCCCCTACAAGGGCTCTGAGCTGGCCCCATAGCTGGACTCTGCTGTGGACTCAGACCGGGCCGGACCCTCTTCTCCCTCCAGACTGAGTGGCTGGTCAGCCTCCCCTCCCTTTCTTTCTGGTCCTTTTTCGCCCCTTTCCCAGCACCTGTCATCTTTTCCTGAAGGCCTTGAAGAGACCACCCCCAGGACGCTCTTGCCACTGACCTGTGTCCATCAGCAACTCTATTTGCTGCTTCCAGGGAGGAAATTGCCCCCTAGACCCCTGTTTCAGTTGAGCCACACACTGTGGCTGTGGAACTGCTCCCCTGGTCACTTTGTGTGGCCTGCTCGGTCTCACCTGGGCAGATTAAATTTGGACGATCTGTGGCAGCCTGCGTGGCGTGTGGTTTTGCCTCCGACCCCTTTTGCCTTTGGGAAACAGTTCAGGGGTCTCTCCCCCCTTTCCCCGTTTGATATTGTCAGCAAGGACAGACCCCTCACGGGCGGCCCTGAAAATGACCACAAAGATACCAAAATGGAACAAATTTCCCCAAGCATTGAGACTGTTGTTAAGGAGTGTGCAACCTCTGAGTAGTCAAAGATACACATCCACAGAGGAAACGTGGAGGCCCTGCAGACGTCCAGCTGATGGGCCAGAGATACGAGTAATAATTCATTAATACAATTCAGACACACTAAGTGTACAAAATATTATTTACTTTGGCAAATATCTCAGTCAAGAACAGTCCTAGTCCTACACAGTTAAATCAGTCAATACATAGACAACACTATAAGTCTTACTTGTTCAGCTTGCAAGTCCATAAACCAGCATTTCAACACACAGGTTTCTACTACAACATCCCCAGAGGACATAATAGCAATAGCAGAGAGAGAACGACACTTCTGGCTCCCTCTTGTGGCCATCCGCAACACTAGCTCTTAAAGCTATAGTATTCTATTAGATGTAAGCATACATGGTTGGTTTGTGTTCTATATGCCAAACCCAGCTACATGGCACCAACAGAGACCACCCAGGTTAATCAGCTGGCATGAAAGTAATTCCGGGACGAGAGGGCTCAGGAGACAGGAGTCGCCCGAGAGAATCAGTCGGCCCCATTGCGCCCACTGATCCAAAACGTTTCCCTGAACTCAGAACCACAGATCCTCCCAAGTTGAAAACCCCGGGAAGCACCGTGATGCCAGTCACTCAGGGCCTTCTGGCCAAAGCCCCCAACAGACACAGGAGGGGGGGGCTTCTCTCCGGTGCCTTTGTGACGGGGGTTTTCTCTTTTTCCAGCCTGAAGGAAGATTTGTGGCTGAACGTTGAAGTGGGAGACATCATTAAGCTGGAGAACAACAACTTTGTGACAGTAAGCGAAGGCAGCCCCTCCCCCACCCCCTCGTGTCCAGGGTCCACTGAGCATCGGCCAAATAAGGGCCAGCGTGGCAGCTGCTCCATGGGCTTCCCTGGGCGGCCTTTGGAAGAAGGAGCTTTGGAGCTGAGCCGGACACAGGCCGGAGGTTGGAGAGACCCCTGAGCGGAGTCCGGGGCCACCAGCCTGCCTTGCCATCCCGGGGCAGCAGCTCCGGTGCCGGTTTGGGGCGTGCTTGGAACTGGGGGCCTCTCCGCCCCTCCCACCTGCGGCCTTTGGGCAGGGCCAGAGGGCTCCCTCGGAATCCATGTGGCACAGCCAGGGTCCCTGGGAGGGAGGCCGGGAGGATGAGCATCGATCCGCCACTGCCCACCTTGCAGAACGACAACCCCTGGCATTCCGGGCCATTGGTCAGACTGGGGGGCCTCTAGTGGGACTGAGGCCATGATCCCCAGAGAGGGGGGGCAGCTGGCACTCACCCGCTCTTCCCCTCTGCAGGCAGACGTCCTCTTGCTCTGCAGCAGTGAGCCCCACAGCCTGACCTACATCGAGACGACGGAGCTGGACGGGTGAGTGTCTGAGCCCCCCTCCCCCCCTCCCTCTCCGTCCTGCCCCCTTGAGTCCGGAGCCTCCCGCCCACGTGATCTCTGAGTGGTGGCGCATCCTCCCTCCACTTGCAGGGAAACCAACCTGAAGGTGAAGCAGGCGCTGACGGTGACCGCAGAGCTGGCGGGGGACCTGCAGGCCTTGAGCCGCTTCAATGGTACGGGGGGGGGGGGAGGATGACCGGCCCTGGACATTGGCCCTCATGGCCCCCGAGGGAGGGATGGGGGCGGCTGTGGCTCAGAGCTTCTTTGATCCAGTCTGTCCCCCCCTGACCCACCTGGGGGGCTGCCTGCATTGCAGGCCCTCCCCTTGCCTGGCCAGAGAGATTCATAAGGCCCAGTGGGGAGGGGGGGCTTTTGTGGGGTGCAAAGCCAGAGGGTTTGCACCAGTTGTGACTCCCAGATCCTTTACTTGTGTTGCTTGGTTGTGCAGGCCTGCCGGTTGTGGCTTATGGGTTACGGAGTGTGGTTTGTCTGGATGCACAGGACCTTGTCTTCGCTCTTTCTGCTTCTTAACTCTAAGTCACCCTGGAGGCCCCCCCCCCCAATAATAATACTAACAATTGGCACGCCTGAGGGCAAAGGCAGCAGACCCATTGCACACACACTCTCTCTCGCACTAATACACTTGTCCACTATTGCCCCCTCCTGCCCGATGGGCCTCGACTCCCCCCCTCCGCCTCTGGGCCCTCCCCAACTGTCTCTCTGCCTCCCCCTCCCCCAACTCCCCCCTTCTCTTCACAGATCTTTGCCCTCTTTCCTCCTCCCCCTGCTTCTCTTCACCCCTCTGGGGGGCACAGGCAGCACCCGGCATGGCAGGCAGCTCCTTCCAGGGTGGGTATCTTGGCAGGGCCCCTCCTCACCCACAGCACGTGGTTGGGGGGCAGGGCCAGGAGGAGAGGGGGGGCTCTGCTGGGCATTACAGGCACCAGGAGTCCCAGCCCACGCAGGGGGACTGAGGGCGGCACAGCCACTTGGGGGGCAGGCGGCAATCTCCTGCCTGTGGGGAGGGAGCCAAAGGCACGGGGGGGGGGGCAGGAGGGGGAGGAAGGGCCGGCACTTACTCTCCCTCTCTCCCTCCCTCTCTCTCCCCCCCCTGCAGGGGAAATCCGCTGCGAAGCCCCCAACAACCGGCTGGGCAGGTTCCTGGGGACCCTCTTCTTCCGGAAGGAGAAATATTCCCTGGACAACGACCAGCTGCTGCTGAGGGGCTGCAGCATCCGCAACACCGACTGGTGCTTCGGGCTGGTCATCTTCGCCGGTGGGTGAGGGTCAGGGGCCGGCCCTGGCCCCCTCCCCCCCTCCGCCCCCTTCCTTGCACCGGAGCGCTGGGCTGGGCGCTGCTTCTTCTGGGGCGGCTGCCACCGCTAGAGGGGCCGAGCTTGCCTGAAGGAGGAGCCCCCCTGGCAGCGCTTCCCCCCTGGACGGGGCCGCCCGAAGTGGAGGGGCTGCTGCTCTGCTTCTGAACCGGATGCCGGAGGGGGAAAGCCCCCCCCCCCACTCGTTTGGCTCTCTTTGTATTTCCCAGTAGCTCCATTTCTGGCCCTGCTCTCTGGTCACTGGTGGTGGGGCTCACAGGCCCTGGGGTCAGCATCTCAGTGCCAGCCTAGCTCAGGGGGCGGGTGCCTCTTCCTCCAGTTTTAAATCCCCCTCCTCCTAACAACAACAACAACAACAGAGTTGGAAGGGGCCTTGGAGGTCTTCTAGTCCAACCCCCTGCTGAGGCAGGAAGCCCTCCACTACTTCAGACAGATGGTGATCCAACCTCTGCTTAAAAACATCTGGTGTTGGAGCCTTCACAACTTCTGGAGGCAGGCTGTTCCACTGGTTAATTGTTCTGACTGTGAGGAAATTCCTCCTTCGTTCTAAGTTGCTTCCCTCCTTGTTTCGTCTCCAGTCCCTCTGTCTACTGAATATATGTAGTGAGTTCCTTGAGAGGCCCTTGGTGCAGCCACCTGAAAAGGCAACTTCCATTAAAATGTGGAATAAATTAATAGGTCGGAGGGTTTTGCTTTGCCCTTTGGGTCCCGAGGTTATTTCAAGATTCCAACTTTCAGTGGTCGCAGATCTCTATGGGGGGGGGGGGCACAAGCCAACCCCTTTGCTGCACCAGCGTCCCCTAACGGAGCCCATTCGCCCCTCGGCAGCATCGGGAAGGCTGGTTGCCCCAAAGAGCAGAGCCCCACGGCCCTGCAGAGGCCAGAGGTGACGCCAGGGACCTCTGTGTCTCCAGGGCCGCAGTTGTGGCTCTGCCACGTTCAGTCAAAACCACAGCGAGGCTAATGCTTCACCAAGGGGGCAGCTCCATATCCCCCCCTCAGCCAGGGTCTTTTTCTCCCCTGCTTGCCCTCAGTTCTCCCCCTGCCCTCTTCAAATAAGTCTCTCTCCTGTCCGATTGGGGGAGGATTGCAGGATGGGGGGCCGGGGGAGCTCTTGCACTCCTGGCTGCAGAACATTTTGATTCTAAAATTAAAGTGAATCCGCCGTGGTTGGTTCCGCCAGGGCCGGACACCAAACTGATGCAAAACAGCGGAAAGACCATTCTGAAACGGACCACCATCGATCGCCTCATGAACTACTTGGTCTTGGTGGTAAGTCTTGCTTGGGCCGGGCTTCATACTGTGGGCTGCCCCAGAGAGATAACAGACGGAGGGTCGCCTGGCAGAGGGTGGTCTTCCTCAGCCCCAGAGCGGCCGTCTTCCCTCGTCTCAGAACCCCCGAGTTGAAAGGGACCCCGGAGGTCTCCTAGTCCAGTGGTGGGGCTGGTCCTTGTTGTGGCTGGATCACAGCCGGCTCCTTTACTCACAGGCTCTGAATTGGAGGAACCGGGTCCGTCTGAGGCTCATGGGCCCCTGTGGCTGTCAGAGGAGTCAGATAGCGAGGGTGGGGGAGGGATGGAGGTGGAGGGTCCTGCAGAGTATACAGAACACCCAGCTAGGGCCTCGTCTGGGTCTGATGATGAGGTTTGGAGATGGTGGACCCTATTTTAGATGCACGGGTGAGGAGAATGCGTGGGAGGCAGAAGCAGTTATGCAAATGTAGAGGGAGGCCTTGAATGCTGCTATGCGCACAGTGTTTAAAAGGGGGGAGACTGGGAGGTTCCCTTTGCAGGAAATCAACATTTATACCTACAAGAAGGAAACACCAAGTTCAGAGTTACCCCACCGCCTCTCAAATATTGCTTGAGAAGAATGTAGTTTTGAGAAGCCTGTATTTCTGCTTCAGCCAAGCTACAGGCTTTAAGTTTTGTTTTATCCTTATTTGCCACTCGCTTTGAATCTTGGCAGTCGATGGCCATTCTTTGCTTTTATTTGTGGTTATCAACCAGTTTGCTTGTACAATAGACTATTCTACTTCCCATCTCTGTGTCCGAGTATTAATGGGGCTTCAATTGCTGGTGGGTCGTTGAGTCAGACACAACAGTCCTCAGACTGAGGAACCCTTCTCTGCCCCCAATTCCTCTCTCCCCCCCTCTTCGGTAGATCTTCCTCTTTCTGGCTGTCATGTGCTTGATCATGGCCATTGGCAACTGCATCTGGGAATACAGCCAGGGTTACCGGTTCCAGGTGTACCTGCCCTGGGCAACGGACGTCAACTCGGCCTTCTTCTCAGCCTTTCTTGTCTTCTGGTCCTATGTCATCATTCTCAACACCGTGGTGCCCATTTCCCTCTATGTCAGGTAAGGCCACGGCTGAGACAGCCTGGAAAGAGCCCCCCCCCCCGTTGAGACCCATGGGTCAGAGAGGGAACTGGGGCGAGGGCCATTTCTCCCCCGCTTCGGGAGGGGGTCCTGTCCTGGAGAAGCTGCCATGGGGGTGGGATGCTCTGATGGGCAGGCTCAGTCAGGGGTGTCCCCTGGAGCCCACCTCCCTTGGATGGCCTCTTCTGGGGGGGGTCCCTGGCTTGGCATGGGGAGTAGGAAGAAAGGCCAATACAGGGGGCGGTTCAGCCACGGCCACTAGTGGTCCTTTGCCATCCTGTGTGTGCTTGCTGCTCTCGCCCGTCACCTCGACTGGAGGCCCAGCCGGCCGAATCCCGTCCCCTTGCCTGCCCGGGTGGGAGTGGGCCCTGGACTCAGCCCCCGTCCCCTTCCTTTGCTCCAGCGTGGAGATCATCCGCCTGGGCAACAGCTGCTACATTGACTGGGACCGCAAGATGTACTACCCGCCCCACGACATGCCCGCCCAGGCCCGCACCACCACGCTGAACGAGGAGCTGGGGCAGATCAAGTACATTTTCTCGGACAAGACAGGGACCCTCACCAAGAACATCATGATCTTCAACAAATGCTGCATTGCCGGGAAGCTCTACGGTGAGAAGGGGCCAGGCGGGAGGAAGGAGGGTCCCCTCGTCTCCACGGAGGGTGGGAAGACCGGGAGCACACGGGAGCTTCGCCTGCTCTGGGGCTACACACACACACACACACACACACGTGTTCCTGGAGGGGAGTTTCACACTCTGGCCCCAGAATCACGTTCAGACGAGGGCCCTTTGCAGGACACAGGAAAATGGCAGGCAGGTGGGCGGGCAATCCTCACCAGAAACATTCCCGTCGTGTCGGACCGGCCGCAGCTGCTCCCTAGGAGAGAACACCCCCCCCCCCACAGGGCTCCGTAGGCTTTAGAGCAAAGGACGAGGCCAGCTGTGGAGAAACACCACACAAAAGTCGTACATTGAAGGCGCTGAGATGGACAGGCTTCACAATTGACCTGCGAGGCCAGAAAGACTCGGAGTGTTTCGAAATATGGAATAGACGATGCCATTGGATGGAGCATAGAAAAACCAAGAGAAAGAGCTAACATAGAAGCATAAGGTGTAAATACCTATGCAGAAATGTGCAAGTATATTAGCAGTTGTCACAAGGTAATGTGGTGATGATCCCAAGCGCACCGCCAGGGCAAAGAAGGAGTGGCTTTGTAAGAATCATAACAAGGTCTCAACCTTATAAAAAACCTTTGGAAGGAGTTGAAATACATAAAATATATAAAATCTGATGAGGGTCAAAAAAGGAAGAATCACTTACCGTATTTATTGTATTATTGTTTTTATTTTTAAAAAGATTGAAATTAAAGTATGTGAACTGGGGGGGGTAAAGCAATCCCCCCACCCCCAAGAGAGCATCCCAATCAGGTTCCATTCCGATGTTTTGGGAACTCGGTCGACCGTGGGGCTCCTGGCTCTCAAGGCCCCGTCAGCCCTCGGGTGGCCAAGTGGTGGACGCGGCCCTTGGCAGGAGGTTCTCACCCCGACTGCAGGGGGCGCTCAGCAGGAGGGGCCAAGCGTGGTGTGTCCATGGGGGGGGGGGTTGGCCTTGGCCGTCTTAGGGTTCTCGGTGAGGGGTGCCGAGGGTTGGCGCTTCGGAGCGGAAAAGGAGGAAGAGGAGCCGTCCCCTCCCCGAGTCCCTGGGGCACAGGGGGCCCTGCTGCTTCTCCCTCAAAGCCGGCCTGTTTTTCTCCCCCAGGAGACTACCACGGCTCAGAAGGGTTCCTGGTGGAGGACATTGAGGTAAGAGAAACAGGGCCGGGGGCACCCCAGCAGTGGTGACCTCCAGGCAGGGGGCCAAGCCCGGGGAGGTTGCAGAGACCGTGTGCCCAGGGCTCCTGCCCTTCTGCACAGACCCCCCCCTCCCATGCCCTTCAACAAACTTTAAGCAGAGTTCATGTAGCAATGGGGGTTAGTCAATGAATCACACTTAGTACAAAATAGAACAATATTATTATTTACAGATAGGCAAATAAGCAAGAGTAGTTACACAGTCCGATATCATACACATATAATCCTACTAATAGTTTACAAACCAGGTTAACGCACACAACAAAGTACACACAGTAAATACAGTGATCCCCCGTTTATTGCGTCCCCAACCATTGCGAACAGGGTACTTTGCTATTTTTCAACCCGGAAGTCAAAATACCATCTACGCATGCGTGCCCGTGGGCACGCATGCGTAGATGGCAACCGGGAGATCAGCTGCTGGGCGGCTTCCCTGAGTCTTCCCCCTCTTGCTGGCGTCAGCGAGGAGTTTCCCCACCGCCCACGCAAACTCCTCGCTGCCGCCCGCCCTTCGCCCGCCCACTGCCGTTCATTCTCGCCGCTTTCGAGCTGAGTCCGGGAGCGAATTCGCTCCCGGACTCAGCTCGAAAGCGGCGAGAATGAACGGCGTGGACAAGCCGTTCCTTGCCGTTCGTTCTCGGCGCTTTCGAGCTGAGTCCGGGAGCGAATTTGCTCCCGGACTCAGCTCAAAAGCGGCGAGAATGAACGGCGTGGACAAGCCGTTCCTTGCCGCTTGCTATCGGCGCTTTTGAGCTGAGTCCGGGAGCGAATTCGCTCCCGGACTCAGCTCGAAAGCGCCGAGAGCCAGCGCCCCCCGGACCACCGCCTGTCTCCTGCTGCCCGGTTTAGCCAGGACACGAGCGGCGAAATGACTTGGAGGAATGTGAAGCTGAAACCGGCCGGTTTCAGCTTCCCATTCCTCCAAGTCATTTCGCACCCCGCTTTAGGGCGACAGGCGGTGGGCTGGGAGCCGCAGGCGAAAGGAGCTCGGGCATTGTTCTCCGGACCCCGCCCGCAGCCTGGAGAGGGAAAGGGCCGCGGGCGGGGTCCGGAGAACAATGCCCGAGCTCCTTTCGCCTGCGGCTCCCAGCCCACCGCCTGTCGCCCTAAAGCGGGGTGCGAAATGACTTGGAGGAATGGGAAGCTGAAACCGGCCGGTTTCAGCTTCACATTCCTCCAAGTCATTTCGCCGCTCGTGTCCTGGCTAAACCGGGCGACAGACGGTGGGCTGGGAGCCGCAGGCGAAAGGAGCTCGGGCATTGTTCTCCGGACCCCGCCCGCAGCCTGGAGAGGGAAAGGGCCGCGGGCGGGGTCCGGAGAACAATGCCCGAGCTCCTTTCGCCTGCGGCTCCCAGCCCACCGCCTGTCGCCCTAAAGCGGGGTGCGAAATGACTTGGAGGAATGGGAAGCTGAAACCGGACGGTTTCAGCTTCACATTCCTCCAAGTCATTTCGCCGCTCGTGTCCTGGCTAAACCGGGCAGCAGGAGACAGGCTTTGAGTTTTTGGCTGCGGGGGGAGAAGTAGGACTTTCCTAACTCCCTCGCCCCGCAGCCAAAACTCAAAGCCTGTCTCCTGCTGCCCGGTTTAGCCAGGACATGAGCGGCGAAGTGACTTGGAGGAATGGGAAGTCCAAATCGGCCGGTTTCAGCTTCCCATTCCTCCAAGTCATTTCGCACCCCGCTTTAGGAGTCAGCGGAGAACGGCGCAACTGTTTTAAAACGATCGGAGCTTTCCAATGAGTCCCGAAGACAAACGTGTCTTCAGGACTCATTGGAAAGCCGCGCGGGTGTTTTAAAAGGTCCCCGCCGACATGGGGGGCTCGCTAGCACCCCCCCAAACCTGGGTTGGGGGTTCGGGGGGTGCTAGCGAGCCCCCCATGCCGGCGGCGACGTTTTAAAACAGCCCCGCCGCCCCCAATCTTCGGCTCCTCGCTAGCGCTGCGGAAGTTAAAAACATCATCTGCACATGCACAGATGGTGTTTTTACTTCCGCAGCGCTACTTCGCGAAAACCCGCTCGTTGCGGGGGGTCCTGGAACGGAACCCTCGCAACGAGCGGGGGATCACTGTATCTCTCTCTCTAGAAAAAACTCCCCCAAGAGGAACCGTGTTGGCTCCCTCTTGTGGCCAACCAGCAAATGACTCTTAACGGTGCAGCCTTTACCTTTGCAAAGTTACATTGTTACCTTCTGTATTGCAACACCCAACATAGTTACGTACAGTGTACTAACAAGGGTCCAGGGGCACTCCCCCACTTCCGGCTCCCCCAGCTCAGCATCGGGACGGAACAAAGGGCTTCTGTCCACCGGAAGGGAGGGAGGGAGGCCCTTTGGTGTGCCAGTGACTGACAGCGAGACCCACAGGTTTTCCTGGTGTCCACTTTCTTCCCACTCTGGGTGACCAGAGGACTTGGCTACTTTCCTGTCCAGCTGGGCTGTTTCTGGACAGGAGCTTAGTAGTCTTGTTGAGCCTTTTTATCATGGTTCTTTCTGGGGGGAGGCAGACATGGGGGGCACCTGCCAGGAACCCGAGGGCTTCTCCAGGAAAGGGTTAGCCCCCCACCCCCACCCCCGCAGGCTATCAGAGGCTGGACACATTGACAAAGGAAGACCAGATAGACGAGGCCATCTTTTTTTGTAAAAATCACAAAATCAGTGGCATTTAAATAAAATTATTACAAGATGTTTTACAGATGTTATTTGGCACCATCAGGATTGGCAAAATTTATCCAAATTCCAATCCGAACAACAAAGAATTGGGCCCCTTCTTCCATCTGTGGTGGACATGTCCCAAGCCAAAGGTTTCTGGAAAACGATGCATAAGTGGCTACAGGAGACAACAGATGTGGAAATAGAATTTACCTTGAAATGTTTCTTACTTGGAGTAAGGAAGAAACAATTCTCCTGAAGAAAGTACAATATCTAATGACTCGTATGATAACGGCTGAGGGCATATGTGCAATACTGGAAAAATCAGGCAATTCCACCAGAGATTGTGGATAAACCTTTAGATAAAATTTATAGATGTGCAGAAATGGACAAGATGATAATGGAGATTGAGGGATTAAATGACTCAGAATATCACGAAATTTGGATTAAATTGTACGATTGGATTGGAAACAAAACCAAAGGATTGTGATACAAAGTGAAAGGACTCACGAAAAATAAGAATCATGTAAATATAAAACGTAATGTATATTAGCAAACAAACACAATGTAAGAAAATGGGCATAGATTTGTGTTAAACTATTGTGATGTTTTAAAAATGAAAAAAATTAACAAATATAGCGTTTAAGATGGGCGAGGCCAGGGCGGGTTGAGGGTTAGTGTTGGCATGGGGGTCTCGGTGGTGAGTCAGGCAGTGGGTATCCAGGAGCCCTACAAGTAGCCCTCCTTCTCTGCCGGGTGGGTCCATGGCAGGACAAAAGAGGCTGACCCTCCGCATTTCCTCTGCAGACAATGGACAGAGTTGACTTTTCCTGGAACCCCTTGGCCGACCCAAAGTTTTTCTTCTATGACTGCAAACTGCTCCAGGCGGTGAACGCCAGGGACGAGTCCACGCACAGGTTCTTCCGCCTCCTGTCCCTCTGCCACACGGTGATGCCCGAGGAAACCAAGGAGGGTGAGGCTGCACCTGGGGGGGCAGAGCTGGCAGGGGAGGGCCTGGGGGGAGGGGAGCTGGAGGGGAACACCCAGGCAGGCAAAGCGACCGGCCCCTTCCCTTGCCCGCAGGCACGCTGGTGTACCAAGCCCAGTCCCCGGACGAGGGGGCCCTGGTGACTGCCGCCCGGAACTTCGGCTTCGTGTTTCGCGCCCGCACCCCCACGACCATCACGGTGGTGGAAATGGGGGAGACGGTGCTGTACGAGCTGCTGGCCATCCTGGACTTCAACAATGTGCGCAAAAGGATGTCCGTCATTGGTGTGTCTCTCTCCCCCTCCCCACCCTGCCCACCCTCCGCCCGAGCTCTCCTCCCACCCAGAGGGGGACTCTTGCTTCTCACCGCAGGAACGGCCAGGATGCACAACCGGCACAAGGCCTTGCTGGGGGTCCCTGGGCTGGCACACAAGCGGGGTCCCTCGTCCACTCTGGGACTGGCGGCTTCCTCTCAGGGGTTTCCTTGCCAAACCAGGCAGCTGAGGTTGTTGCCTAGGTGGGTAATGAACTGTCTGCAAAAGACTGAGAAAGCACCATGGGCTCTGTTGTCCTTCACCTCCTCTCCACAAAGCCCACGCCCTTCTGCCATGGATGGTGTGGCCTAGTTGGGAAATGAGAAGTGGAGGAGGAGACGCAAATCTGAATCTGACCAAACACTTGTAAAAGTGGCGCTCAGGGTGACAAGATGCGCGTATAATGTCGCCCTGATCGCATCGGCAGAACCCCACCCAGCCGCCCTGTTTAGGGTGACTCGCTCCCTCCTTAATCAGGGGGCAGTTGAGGGACCCTCGTAGGGCAGTGCTGAGGCATCTAACCAGTTTTTCGCAGATAAAATTGCTCAGATCCGGACAGACCTCGACTCCAATTGGATCGCAGTGTCGGCTGACAATGAGTCAGTCGAGGTGACAGGGGCCCGTCCTAGTCTATCTGTGTGGGAGGAGTTTGCCTGGTGACACCTGATGAAGTGGACAAGGCCATTGGAGCTGTGAGTTCCACCACCTGCTTATTGGACCCGTGTCCCTCCTGGCTGGTTTCGGCCAGCAGGGAGGTGACACGGAGCTGGGTCCAGGAGATTACCAATGCTTCTTTGAGGGGGGGGTCATTCCCAGCTCCCTACAAGGAAGCACTTGTGCGCCCCCTCATCAAGAAGCCTTCCCTGGACCCAGCCATCCTTAACAACTATCGACCAGTCTCCAACCTTCCCTTTATGGGGAAGGTTGTTGAGAAGGTGGTGTCGCTCCAGCTCCAACAGTCCTTGGATGAAGCCGATTATCTGGGCCCTCAACATCAGGATTCAGGCACAGCTGCAGCACGGAAACTGCTTTGGTTGCGCTGATGGATGATCTCTTGTGGGCCCAGGACAGGGGTTTATCCTCTATCCTGGTGCTCCTTGACTTCTTGCAGCTTTTGATACCATCGGCCATGGTATCGTTCTGCACCGACTGGAGGGGTTGGGGAGTGGGGGGCACCGGCCTACGGTGGTTCTCCTCCTACCTCTCTGGTCGGTCACAGTCGGTATTATAAATAAATAAATAATGAAACATCCGTGAGGTAACACACACACACAAGCTCAGGGAGCACCAAAGACTCCACAGTTCAACCCCGAGTACAGACATTCTCTCATGCCTGAGATGGGCAACTAGTGAGGGACAATTCAGACAACCTGTCGGTGGTGCAAAAGAAGGACCGATGGCGCTTGGGGCCTCTTTGTGGCCGGTTTGGAGTGCTGGAGGGGAGGGGGAGAGATGAGGAAGGGGGGGTGTCTTTTTCTAGGGGCTCCACCTGCTGCAGACTCACCTTCTGCCCTTCTTGCCTTGTTCCCAGTGCGAGACCCGAGGGGCCAGCTGACCCTGTACTGCAAAGGGGCCGACACCGTCCTGTACAAGCTCCTCCACCCCTCCTGCAAAGAGCTCGAGGAAGAGACCAACGAGCACCTGGATGTAGGTCTGCCCCCCCGCTCCTTCCAAGCACAGGTGGGAGGCGGCTGGCTTGCTGGCTTGCCACCTGCTTCCTGGCCCCTTGGCCGTGCTGCCCCCTCCCCACCAGGCCTCCTCCATGCCAATCACAGAGCTGGGCACAGAAGTGGGGAGGTGGCAGAGGTGGCTGCGGAGTTGCCGGCTGGCCTCCCTCTCCTGCACAGGGTCTCCTGGGTCCCCCCGAGCGCACCTGGGGGGCAGCCTCGAGCACTGACCGGGCTCCTTCTCTGGCCTGGCCCGGAGCCTCTTCTCTGTCCGTTGGGTTCCCTGGTTGCACAGAGCCACAGAGGAGAAAGCGGGCCCCTCGCCTTGGCCATGAGCGCACCCCAGGCCGTGGGGCAGAGGGCTCCCAGCGGAGCAGCTGCTGTGCCCCAAGGAAGCCCCTTTGGCGCAAACCCAGCTGCCCCCTGAGATCCGTGCTGACCTTCGTGGAAGCCTCAAAGACCCCCAACTCTGCCGGCAGGCCTGGGGCCTGTGTTTGAAGGGCCCGTCTTTGAAATCCGGGCAGAAAGGATGATTTTACAAAGGGGGTTTTGAACTGTTTAGATGTGCAGAGTCCTCCTGTAGTCGGGTGGCCTAGAGATTAGATTCAATTAAACAAACCCCTGGAGACACAGGCCGCCCGTGCTGCCTTTGCAGCTCATGTGCCCAGAGGTGCCCCCTGACCTGCCTCCGCCCTCCCTCCCCACAGGTTGGGTGTGGGGCAACAGTTCCCAGCCCTGGGAAGGAGAGGTGTAGAATAGGACAGCGCTAGAAGGGACCTTGGGGGTCTTCCAGTCCAGCCCCTTATTCAAGCGGGAGACCCCACATGATTTCAGTCCAGTCCACTGGTGGGGCACCCACAGCTTCTGGTGGCAAGCTGTTCCATTGTCCTCACCGTCGGGACATTTCTCCCTAGTTCCAGGTCGCTTCTCCCCTGGAGGGAGTTCCCACCCGTTGCTTCCTGTCCTGCCCAGGAGGGGGAGGGGAGGGGGGTCTTTGGACACACACACACACACACACACACACCCTCATGGGTGGTCTGGGGGCCCTGAGCCTGCCGTCTTCCTAGGAGTTTGCTGGGGAAGGCCTGCGGACCCTGGTGGTGGCCTACCGGGACTTGGAGGAGTCTTACTTTGAGACCTGGCGGAAGCGCCACCACAAGGCCAGCACCAGCTTGCAAGACCGGGAGGGAAAGCTGTCCGAGCTCTACGACGAGATCGAGAGAGACCTGCAGGTAGGCGCCTCGCCAGGGGAAGCCCCTCCCCTCCACCAGCCCCAGCAGCCGGTGCCCACCGGGAAGCCCCCGTGCCCTTGAGCCACCAAGCACCGGCAGCATCCGGTTCTGCTGAAAGGTTTGGCGGTCGAGGAATGTTTCCTGCAGGGCTCTTCTTGGGACCCCTGTGCCAGGTATCTGAAAAGCTGACCTCTCAACTGGCTGCGGTCAGTCAGGGCCCACGGAGTCAGCGTTCTCCAGGTCCCGTCCGACAAGCAATGCCGGTTGGCGGGACCTTGGGGAAGGGTCTTCTCTGGGGTGGCTCCGATCCTTTGGAACCAACTGCCCCCAGAGATTTGCATTACCATAAGACCTGGCTTTTCCCACAGGCCTGGAATTAGACTGAGTGTTGCTTTTAAGACATTATTTTATTGTTATTATATTACTGATTTTAAGATGCAATGCCCACGTCTCATTGGCCTGGAAGCGTTTCCCCTGTCCTGCTGTGGTCACTTTCTTCTGGGGCCTGGGGGGCCCTCACTGTTCTTATCCTGGCCAATCTCTTGGGGGGGAGGGGGGCGCAGAGCCTCTTCAACCATTCGGCCTTCCCAAAGGCTCCACCACCAGGGAGGTTTTCATGGCCTGCAGTGCAATGCCCCGAGTCTTCGGAGAAGGGCGGCATACAAATCTAGATGATGATGATGATGATGATGATGATGATGATGATGATGATATTCCATCGGAATTGACAACATCTCCATCTGTCAATTGCAAAAGGCGGCTTTACTGGGATCGGCAAACATAATTCGCCGCTACATCACGCAGTCCTAGGTGCTTGGGAAGCGCCCGACTGGTGATGAAATACGAAATCCAGCATAGTGATCTCGTTTGCTGTGTTGTATTGTTAATAATAATAATAATAATAATAATAATAATAATAATAATAATTGTATTGTTAATAATAATAATAATAATAATAATAATAATAATAATAATAATATTGCCTATGAAGGCCGCAGACAGCGAAAGTTCCCTTGAGCCACTCTGGCCTATTCCGACCCCTGGATTGATGGCCCCCTCTGCCCTTTCCCCCCACCGTGAATGCCTAGTGGCTGGCCAGGCAACAGGAGGCGGGGGGGGGGGGGGGCTGGAGAGGAATGACGCACGAAGCTCCCCACCGCCCCTCCCTTCTCTCTCCGCAGCTGCTGGGTGCCACCGCCGTAGAGGACAAGCTGCAGGAAGGGGTCCCCCAGACCATTGAGATCCTGGGAAAGGCCCACATCAAAATCTGGGTGCTGACCGGGGACAAGCAAGGTATTGGCTGGAGGGAGGGGGACGGGAAGGGGGGCTGAGGCCCAAACTCAGAGAACCCGGGGGGGCACACCAGCACACCACGGGGGGCGCCTGGGCCCTCCTGCCGATCCCCTCTGGTGACAAGGAAGGCCCTGCTCCCACCCCAGAGAGGCTCCTGGACAGGTGCCCCCTGTTTCGGGGGTCTTTCCTCGGTGTCCTTGGGGGCAAAGGCAGGGGCCGCCCAGCCTTCCCAACAAATCCCTGGCCTGCTGGAAGCCGGGATCAGGAGGGGAGCATGGAACGGGGGGGGGGGGGCGACGAGGAAGCAGGGAGTCACCTGGTCTTTGAGGAAGAGAAAACTGCACGGCCAAAAGAGGAAAAAAGGGGGGGGGGACAAGAAAAATGGCTGGGGTGGGGGTGGGGGGTGCAGAGGGAAGGGCTGGAGGGGGGAGGGAGGCTGGCAAAGAAGTGAGACCCTTCGGCCACAGAGGAGGGTCCGGCCTTGTGGCTGGCGGGCCAATTTCCTGGGTGCAGAGCTGGGGCTCCCTCCCCCCCAGGGCCCTATAGGGAGGCAACTGGGCACCCTATGGGGAGAGGAGGGGGGGTCTTTCTCCTCCCTGAAACTAATGGATGTGGGGGGGGGGCTTCTGCTTCTCCAGAGACCGCAGTGAACATCGGCTATTCCTGCAACATGCTCTATGACGCCATGAGGGAGATTTTTGTCATTGACGGCGACAGCTGGGAGGAGGTGGAGGATCAGCTCAGGTGAGAGGGGGTCTCTGCCCCTTTGCTCTCATGTCCCACCTGGGAGGGAGAAGGTGGAGGATCAGCTCAGGTGAGGGGGGTCTCTGCCCCTTTGCTCTCAGGTCCCACCTGGGAGGGAGGAGGTGGAGGATCAGCTCAGGTGAGGGAGGGTCTCTGCCCCTTTGCTCTCAGGTCCCACCTGGGAGGGAGAAGGTGGAGGATCAGCTCAGGTGAGGGGGGGACTTTGCCCCTTTGCTCTCAGGTCCCACCTGGGAGGGAGAAGGTGGAGGATCAGCTCAGGTGAGGGAGGGTCTCTGCCCCTTTGCTCTCAGGTCCCACCTGGGAGGGAGAAGGTGGAGGATCAGCTCAGGTGAGAGGGGGTCTCTGCCCCTTTGCTCTCATGTCCCACCTGGGAGGGAGAAGGTGGAGGATCAGCTCAGGTGAGGGGGGGTCTCTGCCCCTTTGCTCTCAGGTCCCACCTGGGAGGGAGGAGGTGGAGGATCAGCTCAGGTGAGGGAGGGTCTCTGCCCCTTTGCTCTCAGGTCCCACCTGGGAGGGAGGAGGTGGAGGATCAGCTCAGGTGAGGGGGGGACTTTGCCCCTTTGCTCTCAGGTCCCACCTGGGAGGGAGGAGGTGGAGGATCAGCTCAGGTGAGGGAGGGTCTCTGCCCCTTTGCTCTCAGGTCCCACCTGGGAGGGAGGAGGTGGAGGATCAGCTCAGGTGAGGGGGGGGACTTTGCCCCTTTGCTCTCATGTCCCACCTGGGAGGGAGGAGGTGGAGGATCAGCTCAGGTGAGGGAGGGTCTCTGCCCCCTTGCTCTCAGGTCCCACCTGGGAGGGAGGAGGTGGAGGATCAGCTCAGGTGAGGGGGGGACTTTGCCCCTTTGCTCTCATGTCCCACCTGGGAGGGAGGAGGTGGAGGATCAGCTCAGGTGAGGGAGGGTCTCTGCCCCTTTGCTCTCAGGTCCCACCTGGGAGGGAGGAGGTGGAGGATCAGCTCAGGTGAGGGGGGGACTTTGCCCCTTTGCTCTCAGGTCCCACCTGGGAGGGAGGAGGTGATCAGCTCAGGTGAGGGAGGGTCTCTGCCCTTTGCTCTCAGGTCCCACCTGGGAGGGAGGAGGTGGAGGATCAGCTCAGGTGAGGGAGGGTCTCTGCTCCTTTGCTCTCAGGTCCCACCTGGGAGGGAGGAGGTGGAGGATCAGCTCAGGTGAGGGGGGTCTCTGTCCCTTTGCTCTCAGGTCCCACCTGGGAGGGAGGAGGTGGAGGATCAGCTCAGGTGAGGGGGGGTCTCTGCCCCTTTGCTCTCAGGTCCCACCTGGGAGGGAGGAGGTGGAGGATCAGCTCAGGTGAGGGGGGGTCTCTGCCCCTTTGCTCTCAGGTCCCACCTGGGAGGGAGGAGGTGGAGGATCAGCTCAGGTGAGGGGGGGTCTCTGCTCCTTTGCTCTCATGTCCCACCTGGGAGGGAGGAGGTGGAGGATCAGCTCAGGTGAGGGGGGGTCTCTGCCCCTTTGCTCTCAGGTCCCACCTGGGAGGGAGGAGGTGGAGGATCAGCTCAGGTGAGGGGGGGTCTCTGCCCCTTTGCTCTCATGTCCCCACCTGGGAGGGAGGAGGTGGAGGATCAGCTCAGGTGAGGGGGGGTCTCTGCCCCTTTGCTCTCATGTCCCACCTGGGAGGGAGGAGGTGGAGGATCAGCTCAGGTGAGGGGGGGGTCTCTGCTCCTTTGCTCTCAGGTCCCACCTGGGAGGGACAACCTTCCCCAGCCGGTGCCTGGAGGGGCCGAGGGGGCCTCACTGGGCATCCCGGGTCTGACCAAAGGGGGGGTCTCCCTGGGGGGGAGGTCTCACCTGGGGTGTCTTCAAAGGAGGCAGGAAGGGGGGGCTTCTCATTGATGCACCCCGTTTCTGGGCTGCAGGCACCCGCCTCCCCGAGCTCTGCAAGCGGCCTCCCTCCCTCCCATCCTCCCTCCCTCCCTCCCTTGGTGCCAGGGGCTCCTTCCGCAGAGTCCGAGGCAGAGGGGAGGGGGCCGTGGGAGGCCGCATGGGCCAAGGCTGCTGGCAAGGCTGCTTCTCAGTCGGGGGGCTCAT
Source organism: Erythrolamprus reginae (assembly GCF_031021105.1). NCBI lineage: Eukaryota > Metazoa > Chordata > Lepidosauria > Squamata > Dipsadidae > Erythrolamprus > Erythrolamprus reginae. The sequence continues at coordinate 354,731,322 of NC_091951.1, forward strand.
GCGTGTGTTTCCCCCTGGGCTTTCTCCCGCCTCAACGGGGCCACTGAGGCCCTGAGCAGGGGTCGGAACAGGTGGGCCCTCCTATGACCTGTGGACTTCATCTCCCAGAATTCCTCAGCTGGCATGGCTGACCCAGGAATTCTGGGAGTTGAAGTCCAAAGCTCATAGAAGAGCCCACTTGGCCCAGAGCAAATACGTCTCAGTGACAGGAAGGCCACCGAGGCAGCAGCGGCTCCACTCGCAGCTCCGTGGTGGCCTGAGTGGGGCGGGACCCACTGGGGGTTGCTGGGGTCAGGGTTGCGGGGGCTCTGGCAGCCAATAGGTGTGCCTGGTGGCCCCCTGCTCCCCCCGTCGAGCCTTGGCAAGGGCATGCAACCACTTCCCTCCCCATCCTCAGGAGCATCAAGCCCCCCCCTGCATGGACAGGACCCCCCCACCCCCACCTGAGGCTCACCGCGTGGCCTCTTTTCCAGGATAGCCAGGGACCGGATTCAAGGAGACCTTGACGAGAAGACCGAAGAGATCGGCATCAACAAGTCCAGCTCCTCCGGTTTCTGGAACAAAGACCCCACCAACGGGGACTACGGCCTGGTCATTAATGGGCACAGCCTGGTAAGGTGGCCCCGAGGCTGCCCCCCTTCTGCCACAGAGCGGGAGCCCCCGGCCCCCCCAGCACTTGGCTCCGCCTCTTCCCCTGAGGCCAGGCTGGTCCCGATCCTGCCAGTCGCGTGGCACTGAGGGCCTGGACCTGCTCCAGGCGGGTTACGAGATTCGATTTGGTCTGAAGCCACTGGAGGTTTCCAATGTGTTGCTGATGCTGTGAGGGGTCAGCCAGATACGTTGGTCTAGTAATAAGCAAGCAAGGGAGTCTTAAGTGGCAGTTCAGGCCAGACAAGGGGCTGGTCCTCAGGGAGGTGTTGGCGCCAGGCACCTCCCTCTTCCCGAGTGCTTTGCCCTCCAGCCTCGGGAGAAGGGCCATCCCCTCTCGTCCGCTCTGTGCCCCCTGGCAGGCCTACGCGCTGGACGGGGAGCTCTCCGAGCTGCTGGTGGACACAGCCTGCCTGTGTAAGACGGTGATATGCTGCCGGGTGACCCCCCTGCAGAAGGCCCAGGTGGTGGAGCTGGTGAAGAAGTACAAGAACGCCGTCACCCTGGCCATCGGGGACGGCGCAAATGATGTTGGCATGATCAAAAGTGAGTGCGGCTGGGGTCCCGGCTCTCGTCCAGGTCCCAGGCAGGGGGGAGAAGCTGCAGAAGCAGAGGGGCTCCGGCCACAAGGAGCCAGGGCAGGGGGGAGGGGCAGGGGATGGAAAGCAAATCGAGCGGGGAAGCCCCCCTCCGCCCCAGCCATGGAAAGGCATCGTGCGGCCCCTCTAGGGTCAGTCTCTTTCTGACCCCGCCTGCTCTTCCTTCCTGCGCCCCATTTCTCTGGGCTTGTGGGGGCCCAGCGTAGCAGCCACGGTGGGACGGGACGTGTGGCCCTGGCGCCCACCCGCTTCTGCCGGTCCGGCTGTCCCTGCTGAGGGCCTCCCCGCTTGGTCTCCCAGCTGCTCACATCGGCGTCGGCATCAGTGGCCAGGAGGGGATGCAGGCGGTGATGTCCAGCGACTTCTCCTTCGCCCAGTTCCGCTACCTCCAGCGGCTGCTGCTGGTCCATGGCCGCTGGTCGTACCTCCGCATGTGCAAGTTCCTGTCCTACTTCTTCTACAAAAACTTTGCCTTCACGCTGGTTCACTTCTGGTACGGGTTCTTCTCCGGATTCTCTGCCCAGGTACTGGCCTCCGCTGAGCCCCCCAGGGGGGAGGGGGCTGAGGGCTGGGTCCAGAGCCCAGCTAGACCGTCCGTCTCTCGTCCACCCGGACTTTCAGGCGAGGGGCCAGCAGGTGGATTAGCGTCCGTCAGCCCTCGTGCAAGAACCACACCCACCTGCAGAGAGAGAGCCAGTTCACTTCCCACTTCTCAAAGCCACATCGGAGGGTCCACAATCTTTGTAGCTATTGTCACACAGAAACTTACCACCGGGAAGCTTCCCCCTATATTGACATGAAATTCTTGTCATTCGTGCTCACCACTTCTGGTCCCGGGTGTTGAAGTTCCAGGAGCCTCCAAGCGAACTCAGGGTCCGAGTCAAAGGAATCCTGGCACTGACCCTGGGGGACCTGGGTCTGAGATTCCCACCCGGTTGGAAGTTCACGTCCCTTGTCCCCCCACCCACAACCTTGTCACGTTGCCCACTCAGATTGTGCCAGCGTGGCCGGTCCTCCTTCCGCTTCCACCCAGGTGGGAGGGCACAGGATGGCCTTGGGCCCCTCAAAGAAAGAAGGCTTGGGGGCTGCATCGGCTCCCTCCTGAAAACCCCCCCCTCCCAGGTCCCCATCAACATCAGGCCTTCTACAGATAGTGGGGGCCAGCCGTGGACTCACCCCCAACCTCTGCACCGGCTGGACACTGGGTTCCGTTGCCATGGAAAGTCCTCCCTCCCAGTGGTTTCCCCGTCTGGATCCGCATCCCGTGCGCGTGTGCCTTCCAGGGTGGGGACTGGGACACTGACCCCACAGCTTGGCCTTGCACAGCACCCCACTCTCCACAGGGAGGGCAGGAGGGGTATAAGTCGCCCCCCCCCAGGACCACACCTGGCTTCTCCGCATATTTTGTGGTGCAACAAAAGCAGACGTCTCCTCCACCTGGGCATTTTGTACTGGAAGCTGTGAGCAGAGGCCAGAATTGGGGGAGATGGACACACTGGAGTCGTGCGGGTGGGGGGGTTGCCAAGCACCCACAACACGATCACACGACCACGGGGGGAGGGGGGGCGTGCAACTCTGCGTAACCATGGCAACTTCGAAAACAGATCATAAGGAGCTCCAGCTGGGTCTTCAATTGAGTTCAGGCAGTCGTTAAGCCAGCGGCCATAAGTCATAAGTCAAGGACCTGCCTGTACGCGCACACACACATACACAGCCTTCTGTACAAGAGTGTTACTTGGACCCAGCTGACCAGTGGCTGTGGCGGTCACCCTCCCTTGTGTGTTGTCTCCCATGATTCTTGACCAATGTCTCTTTTTTCTTTGATGACCACTGAGAGCATCTGCACCAAAGACAAATCCCTTGTGTGTCCAGTCACTCTTAGCCAGTAAAGAAACCTCTTATTCTATTCTATTCTTAGCCAGCCAGCTGCATCAAATCACATTTGACAGATAGAGTGACAGGTGGACGGACGGATGGACGGGCCTACTGTCGCCCTACCACCTTCTAGGGAAAGCCGCACCGCTTTGTCCCTCCGCCAGAGTTTGTCTCCTGCGCTGATTCTCCTTCATTCCCTCTTAATGTCCAGGCCCTGTCCAAAGCCCGGCTTCCCTCCCCTCCGGCCTCTTCCTTCCCTTAGGTTCCAAGTCACAGTCTTCCATCTCTGGTCACTCACCTGTGGCCCCATAGAACTCGGCCTCTGCCCTCGGTTGTGGCTGTGGTCAGCCAGAGCTCCCCGACGTCCAGTGCAGACAGGAAGGGCAACTCGCATCCCCTGGAGGGATGGTCTGTTTTCTAAGGCAAACCAGATTCTCTCCTGTAGGGGCAGCCTTGCACGCCAACATAACAGCTGCTCATTTGCACAGCAGCCCCTGGCGGACGGAGTGACCCACAGGCAGGGGGCAGGGGGGAGAACAGGGGGAAGAGCCTGGCCTCAGACCCACCTCTGAGGCAGGGGGGCATCTCATAAATGTAATAAGTGAATGATAGGCCTCCTTGAGAAAGGCAGGACACCGCACATGAGTGACAGGGATCCAGGAAGAGCCGTGGCCCTCCCCCCCTCTGTCCACTGGTCTCCAGATTGAAGGTTTGGTACCTGCCGTTCCCCTCTGCCCACCCCCCTTCTTCTAAGAGCCCCGGTGGCAGAGCGGTTAGAGTGCATCCCTGCAGGCTCCTTCAGCTAACTGCTAGCTGTATGTAGTTCAGCGGTTCAAATCTCTCCACCGGCTCCAGGTGGACTCAGCCTTCCGTCCTTCCGAGGGGGTCAAATGAGGACCCAGAGGGTTGGGGCTGAAGCGGCAGATACGTCTAAAATGCTCTTGCTATCCTTCCCCTGCAGACGGTGTACGATGAATGGTTCATCACCCTCTACAACATGGTGTACACCTGTTTGCCGGTGCTTGGGATGAGCCTCTTTGACCAGGTGAGCGTCGCTCGTGGAGCCCTTGCCTGCTTTGAGCTCAGGAAGAAAGAAGCCCCCCTCGCTGGGGTCCCCTTCCCCCCCACGGCCTGGTTTATAGGTGGTGGCAGGTGACCGTCAACATTATTCTCTGAGCCCAGGAAGCCAGGCCTTTCTCTCAAGCGATGACCCACCGGTGCCCCCTAACGGCCAGCCTTCAAAGGGATCCCATCGGTCATTGTATTTGTTTGAGATGTAAATATTTCCCATGGGAAGGACCCTTGCTTCACGAATGAATGAAGGCCAAAGTCTGAGTTCAGGTCCACCCAGACCCTTTGAAGATCCGCACCCTGTGTTCCCCAGAGGAGAAAGCCCAGGGCCCCCACCCTCCCTTGTCCCCTCCCCCTTTGGGAAAAGCCCAGAGAGGGAGGGGGTGAGGTGCAGCAGGTGACCCGGGACCCTTTCAGGCCCACTCTGAGATGAAAGCAGGGGGGCCACTCCGCTGGCCAACCTCTCCTGGGCCTGTGAGACCTCAGCGGGATTTTATATCACCCCCATGGCACCTGAGCTAGCAGGCTTCGTGGAAGGATGGGGGGGGTCTGGGGAGCAGAATGACCTGGTGTGGCCCCGTGGGGGGGGCTTCTCCCTCGACCGCATTCAGCGTCTCCTGGGAGAGGAGACCTTCCGTGCAAAGCGAGGGGCCACCCATCTCTGTTATGGGGTCTCAATATTACTAGGGTCAATATTACTATTACTAGGCAGGGGGAAGCTGTTTTCGCCCTCCCCAGGCATTGAGTTATGGGTGTGGGCACTCGCGCATGGACGATAGCATGCGCTCACACTCTTTCGACACCCAAGGAAAAAAAGGCTCCCCATCACTGTATTAGTGTATGGTCGTTTCATTGCTATTAAGATTGACTGACTAGTTCAATAGGGTTTTACTGCTTAATATTTGACTTTAACCGCCCCGAGTCTGCAGAGAGGGGCGGCATACACATCTAATAAATAATAATAATAATAATAATAATAATAATAATAATAATAATAATAATTAGTTTGAATTGTTGTATTGTGGTAATCCACCCGGAGTCCTGCAGGATTGGGCAGCATAGAAGTCAAATAAATGAATAGCCGAATCAAGCTGGCCCATCCCTGCTGGCCTGCCAGGGACAAGTGTGGTCAGCTCCTAGGCTCGGCCTGGGCTTAGCTTGTGTGTGTGTGTGTGTGTGTGTGTGTGTGTTAGGGCCCCTCCCTCCCTCAGGGGCAGGGCCTGCCCGCCTCCTCCAGCCCCCAGCCTCCTCTTCCTCCCTCCAGGATGTGGATGACCGCTGGAGCCTGCAGTTCCCGCAGCTGTACGGGCCCGGTCAGCAGAACCTCTACTTCAACAAGAAGGAGTTTGCCAAGTGCATCCTGTACAGCATCTACAGCTCCCTGGTGCTGTTCCTGGTCCCGTACGGGGCCACCCTCAACTCCATGCGGACAGACGGGAGGGACGTCACCGACTACCAGTCCTTTGCCCTCATGGTCCAGACCTGCCTGCTCATCGTGGTGTCCGTCCAGGTAGGGGCCCCCGCCTCCCCAACAGCTCCAGTGCCCCCTCCCCCGGCCAGGCTCTTTCTCCCGAGGGAGCCTCCCTTGAGCCCCAGCCTCCCCACTGCCCGCTCGGCTGACCCGTTAAGCCAAAGCCTAACCCTAACTCCCAGCCATCTTGGCTTCTGTTAAACCTTGGTTGGCCATTCAGCTGCACACTGGGTGGGTGGGGGGTTTCGGGTCGGGGAAAGCTGCTCCCCCACCGAAACACCAGGAACCTGATGATGAAGCCGAGCCCCCATTGCCTCGGGTGGCCCAAGGGGGGCTGCTCAGCTGAAGTGGGAGCCTGGAGCCCCCCAAGTGGTTGAGGCAGGCAGGGTTCTCCAGGGCCCCATTTCTTGGGGGGGGGGTGTCCAGGGAAAGGGAGGGTCTGGCCTTCTCCTTCTGCTCAAGATCCCCACGGACAGTTTGGGGGTCCCCTGGGTGACACGGAATGCTGGACTCGATGGGCTTTGGCCCCATTCAGCCTTAACTGAGTGCGGGGGGCCAGGGGTGTAGGCTGGCCCTTGTGGCTGCTGCCCAGAGGGTCTTTCCTCAGCCAGGCTGGCCGATCCGGCCCTTGTGTAGGCAGCCAGCCCCGGTGCACGGAGGGGGTCCAGGTGAGCCGGAGCGGCTGCTTGAGCTGGACTGCCTTCTGCAGATGGGCCTAGACACGGCCTACTGGACGTCCGTGAACCAGCTCTTCCTCTGGGGCAGCCTGGCCATCTACTTCGTCATCACCTTCACCTTGTACAGCGACGGCACTTACCAGATCTTCACCACCTCCTTCCCCTTCGTCGGTAGGTTCAGAGGCCGCAAAGGGTCCCACTCGGCGCCCAAAGGCCCACCCCCACCCCAGGGCAGCATCACGAGGGAGGGAGCCCCTACGTTCCCAGGGCCGCCTGCCTTCTCCCTTAGCCCTGCCCAGCCCTGCCCAGCCCAGCAGGGCCACTGGAGTCCACCTCTCCCCCGCCAGGCACCGCCCGCAACACCCTCAACCAGCCGAAGGTCTGGCTGTCCATCTGCCTCTGCGTCAGCCTCTGCGTCCTGCCCTCCGTCGCCTTCCGCTTCCTGAAGACGCAGCTCATGCCCAGCCTCAGCGATCAGGTACGCCAGCCGGCTGGCCCCCACCTTCCCTCCCCCGGCCTACTGGGGACCCCTGCCCCCTGCCCTCTGTGTCCGGGCCTGGTTGCCCCTCGTGCCCAAGGTGGGCAGGGAAAGGGAGGCTCTCCTTCAACGGGGGCCCAGCGCTGCTCCTTTCGGCCCACCTGCATCCGACGGGATTCCTGGGCTGATGGTTCCCCCTCCTTCAAGAGCCTCCTATTCCCCCCACCACACACAACACCCCCTTGAGGTAGCTGGGCTGAGTGCAAGGGACAGATCAACCCCCCCCCCGAGGTTGGGGAGGGGACCCTGCAGCTTCTTTGGGGGACCCCACGGCTCTCCCCAAGGGCCTGTCCTGCAAGAGATGGGGGGGATTTCCTCCCCCTCTGGTGACCCATGCAGAGGTCATCAGGAGGCCTCCTTAACTGCAGTGACTATCATGTGATCATGCTGCCCCCTAGTGGTCCTTTGGAGCACTTTGCCAGCCCAGACAGGCAGAGCTGGTTCTGGGGGTGCTGCCACCCCCACCCCACTTTCTGGCCCTGCGGAGTTCTTCCAATTCTGTTAATCTGTACTCCGATTGTAACAGAGCTGGGAGGGGGGCAGGGAGAAGGCGGGAGGGGCCTGTGGGCTAAGTTGACCCCCTGGAGAGAATGAAGGGAGGGGGAGGAGGAAGGCGGGTGATTGAGGGGTTGCTTGCTGGGGGGCAGAAGGCCCCCTTCCTCCCTAGCGTTGCTTGGCCCCAAAGGGCCCCCCCTCCCCCCATCCCTCTCCTCTCCCACTGCCCCTCCCTCGGCCCCATCTGCTGGGCAGGGGATGAGGGTCTCCAGGCACGCCCCCTCCCCGTCTCAGCCGGGCTCCTCTTCTTCCTCTTCCTCCTCCTCCTTCTTCTGGCGCAGGTGATGCGCAAAGTGAAGCAGCTGCGCAAGGCGCCCGGCCCACCCGCCCTGAAGCGCTACCTGCAGCGCAGTGTCTCCCGCCGCTCCGGCTACGCCTTCTCGCACCAGCAGGGCTTCGGCGACCTCATCACCTCCGGCCGGAACATGCGGATCAAGTCCCCCGCCGGTGCCTCGGCCACCTTCACGCCCTCCGCCCAGAAGTACCGGCCACGCCTGGAGAAGTAAGACCTGGGGGGGGCACTCTCCAGCCAGCCCTCCCTGAAAGGAAAGACCCACCCGGCCACCGACGGAGATGCTATGACCGCGGAGGGGCGCAGGCGTCAATTCCGAAGCGGGGCAGGGGCTTCAGGCAGGCTCTGGGCGGCAGACGGAGCCCCTCGCGGTTCCCAGGACTCGCCCGCAGCACCAGCTCCTCCCGCCCCGTTGGGTCTCCTGAAGTGGAACGCTGGACCAGCGCTGCTTCTGAGCACTCCGTGCAGAGGAGGGGATGGGGGTTGAGACCCTCCGAAGGCCGGGCCCATGGAGAGGTCTCCCCGCTTTCCAGCCCCGGAGGAGGAGGGCGGCTAGTGTGGCGCAAGTCTGGACTCCTGGGGACCCAAGCGGAGGAAGGGGCTCAGGAAGGGTGGAGGGGGGCCGCCACTGTCCTGGATGCATCACCACCTGCAGGCCACGTGGGGAGGGGGTGCTGGAGCTCCCCCCTCCTTCCCTCCTCCTGTGCTGGATGTGTTGCTTCCCCCTTGAGCCTTGCGGATGGTGGGGGGAGGAGAGAGAGGCTCCGGTCATCACTACTTGCACCCAAGGCTGCTCCCCCCCACCTGCAGAAGATGCTGACCCCCTCCTGGTGCTGCACCGCTTTGCCCCACGGCGCACCTGAGCTGTGGCCTGAACTTTGGTGCCTCAACACTGAATACAACAAGGCCAGAAACGCTGCTGGCAACCAGCCGGTCCCTCTTGTGGGGTTCTGGCGCCTCTAGGCCCTGGAAGGGAGGGGGAAGCGCTGGCAAAGGAGCCCCCCCACCCCCATCTTCTGGGCCAGCCTGCTGGAAGAAGCTGCTCCGGGGGAGGCTCCACGGCCACCGGCAATTCCCCCCTCCCGCCCACCGCTGGGGTGGCCAGGCACCCACCGCTTCCAGGAAAGGTCTCCAGCCTCCCGTGGCCTTAGCTGACCAGGCCGGAAAGCTCTGCTGCCCAGGCCCCTCAGAAGAGAGACGCCCTCCCTTTGGGGGGGAGCATCCCTGGGGGTGGGGGGCGCTGCAGGGTGGAAGCTTCCCGGGAAATGTGTCCCACCATGGTCCCCTGCCGAGGTGCCTTTCTCTGCGAGCTTTCCCGTTTAATTCTCCGAGTGGTCTTCCTTCATCCACAATTATTGCATACGATGGTTATGGAAATGACGGTCAGCCAGGATTAGGGAACAGAAGGGACATTATGCCAGTCAAATCTAAATCCAGTGTTGTAATTTTTTTACGCCCGCATGTCTATGCACACAGCAATGGAGGCTTGCGGAGGGGAAATACATTTATAATGTTCAGCTTTAAATATATAAATATATAAATATATATATATAAATATATATATAAGGGAAGATGTCTATTATTTATTTGACGCATCTCCAAATAATTGCAAGTATTCTCACAAACTGAGCTCTTGGTGGATCTGAAAATAAAATAAAACGAAGCCGCCCCAAGCTCCCTCTGCCCGTTTCCATCCCAAACTGGACCCTGGAATCGCTTTTGGAGGCAAATGTCGCTTCTGGGGAACTGCAGGCCTTGACCGGGGTGGGGGTGGGGCTTTGCGGTGCTTCCCCCCTCCCCCGACTATTTACTCTCGGTCACTTTTAGTCACTCAGGAAAAAAAGTCAGCTCTCCTGGAGGAGCAAAATTGCCCCTTCAGGCCCCAAAGAGCCGAGGGGGGGGGGGGGTTGCTCTGGGGAAGAGCTCATTCATCCCTATGGCAGAAGCACAGGGGGCAGGGGCGGGGCTGGGGGTCCCAGAGCATCAGTGGAGGGGGACGTGATTGAAACATCATTTAAATATGTTAAAGGGTTAAATAAGGTCCAGGAGGGAAGTGTTTTCAATAGGAAAGTGAACCCAAGAACAAGGGGCCACAATCTGAGGTTAGTTGGGGGGAAAGATCAGAAGCCACAGGAGAAAATATTATTAGTAGATTATTGGAACAAACTTCCTGCAGACGTGGTAGAGAAATCCACAGGAACTGAATTGAAACATGCCTGGGATAAACATAGATCCATCCTAAGATAAAATACACAGGAGATAGTAGAAGGGCAGACTGCTGTCAATCTTCTGTGTTTCCATGTTTCTATCAGCCTCACGCCAGCCCTGGGAGTCGAGAGGGCTCGGTGGTGGCCCCCATTCCTATAACGTCCTTAGCTTGGGGACTGAGGTGGCCCCCATCCTGGGTCACATTGTTTTCCCCCCCCCAACAAAAGCAGTTCTGTGTGCTGTGCTTATTTTCAGAGACTCAGACTGAGTCCTGGTGCCCAGGTGCGGTGGGTGGGCAGCCAAGCTCTCGGTCTCCCTGGCTGCCCTGAACTCTGAGCCTGGCCAAAATCTTGGCTTAACCCTCCCAAAGCAACCAACCTAATGATGACCCTTTGGTTAGGGGGCGGGGGGGCTGTGCCCAGAGATCTCACCTGCAATCAAAGGAGCCAGAGGCCCCCTCTCCTTTTGGCATTTATTTCTTCTGGGGGGGGAGGGTCTTTGCCAGATTTGCCTCTGGCTCTCCAAGTGCGGATCCTGAGCTCAGGACACGGAAGGTGGGGCTTGGGTCAGGCCCTGTGCGCCAGACAATGGTGGCTTGCTCCATAAGCCGCATCTGGGCCAGGTTCCTGCCAGGACCAGCCAGGAGTTGGAGGAGGATAACCAGAGCTGAAAGGCGCCTTGGAGGCGGCCCAGTCCATGCAAGAGATTCGGTACCAGTGACGGCAAAGCTATGGCACAGGTGCCACAGGTGCCACACGGGGTCATGTCTGCGGCCACGTGAGCCGTTCCCCTTGCTCAGCTCCAACGTGCAGCCGGCCAGCTGATTGTTGGCTTGCATGGAGGCTCATGGGGGGGGGCGTTTTTGGCTTCCAGGGAGCCTCCAGGGGGGCGGGAGGAGCTGTTTTCTCCCTCCCCAGGCATTGAATGGCGGGTGCGGACCCTCACGCATGGACGATGGAGTGCCCAGACCCTCTCTTGGCCCCCGAGGGAGAAAAGGTTCCCCATCCCTGTTCTAAACCATTCTGGACAAATGGTTGTCCGGCCTCTTATTAAAAACCTCCCGTGATGGAGTAGCCACCACTTCCGGAGTCCAGCCCTCCACTGCCCTCCCACTGCCGGGAAGTCTCCCCTCAACTGCAGGTTGCTCCTCCCCTTGTTTAGTTTCCCTCGGTTGTTTCTTGTCTTCCCTTCTGGTGCTTTCGGAGCGGAGTGTCCGCACACGTATTTATTTGCTTCCAGCCTCCAGGGGGCCTCGGGGGGGGGAGCCGTTTTTGCCCTCCCCAGGCATTGAATGACAGGTGTGGGCACTCGCACAAGGGTGACAGCCCAGCGCACACTCCTGGCCCCCGAGGGAGAAAAGGTCAAGAGGCCCCTGTCCCTCTGCCCAGAGGAGGCCTTCCTCCCCCAGGGACCCCCGCTGGGCTGAGAGGAGCCCCCTGGATGCTTAAAAGGCCCCGCCAGGGCTTCCTTCACGCTCCTTTTTAAAAAAGAAACACGTGGTGGCTTTTTAATCAGATGACCAAGTTTACGGCTGTTTGTTCCGAGGGCCCAAGGGCCTTAAAATAGGGCCGGTGCTTCCCCCCTCCCCCCATTGGAAGTGGGGCTCTATTATTAGATGTGGAGAGGAAATCTCTGGGCAGCCCGAGTGCTGGGTGAGGAAGCGCCAGGCCCGCGGCTGTGTGTTTTCCAAGGCCTTAAATATCACCTGATTGGCCTGGTTGCAGAGCGGCGAGTGGCCCTGAGTCACCAAGCCAAAGCCAAAGAGTCTCCTGGGGAGTCGGAAACGGCCGGTTCCCCAACTTCTGGTGGCCCCAGTGGACTCGTGCTTCGCCCTCCCTCCCCCATCCCACCCCCAGAGGCCAAAAACGCCCCCCCAGAGCCTCTGTGAGAGCCAACAATCCAGCTGGCTGGCACATACATGCACATTGGGGAGGGGAGTGAGGGCAACAGCTTGTGTGCCAGCAGATATGGCTCCATATGCCACCTGTGGCCCCCATGCCATGGGTTCGCCATCACTGCCAACGCTATTATTATTATTATTATTATTATTATTATTATTATTATTATTATTATTGATTAGATTTGTATGCTGCCCCTCTCCAAAGACTCGGGGCAGCTCACAACAGTGATAAAACAATATACAACAACAAATCTAATATTAAAAGTCTGAATAACAATTCAACATTAAAACATTATATGTTCCGGGGGCTTCCGGGTGGAGTTCGACCGCGTCGGAGGTGCGGAAGCCAAACTCCGGCTCCGCAACCTTCCTTTCCCTCCTGTAGGTCGCGGATTCGCGTTGTGCCGGCACCGGAGGGGTCGGCACAGGACAGGGGGTCTCCTGGACACCCCGAGACCGATCGCTGAGGTCTCGGGGGTTAGGGATTACCCCGCAGCTGCAGGAATGGAGAGCTGTGCCCAGGCGGCTGCCTGGACACAGCCATAGCGGCCGCCGAAAGCGGAAGGTTTAAAAAACAGAATTAAAGTCTACAAAAAACAGATCGGCAGATAAAGGAGATCGTTAGCACCACACGGAATTCTTTTGGTATCCGGACGACTTTGGAAGAAGAAGCTTTTAAACTTTAAGGCGAATCCACAAAAGAAGAAAACTGAAAGTGATATCCATTCGCTGAAGAGAAAACCAGCCGGAACTACTTGTCTTTGTTACAATTAAGTATAACTTTCACTTTTTTCTAAACTTAAGATTATAGTGTGGTGTGTACACTTTCCCTTTTTACTTTTTTCCTATATTTTTGATATATAAATTTTCTTTTTCTTTCTTTTAAATAAAGTTAAATAAAGTTAAACTTTGATTTGTTAAACATTGAGTGGACGAAGTAAAATATACCAATGAACTGAATACATGAACCTATGAACTGATTTAAATTGAAGCTACGCTATTTGAATGGAATCCTACTGAAGCTATAATTATTTGAAATGAAATTTGGATTACTTACTCTATTTTTCTATTTTTAAAACTGTTGATATCATTTTTATTTCTCTTCTGTCGTTGTTTTTGGACCTGATGGGACTATTTTTCTGTGTTATAATAGAGGTGTAAGGATATTTTTTGTATTTTTGCTTTTTCTCCTTTTTTTTATAAAATAAAGAGACTCAGATTATTTTATAAGTACTTGAATTTGGAAAGGTTCACTTTAATTGGATTTATTGCCAGAAATATTTTTCCTATGGACTAAGTGGGACTATTCTCTCTTTCTCAACACAAATTTGGAGGTGTAAGGATATTTTTCGTGCTTGTCTCTTCTCTCCTTGTTTTTCCATACAATAAGAAGACATTTATTTTAACTGGACATTACATTGGATATTACAGTGGACACTTGCTTGGAGTATCTTCTTTTTTGAGATTTTTATCAAAGCATAACCTATATTTGGCATTTTTGGACTTAATAGTTTCCCTCTTTTTTTGCTCCTTTCCTCACCTTTTGGACCTTTCCTTTAGATTTTTTGGATTTTTCTTTCTTTCAATTAATTTTCTCCCCTTTTCTCCCTTTTAAAATCATATTTATATTTTTTTTTCTTTTCTCTTTTTTGGTATCAAATAGCTATATGCTAGAATATTGGCTTCTTCCTTTCCCCCACCTGATCCCCCCTTTAAGGAGCCTAGGAACTTATTGAAATATTTTTCTACCTTTCTATCCTTCCTTTCTTTTCCCTTTTTCTTTTCCATTTTTTTTCATTTTCCCTTTCTTTCTAATTAAACCAAAATAATTAATTATAACATAAATTGAATTGAATTGATATACTTAATTTCCTTTTTCCCCCCTCTCCTTTGTTTTACTTTCCTATTAAGAATACATAAGATTTAGATTAAAATAATTTTTAAAATAAAATAATAACAGTGATTTTGGATTATGAAAGGTTCCCACAGGGCACAGAGTGTGACATCAGTGACTACAATAACAACGCGAAAACAACCAACTACTCTCGTCCCAACCTCTACAACCAGGGTCTCCCCAACTTCATCACCGCTACAACAAAGGACCATACCTACAATGTTGGCCAAAGAGAAAGAAAAAAATAAGCCTACGATGGACCCTAGTTTCCAGATTATCCAAGAAGCACTAGCAGACATTAAGGCATTACAAACCCAGGCAAAAACTCAAAGTGACACTGACAAGGAAGAAATGAAAACTTACTTACAAGAACTGAGGCAAGAGATGAAGGAGATGAAAGACGAAATCAAAAAAGAAATTGCGGAACTTAGAACCGAATTAACTGAAGTAAAAGGGAACGTTGTCGAAATGGATGGAAACATAAAAGTCATTCAACAAAAATTACAAGACAGCGAAAAGAGAATACAAGTGACAGAAGGGAAAATCCAAGATGTGGGACAGAGAGTAGAAGAATATGAAGATCGTAACTATGCAGCCCGCAGAGATTTTGATATAGCAATAACCAATCTTGAACTTCACTCCACACAACATGGTTTGAGGTTCCAAAATATTGAAGAAGAAAAAGATGAAGATCTGCCCGCAAAAATGGCAGAAGTCATGGGCGCTATTTTGCAGTTAGACCCAACAGACCTGGTAAAAGAAATCGACGAAGTCTACCGAGTCCAGACTGGATATGTAAGGCGCCATAATCTACCTAGAGAAGTCCATATCAAGTTTACAAGAAGAATCGTCAAAGACGTGATACTGAGATACACAAAAAATGAGTCCATTAAACGGGATGGGAAAGAAATCACGATTCTGAAACAAGTTCCGAGGAGAATCCGAGAGAGTAGAAGACAATATTATTTTCTTACAAGCATTTTAATCAGAAAGAACATTGTTTTCAGATGACTGATCCCAGAAGGCTTGACCTTAACATGGCAATCAACGAGAGTGAAAATAGAAAGCGTAGAACAAGCAAGATCTTTCCTGGCACGCAGTGGACTGGACAGCACCGCACAAATCCTGTTTCAACCACAGCCCAGCGACGAAACGATGGGGGCCACAGGTGGTGGAGGGGAAGAAGCGTTGGTGGTGAGGCAGAAACAACTACAGATCTCACAGGACTTAATTTTGGATACCCGACTTCGAGAACCAAAAGAACCGAAAAGGTACTATAAATAAAGATGACACATGATCTGAAAATATTTTCAGTCAATGTAAATGGATTGAATAACCCAAGGAAGAGAAACCAAGTATTAACTAAACTTACGAAACAAAAAGCCCAGATAAACATCCTGCAAGAAGTCCATATCAAAAAATCAAAAAGAAGTCTTCTTAAAAACTCAAAATTGGGGAAATTATATACAAGTTTGGCCAATCAAAAGAAAAGAGGTGTAGCAATGTATATTGATGATCTAATTGAATCCAAAGAAATATACAATGACGGGGATGGAAGGATTTTGATAGTACAATTAGACTTAGAAATAAAACCTTTAACAATTGTCTCAATTTATGCACCAAATGATAATCAAAAACAATTTTATAAAGATTTACATGAAAAAATTAATGAGTTATCAATTGAAAATATGATAATTATAGGAGACTTTAATGCAATTTCAGATGACCAAATGGATTATAACGGGAAAAGAAAAGAAAAAAAAGGTAATATTACCGGCCTCATTTTGGAAAATGAGTTCAGAATTAGCATTAAAAGACGTATGGCGAGAACAGCATTTAAAAGATAAACAGTATACTTTTTATTCCAACCCACATAAGACATGGTCTAGAATTGATATGGCTTGGGCCCCTATTCACATAATGGAACAAATAAGTGAAATAGAAATAGAGACAAACACTTGGGCGGACCATAACCCTCTATCCATATATTGGAAAGGTAAAAGGATAATAAAGAATTGGTCAATGAGTAGAACAATAATAAAAGACCCTGAATATAAGAAATGGATAGAGAAGGAATTAGAGATTTTTCTAAAAATAAATACACAGATACCACCCCTCAAAATTTATGGGATACAACCAAAGCATATATACGCGGATTAACAATATCATTCATAGCAAAAAAAAATAAAGAAAAGAAAGAATATCAAGGAACATTAGTAGAAGAATTAAGAAAATTAGAAATTTTAATGCAAAAAGAGGATAAGGACGACAAATTAAAAAATCAGAGAGAATTAATAAGACATAAACTGAGATTAATAGAACAAGAATTAATTGTAGAAAAGATAAAGAGAGTAAAACAAGATTATTTTGAGCATGCGAATAAACCTGGAAGATGGCTGGCATACAAACTAAGAAAAGAGAGAGAAAATAAAATTATAAAAAATCTGACAGATTCAAAAGGTACAATAAAACATAGCATAGAAGATAAAAAGGGAATAGTATCGGAATTCTATAAACAATTATATAAGAAAGAAGAGATAAGTGAGGATTTAATTTTTAAATATCTGGAAAAAATAGAACTTCCAGTTTTAACGGAAGCTCAACAGCAAAGATTAAATAGATTTGTTACAGATATAGAATTAAAACAATCTATAAAGAATCAAAAAAATAATAAAGCGACTGGTCCAGACGCAATACCAGCTGAATTTTATAAACTAGAACTAGAAATATTCTTTTCCAACATGCTTGAGATATATAATCAAATATTGACAACAGGTAAATTACCAAAAACCTGGTCAGAAACTTTAATAACCTTAATACATAAGGCAGATACTAAGAAAGAAAAAATTGAAAATTACAGACCTATATCATTGTTGAACGTCGACTACAAAATCTTTATATCAATATTTGCCAATAGATTTAAAAGTATTATAAATAATATGATACATAGTGATCAAAATGGATTTCTACCAAGAAGACAAATTAAAAATAATTTAAGAATAATAGTTAATACTTTGGAATACTACGAGCAGTACCCTGAAAAGCAAATGGCACTTATATTTCTAGACGCTCAAAAAGCATTTGATAACGTGGATTGGAATTTTATGAAAATACAATTAAATAAGATGGAAGTAGGAACAAAGTTTTTTAATATAATAGATGCTATATATTCTGAACAAACTGCTAAAATTATAATAAATAGTGAACAAACAGAAAAAGTAATTATACAAAGAGGAGTAAGACAAGGTTGTCCAATATCACCATTGTTATTTATTTTAACTTTAGAAGCATTGTTGATAAAAATAAGAGCAGACAAGAAAATAAAAGGATTGAAAATTAGAAAAGAAATATATAAAACACAAGCATTTGCTGATGACGTAGTGTTTATTTTGGATGACCCAATGGAATCTATTTTAAATTTAATAAATGGGATTGAAGAATATGGGAAAGTTGCAGGATTGAAAATAAATAAGGAAAAGACACAGATACTAACAAAAACCATGATTGAAATACAGAGAAAATACTTAGGAGACCTATCAAACATGAAGATCACGAAAAAAGTGAAATATTTAGGGATATGGATGACTTCCAAAGCCGTATCTTTAAAAGACGACAATTATTTAAAATTATTAAGTCAGATTAAAAAAGACTTAGAAATATGGAGTAATCTACAACTATCACTTGTAGGAAGAATTTCCACAGTTAAAATGAATATCCTTCCAAAAATATTGTTTCTTTTCCAAGTGATTCCAATAAATCCAGGAACGAAATTCTTTGCCGAATTGAACAAGATAATAAGAAAATTTATTTGGCAAGGTAAAAAATCAAGAATAAAACAAAACTCATTAGAAGATCGTAAGGAGAGAGGAGGCCTGGGTCTCCCAAATTGGAAACTATATTACCATGCCACGGCCCTGACATGGATAAAAGAATGGCTCACACTAGAAAATCAAAGATTGCTTAATCTAGAAGGCCACGACTTGATGGTCGGGTGGCATGCATTTGTATGGTATGATAAGTTAAGAACCCACTCATATTTTAAAAATAATGTTATTAGAAAGGCATTGATAGAAGTGTGGAATGAAATAAAGAAAAATCACTTTTTAGTAATGCCAGAATGGGTTTCACCCCTTGAAGCTATAGTACACCCAAATCTTAAAGGAAAAGGTAAGATTTGGAAATATAGTGAGTTGTTAGATAATCAATTAAAATTAAGAACAAAACAAGAGTTATACGAGTTAGGTATAGATTTAGATTGGTGGCATTATATGCAGATTAGTTCTAGATACCAAATAGACATAAAGACTTATATTTTTAAAAAAGAAAATAATGTATTGAGCAAATTATTATTCCAAAGTCAAACAAAGACAATTGGAAACGTTTATAAATATTTATTAAATCATAGAACGATAGGTTGGATATTGAAGGATAATATGATCAGTTGGTGCAAAAATTTTGGCAAAGAGATTGATTTAGATACTTGGGAAAAGATATGGATGTATAATTGGAAAATAACAAAATCAATCTCTTTCAAAGAAAATCAAATTAAGATGTTTTATAGATGGCACCTTCCACCATATAGAATTTCTAAAATGTTTCCTTCGGTATCACCCATTTGTTGGAAATGCAAAAAAGAAGTTGGCACATATTACCATGCATGGTGGACCTGTCCGGAGACAAAAATATTTTGGAATAAAGTAGAGAATTGGATAAATGAAATAACAAAGGAGAAGATTAAAAAATCTCCTGAATTTTTTCTAATGGGTATTTCAAACATAAAGTATAAAAAAGAAATTTACTATTTAATAATACATATACAGTATTGACAGCGGCACGAATAACATTCGCGCAGAAATGGAAAGAAAAGACGATACCGAAAGACACTGAGGTGTTTAAAAAAATTATAGAGTGTGCAGAACTAGATATGATGACTAAACGTTTGAACAATCAAACCGAAACAGAATTTTATAAAATTTGGGATAAAGTATATGATTGGTGGAATGTTAAAAACAGTATAAAAAATTAAATATATAAGAATAAATGACTATTTTAAAATCATAAGATAGAACTATATAGTTTATATTATAACTAACTTAGAAGTGTTTATATTATCTCCTTCTTGTATTACTAATAATTTGTTTATTGCTTTTTGAGATACTGTATATATATATATATATATATATATATATATATATATATATATATATATATATATAAGTTTATTATTTTTCATGATTTTTCTTTTAAAAAAAAAACAAAAAACAAACACATAAAGAAACTTAATTAATAATTTTAATTTTAAAAATTTATAACTAAACTTAACGATAATGTAATCTTCAAGTGTGGCTTTTCTGCTTAGATCTGATAATAGTTAAGAGTTTTTTATATTCTGTATTAGTTAGACTTCTATGATAAGCGGAGCAATGGTAGCTCCTTAAATGTTCAATGTTGTATGTCTTTGTTTTCTTTTGAAAATAATAAAAAATATTTTTTTAAAAAACAACATTATATGTTCCCCCTGTCAGAGGAAAAGCTTTGGCTGCCTCCTGCTGTCTGGGGGCTCCTTCTCCAGGGGGCCCAACAGCAAAGGCAGCTGATCAGGGAAAGTAGTCCCCCCACCCCCGAACCCTTCCCAGAGGGGGCCTGCAAGGACCACCAGCCCAGAGGGATCGGCAGCTGCCCGCCCAGCGGGAGAAGAGGCTGAGGGGGCGGCAGCACCAGGCAGGAGGCGGCTGGGTCCTCCAAGGGGGGATCCCCACGGTTGGTGCTGGGGCTGCCCCGATGGCTCTGTGGCTAGCGGGAGGGGCGGGGGGACCGGGCTCTTTCGGGGGGGGGTGGACAAGAGCAGCCCCGGCCGAGCGTCGCCTTCCCAGCCTCGGAGCCGAGGGGGGGGGGGGGTCTGCCGAGCGGGCGGGGCGGGGGGGGGCGGAGGCCGCTCTTGGCGCCGACGCTGCATCCCTCGCGTGCCAGGCTGGGGCGCGCCCAGGACCGGCCGGCCCCGTCGGAGCCCCTCTGCAGGACGGCCGCGCGGTGAGTGACCGGGAGGGGGGGCGGAGGTTACCACGGCGGGCCGCCGAAGGGGGGGGTGTGCTCGCGGAGCCCGGGAACGGCCCACTGGGGGCAAGGGGGGGGAGGGGAGGGGGGAGTCGTGGGGGGGGGCGAGGGGGGCGCGGAGCCAGGCGACCCCGCGGAAACTCCCCCCTCCGGCGCAGTCCAGCTTCTGAGGGCAGCGCCGGGTCCCCAAGGCCGCACCTGCGTCCCGGATCTCCGCGGGAGGAAGCGACTCCGGCCGGGCTGTCCTGCTTGGCCGGCTGACCCGCCGAGGTGCACTCGGGCTCTCATTTCCCCCGTTCCTTGGGTGTCCAAGGCAGCTTTTCCCCCGCGGAGGAAAAGAGGCTGCCCCAACCCCCCCGCCCCCCCTTGGGCTGCCGCGGCCCCCCTGGGGGATGGAATAATCCAGATCACCAGGCCATCGCCCACCTTGGCCATTCTTGCTCTCTCTCCATCCATCCCTATCTACATATCTTATCTATCTGTTCTGGCGGGCTCTCTGGTAGGAACCTCCAGAAAATTCAAGGGTACAAATTTCAGACACACACACACACTTTTGAAAATTCAAAATTCAAAACAATGTTCTCTATCACAAAATTCAAAATAAACAAAGCACTCTTTTTGTATTGCAAAGAGCACTCGCCCCAAAACAACTGGGTAGTCTGTGCAATTAACCTTAAGCAGTCATTAAGTACTTAGCTAGCAGCTGCAAAGAAACTTCACACCTCTTCTTCTTCCAAGGAAGGAAGGGAGGAGGAGACACACACACACACACACACACAGCTCTGCCTTGGTTTCAAAATCTTGAAAAATCAACAAAGTCCAGAAACCAGCAACCCAGGATTCCTGATGAACTGTGATCAGATACTCTTTCACAACTGGCCAAACCCACATGCTGCTATTTATAGCAGCAGCCCTAATTACTGGAGCCCCACCCAACCACAGGTGGCCTCATTTTCTCTTGTGATAATCCTTCAGTTGTTGTCTCCTTTGCATCACTCTACGCATGCATAGATGTGTCATTAATTCTTGTTCAGAATCCAAAGATGATACAGATGATTGATCTCCTCCTGGGCTGTCTGCCAAACTCCCCTCTTCCCTGTCACTCATGCTTCCTTGGTCAGAGGAGGCTTCATCAGCAGATTCCATCGGGAGCAAAACAGGCCTGCGGCATGTGGATGTTTCCCCCACATTCTTTCTTTCTATCTATCTATCTATCTATCTATCTATCTATCTATCTATCTATCTATCTATCTATCTATCTTATCTATCTATCTATCTATCTAATCTATGTATCTATCTATCTATCTATCTAATCTATGTATCTATGTATCTATCTATCTAATCTATCTATCTATCTATCTATCTATCTATCTAATCTATGTATCTATGTATCTATCTATCTAATCTATGTATCTATCTATGTATGTATCTATCTATCTATCTATCTATCTATCTATCTATCTATCTAATCTATGCATCTATCTATCTATCTATCTATCTATCTATCTAATCTATCTATCTATCTATCTATCTATCTAATCTATGTATCTATCTATCTATCTATCTATCTAATCTATGTATCTATCTATGTATCTATCTATCTATCTCTATCTATCTATCTATCTATCTATCTATCTATCTATCTATCTATCTATCTATCTATCTATCTAATCTATGTATCTACAATATCCATCCATCCATCTCTCTCTTTCTCCCCCCCTCCACCCACCCACCCATCTGCCTGCCTGCCTGCCTGCCCATCTATCTATCTGTCCGTCTGTCTGTCTGATGACAGTCAAAGTATAACCAGGTATGCACGGGAGGGTTTTCAGCACATGGGAAGATGTGGAGAGGGTCAGTAGGCACAGTGTGCTTATGGGTCCCTTGTAACAGGGCAGGTGAGGGGGACACCTGTGTTTGTGGGTATCTCTGGGTAAGAAGAAAGGGAGCAAACATTCTCTTCTCCCTGGAGGTGAGGCTGGCGCTCCTCAGGCCAGAGGGCAGCTGTTGAGGACATAATCCCCTCCCCCCTCAGCCAGGGTCCTCGTCGGTGTTGTGGTTGGCTCTGGCCCAGCTCCTGCCCCAAGGACTGAGGAGGGGGATGCGGGGGAAACATCAACATGTCATAGGCCTGTTTTATTGCCGACAGAGTCAGGTAGTGCAGTTTCCTCGGACGAAGAAGAAGGTGGGGGTGACTTGGAAGAGGGGGGCTTGGCACACAGCCAGGAAGCCAATCTCCATTATCTTCGGTCGATTCGGATGAGGAACTAATGATAGACCCACGCATGCGTAGAGCTATGCATAGGAGTGAACAGCTTCAAGAGTATTACAGGAGATAATTGAGTCCACCTGTGTTTGTGTGGGGTTCAAGTAATTAGGGCTGCTGTTAAATTGGCAGTGTGCTGGCCTCACAATGTGGAGATTATCTGATCGTACTGGTTTGGACCACGACTTGCTGTTTCAGGACTCTGGTTGTTGATTTTTCAAGACTTTGAAACCAAGGCAGAGCGAAGCGTGTGTGTTTCAACTCGTGGAAGAAGGAGGGCTGTGATGTTTCTTCACAGCTGCTAGCTACGTACTTAAGGGCTGATTAAGGGGTTTTTACAGCCTACAAGGTTGTTTTGAGAAGAGTGCTCTTTGCCATACAAAAAGGGTGCTTTGTTTCTTTTGAATTTTGTGATAAAAAACATTGATCTAAAATATTCAAGTGTGTGTGTGTGTGTGTGTGTGTGTGTGTGAATTTTTTACCCTTGAATTTTCGGGAGGCTCATACCAAGCCCAGCTGAACAGTCGGACCAAGTGCTGAAGAATTTATTTATTTATTTATTTGTGCACATTTATGAATTGCGGACTCAGGGCAGCAAACAACCATAAAATACAAAGTTCGAAAGCCCCATCCATCAATGGGGCAGAACAGAGGGGTTCATGTTTAAGGACCTTCTCTGGCTGGATGGACGCCCCCCTCCCCCCGCTTGGCTGAAGGCTGTCGGCCCAGCACGCTTTCCTTAGGAGGAGCCTCGTTGGGGCCTTTGGGTTCCCTTCTGCTGGGCTGACCATTAGAACGGCTTCTCCTCCTGCTGCCCCGACCTCTCCAGGCTCTGCTAGGATGTTGGGGGCAGGTTGCAGGTGCTGGGGAGCAAGTAAGGAAGCACGGGCGGAGTCTGGTGAGTCACCCAGCGGTCATTCTCCCTCCACCTGGTGCCTTGGTGAATCACAGCTCTGGTTTGGCTCTTGGACGGTTGGGCCGGACAGCCCTGGGCTCTGCTTTCTGCAGGGCCGGCCGGGCTCCCCCCGCCCACCCGAGCCCCTGTTGGAGCAGGTCCTTCCTTGGTCACCGGGTGAGGGGGGCAGGGGAAGGACCCTCCGTCTCACAGACCGACAGACGGTTCCAGGCGGCAGAGATTTTCCTTCCCAGCCAGATGACGTCCAGACAGCTGCAACTTAGGCCTCTTATTCCTGGTCCTGGAAATTAGGGCCCGATCCCCTCCCCCAGCCCACCCTCAGGGTGCCTGGACGCTCCCGTCCTGTCTCATGGGGGTCTTTCCTCCAGCTGACCCTCCCCAGTTCCTTCAGCCGTTGGGCCCCCGGGTCTTCCCTCGGTTCTCCTTCTTCTGAGGAGCACCCTCCTCCAGCCTCTCACCCTCTCGCTAGCAACATGGGGCCCGGAGTCACTCGGAGCGCTCCAGAGGTGCACATGGGGAGAAGCCGAGGGTCCCACGTGGGTCTTCCAGAGACGAATTCCCAGCCCCAAAACACCCCCCCCCGCTCTTCCAGCCACCGGCCTCAGATGTCCTGGCTCAGGTTCCACTTGTGGTCAGGGAGGGCAGCCAAGGCCTCCTCCCCAACGTGGGGCTGCCAACCACCAGCCCTCCTTCCCCCCACAGCGTGTTGTGTTGGGAGAACTCGACTCCTCTGGTCACATGCTCGGCTTGTTGTTGTTGTGGTTGCCACATCCAGGTCCTCCTCAGACAGGCCACGCGGCTCCCTCTGAGTGTGTGTGTGTTTGTGTGTGTCCGTTCCTGGCATTCCTTCTCTGTCAAAGGCCGCCTTGCTCCCCTCGGCTTCGGCCCTTCAGCCCGTCCAGGTCAGGTGGCAGCCTTGCCCGGCCATTCCGGCTGTTGTGCCTCTCCCTTCGGGGTCATCCATCAATTTCATGAGCTGCCTGTCGAGTTGGCCATCCGAGTGCCCAGTCAAAATGCCGAGTGTTTCATGGACGCCGGGGCTGACCCTGCGGGGCTCTGCCGGCTGCTGCTTTCTGGGTGGAGGCAGAGAATGAATGGCCACCCCCTGAGTGTGGCCAGCAGACTGAGGGGCCACCCAAACCACACCGCGGTTGTCAGTGAGAAGGACCCGAGGGGCCTCCTCAAACACTTTGCTCTCTCTGAGCAGCTCCGCAGCTCCGTCCACAGCACCGGCCTCACCCGCCTGGGGAAGGGAGGGGGTCCACTATAGGACAGAATGGAACTGGAAAAGGTGCAGAAAAGTGGCCACAAGAATGACCAAGGAAATGGAGCCCCTCCCTTAGGAAACCAGGTTGCAAGGCCTTGGTCTCTTCAGCCTTGGAAGACGGTGTTGAAGGGGGGACGATCGAAGTGTATAAAATCCTGCATGGGATAGAAAAGGTGGATAGAGAAAAAAATATTTATCACACAATACTAGGACGAGGGGCCCCTCCCTAAAGCTCACAGGTAAGAAAGTGGGGACAAATCAAGGGAAATATTTCTTCCCCCAGAGGGTCCTTGGTTGATGGGATTCACTTCCAGAAGAGGTCGTGACAGCTGTCAGCCTGGAGAGCTTCAAGGCAGGATTAGACAGATTCAGGGATGCCAAGTGTATCATAGGTGGTTATTAGAAACATAGAAACCGGTCACTCGTGGCTGCCCTTTCCATTCCTGCTCCCACCCCTCCTCGAATGGCCAGAGGTGCCTTTCAATTCCTGATGATAAGGTAGCAAGCCCCCCCCCCTTCTGCAGGGGACCCTCCCTCATCCAGGTTGCAAGTTCAGCCAAGTTCACTTTCTGCAAAGTTTGCACAGAATCCATAGCCTCCTCACAGGAAACCTGGGTAGCGGAGGGGGGCTTGGGAGTGTGGGGGTCCCTTCCTCCGCGGCTTCCCAGGACAATGTGGCTGGATGAGGGGAGGGGTGGGGGGCGACTTCTGGGGGTGGCTCATGATGGCAAAAGCTGCTTTGTGGGAGGGGGCAGAGGTTGGAGGCCCTCCGCTGGGTCTCCCTCGGGGCTTCCGATGGGGAGGGGTCGCCCACGGCCTTCGTGCCATCCCCTTCGCCAGCTTCCCATGCCTCTGCCGGCTCCCGGCTGCCCTTCAAGAGGTCTGGAGGGCACAATTTCTGCTCTCCATCAGCCTCTGCTTTCCCACACTGACCAGAGATGTGGTCAGCCTGTGGTCACCCCCCAGGCTCTCTAGGGGAAGTGGGGAAGTGGGTTGGCTCAGCTGAGAGGGTGGAGTGGCAGGCAAAGAGGACTGACTCTTCTGCTGCTGCTTGGGTGACTTTATTCATTTTATTTATTTATTTTATATATATATTTGTCAGACAATTATAGGATGGTAATTTGTATAAGTATCACATTGGAAAAGTAAGGATAAAAAGTAAGGCTAGAAGACAACAGGACATTAAGGCAGGGACGGTAGACACAAATGGTGCGCTTATGCAGGCCCCCTACTGACCCCTTAGAAAAGGGGGGAGGTCAACTATAGGGAGTCTGAGGCTAAAGGTTTTGGGGGGTTTGGGGAAGAAGGCAGAGAGTCAGGGGCTGCATTCCAGGTGCTGGTCCCTCTGTTGCTGAAGTCGTATTTTCTGCAGTCGAGTTTGGAGCGATTTGCATTGAGTTTGAATCTATTATGTGCTCATGTGTTGTTGTGGTTGAAGGTGAAGTAGTCACTAACTAGAAGGACATTTTGGTATATGATTTTATGAACTATAGTTAAGTCAGAATTTCTAAGTTGTCAATTGTCTTTATTTATTTCTTGTATTTATGTGCCACTCACTCCTAAATGGTGGATTGTAGTGACACACCGCACACTCACGCACACACACACACACACAGCCAGCCCCACTGGCAAAGCCCGGGTGTGAAGGGAGTGGGTGGGGCTTTCCCTGTGATGCTGGCAGGCGCTTTCTGGCCCCGAGGACGTAAGGGACCGGGGGCGGCCTTGTGCGCTTCGGGGGGCGGGGGCGGAAGGCACCACTCCAGCTGGGTTAACCGTGTGGCGCCCCCCCTGTTGTCCCCTGCGGCCACTGGGGCCTGGGGTTGCAGGGCAGTTTGGGGCCTCCTTCCATGGTAGGGGGCCAGGAGGGCTGGGAAGGCAGGCCCAGGATGGGAGGGTCTCCTCCAGGGGTCCTTGCACTTGGCTCTGGCCAGGAGGGAGGGGCCGGGTCCTGCTGCCTGGCTGTGGGGCCATACCGGGGAGGGGGGGGCTTCTGGGAAGGCTGGGAGCAGGGCTGTCTCCTGGAGGGGGCGCTCTGGGTCTTTCTTTGCATCCCCCCAGCATTTCCCTCCTCCTGAGGATGGACCTGGGAGGGGCAGGAAGGAGGGGAATGGTTTTTGGGGGGGCTCCATGCCCTTAGCTTTCCCCCCCCGTAGGAATCCATGCAAGCAGGTGGGCATCTTCTGGGGGGGCAGGGGGCCCTGACAGGGACCGTGTGGCCTTTAATCTCCCCCCCCCTTCCTGCTCCGCTGCCTTTGGGGGCGAAAACGCTGTTTCCATCTTGTTTCTGGCCGGCGTCACTTCCGCCCCTCCAGCCGCCAGTGGAGCGAAGGCCTCTGCCCCTCCCTGCCTCCCCCCTCAAGCCCAGCCAAGATGCCCGGCTGCCCAGCGGGGTCGGGTGGGGAGGGGGAGGGACGGGCCTGTTTATTTTAAGGCTGCTGCTCAGCAAGAAGTGCCAGCCAATCAGGGCCTGCCTTGGCAGCCAGTAGCCGGGCACTGAGCCAAGTCAGCCAATCAGGGCCTGTTGCTAGGCGACAAATGATGCCTTGCCTAGCCTTGAAGGATGCCTTCCTGTCCCCCAGCCGGGGAGGAACGGTGGCTTCCCTCCCTGGGATTCTGGCGGCAAACGCCCGGCGGAGCCATCTGGCCAGGAGCCCCTCTCCCTCTGTGCCGGCTCCGGACACGGCAAGAGGCTCCAGGCCCCTTCCCGGAAGAAGGGCACCCACCGAGTCACAGGGCAGGAATTCCCTCCTTTCCTCTTCTGCAGCCCCCCCCCCTGCTGGCATCCGACCGGAGGGGAATCGCTCCCAGCCCTGGTGACTCCCCCGGCACTCCTGGCCCTGCTGCCCATGAAGCCGAACGGGGCTGCCCTCTGGCCAGGGACTGAATCCTAAGGCCACCAGCTCTCTTCCACAGCTGCCCAGATGTTCTGGTCTGGCAGGGGGACAGAGGTCGACCCCCAGGCCCCTCTTTTGTGGGGAGCCTCAGGGCTCGGTCCTCTCTCCTCTCCTACGTAACGTCTACATCGGTGGTTCCCAACGTGGGGCCCATGCCCCACAGGGGGGCAATTTCATTTTTAATGGGGGCCATTGGAACCTTGTTTAAACCAAGTTAATGGCCTTTTAGGCTTCCTCCATGTGAATAGTCCACTTTTTGCATAATTATATGCCACGGGGGGGGGGAGGCCTCAGGATTTTAGAGATCCTTAGGTGGGGCACGGCCAAAAGAAGGTTGGGAACCCCTGGTCTACATGAAACCACTGGGTGAGATCATCCGACCACACGGGGTGAGGTACTGGCAACATGATGACCCCCAGCTGTCTCTCTCCACCCCCCCTGTCAGTTCAGTGCAGCAGTGGGTGGGACGTGCCGGTGCCTGGAGGCCGTGAGGGTCTGGACGGGAGTCGACAGGCTCAGGCTCCACCCTGACAAGACCGAGTGGCTGTGGGCATTGCCTCCGAAGGGCTGCATTGACTGTCCATCCTTGGTTCTCGGGGGGAGGGGGGAATTGCCCCCCTCAGAACAGGTTCGCAATTTGGGGGTCTTCCTGGACTCACCGCTAAGAGAAGACCAACCCTTGACAGTTGTGGCTAGAGGAACCTAGTGCACCAATGGCGGCCCTGCTTGGACCAGGAGGCTCTGCTCACGGTCAATCAGGCCCTTGTCCCCTCACGGCTGGATTATTGCAACGGGCTCCACATGGGGCTACCCTCGAGGGCTACCCTTGGAGACTACAGCTGGCCCAGAATCAGCCGTGCAAGCGGTCATGGGAGCCCCTAGCCTGGGTGCACCAACATTACACCAATCCTCTGTGCTCGCTCCCGATTGGTCTCCGGGTGCAATTCAAGGTGTTGGCCATGACCTTTAAAGGCCGCCTTCTGCCCCACGGCTGCCAGAGACCAGTCAGGGCACACAGGGTTGGTCTTCTCTGGGTCCCGTCAGCCAAACAGTGTCAGCTGGTGGGCTTGTGTGGCAGGGCCTTCTCTGTGGCTGCCTCGGCTCTCTGGAACCAGCTGCCTCCTGAGAGCCGGACTGCCGTGCCCCTACTGGCCTTCCGGAAAGTGGTAGCCACGCAGCTTTTGTGACAGGCCTGGGGCCATTGATCTGATGGGGGTAACCAGCGAGATCCACCCATGAATGGGTTTAAGGGGTTTAACTGTTTAAATGTATTGTAACTTGTTTTTAAACTGTTTTGAGAGGTTTCAGGACTATGGTTGATGTCTGACATTTGTGCTGTGAGGCGCCCAGAGTCCCCAGGGGGCTGAACGAACAAACAAACAAACAAACAAACAAACAAACAAAGGGAGCAGCCTCTGCAGCTGAGTGACTGTAGACCACAATTTTGCATGGGAGGCAAATAGCCGTGACACCAGCCGAGTGTAATGGGGTGTGATGGGGCATGTTACCTCGTGGAGGGTCTCTGCTTTGCAAGGCCTTTGCACATTCCTTTCCTTACGGGGGGGGGGGGGGCGACCTGGGGTCAGAAGAGACACTGCCGGGCAGAATGAAGTGATCCCTCTCTGGTTTTGGGCCGTGGCCGATGGCAGTGGCCGATTGCAGCCCACGTCGCAGGGAGCAGGGCGTTGCTGACCGATGGTGACCCCATGGGGGAGTCAGGGTTGGCAGGCAGGGCTGTTCCGGGAGTCTCTTCCCTTCCCTCCTTCCTAGGGGCCTCCACCATCACCCGCCTCCGGCCCTACCGGCAGTGGCTCAGGGTGGCCACTTGGCCAGTGCGGGGGCCTCGGGTTGGTTCTGGCCGGGAGAGACTCACCCGCAGGATTTGCACTCGCTGCCTCTCTCCCCTCCCACACATCCTGCAGGTTGGGGGGGGCCCTGTGGCTGCCTTGGGTCGTGGGGTGTTTGCCCCCCCTCCTTGTTCAGGTCGGGTTCAGCTGATTGGGGAGACCAAGTGACTCTGATGCTTCATTTTGGAAAGATCTCCTTGGGTCAGCTGGGTTTCCCAGACAGACTCATTCAAGGAAGGGTCAGAATGGATTTTGAACAGCGACTCTATTCCGCTTTCCAGTTTGGTCCAGTCCAGTGGTGGGACCCTCTGCCCCCCTGGTTTCCTCCAACAACCACTGCACCAAACTGCACCGAAAGCGACCGACTGGTTCTTCCAAAGTGTTGCGAACGGACTGAGTCCCCCCACTGGCCCCAACCTGAAGCTCTGTCCGAGTTGGTCTTTCAGGGAGGGGGCTTCTCTGCAGGGAAGGACAGATGAACAGAAGGGGCCCTGGAGGTCATCTAGTCCAACCCCCCACCCAAGCAGGAGGCCCTGCACCGTTTCTGACCAATGGCAGCCCCGTCTCTTCTCAAAAGCCTCCCACCACTTCCGAAGGCAAATTCTCTTCCACCAGTTGATGGCTCTCACTGCCAGAAAATTCCTCCTTATTTCCAGGTTGAATCTCTCCTTGGTCAGTTTCCACCCATTGCTTCTTGTTCCACCCTCAGGTCAACCTTTGGAGAATAGCCTGACTCCCTCTTCTTGGTGACCACCCCTGAGATACTGGAAGGCTGCTGTCCTGTCTCCCCTGGTCCTTCTTTTCAATAAACTTGCCGTGCCCAGTTCCTGCAAGGGTTCTTCATAGGTTTCAGCCTCCAGTCCCCTCATCTTCTTTGTCGCTCTTTCTAGAGTCTCCGCATCTTTTTAATAATGTGGTGACCAAAACTGGATGCAGTACTTTAGGTGTGGTCTAACTAAGGCTTTGTAGAGTGGCATTAGTATCTCCCTTGATTGTATCCCTCTGTAAATTCCGTTTAGGATTGCCTTGGCCTTTTTGACTGCTGCCGCCCAGTGGCCTCCTATTTAATTGGCTGTCCACTATGACTCCCAGATGCCTCTCAGAGTCGCTGCCATTAAGCCTGGTTTCACCAATACAGCCCCCACCCCCAAGGCGTGGAAAGAAAATTAGCTGGGAACTGTGGGTGCCACTGCTTAGCGGAAGAGGCTCCCTTCAGATGCCGCCTGCCAAAGAATTTTGGCTGGCAGGCTCCCGGAGAAGGGCCTTTTCTGCTGTGGCCCCCACCCTCTGGAATAGCTGCCCTCCCCCTCCTAGCCTTCTGGAAGAGCCTCCCAGCCTGGCTCTGCTACCTGGCCTGGGGCTCCAGATTGAGCTATTGTGAGTTGGGGGGTGGCTGATGGGATAGGAGGTCCTGGTCCATTTTCTTGATTTGAGTCATAAAATTTTAATTGTTTTGTTTTGTCTTTTTCATCTTTTTATGCCCAGAGTGACTGTAACATTGAAACTGTGGCATATAAATTGAATAAGCAATAACTATGGGGCTGTGGAAGTCCTGGTGGGTTCTGTTTTTCCTTTTTCACCTGAATTAAAGGGTCAGCGGTGGTTCTGTCTTTTTAAGGAGCCCAGAAATCGGTGGCTGCCTTCCCAGCTCTCCCGGCTCCTGCACTCCTTGACCCCTCTCGCCCACTGACTTCCCTTCTTCTCCCCCCCATCAACCTTGTGAAGCCCCCCCCTGCTTTGAGCCCCGGCACAGCCCTTAAGGGTGGCACCTCTGGATCCTTCTTGACAAATGTTCCTGGTCCTTTTATGTGCACTTATGAGCACTTCCAGGTGTGGTCAATCACCCTTGGCCAATAAAGAATCCCAGTCCCTTCTTCTCGAGTCCACCGCAGCCCTAGAGATGCCCTGGATCTCTCCCCCCCCCCAAAGGAGCAGCCCCTCTGATTTCTCGCCCGGGGGCTCTTGTTCAGGGGTCCCTTCCACCATGTGGACCTCCGGCCTTGGGAGTCCATCCTCACACACACACACCCGCCTGGCCGGAGCTGACCTTCCGCCCCCTGTCTTCCCCGCTGGGCCTCCTTCCCTCCGGCTGTCGGTTGCGTGAGATGCGGCTGAGAGGCACCGGGAGTTTTGCCCTCCCAACTTTGCTTGCGCAGCGATGGGAGGCCGAGGGTCCCCCGGAGGCTTGGACGAGTCCCGAGTAATCCCGGGCACCCTTTTTATGGGTCCGGCCCCGCTTGGGTCCCTCCAGCTGGGCCAGGCTGACCGCCAGCCTCCGTCCCTCGCCCGGGGAGCCCGCTTGGGACAGAGCCGGGGGTGGGGGTCGTGCGGGGCGCTTCGCGAGCTCCGCCGCAGCCTCCTCGCCGCCCGCCTCCCCCGCCGGTGGCCGCAGCCCCGCCGCTCCCCCCGCCTTGGCGCTGCCCGGGCCCGGCTGAGCCTCCCTTCTGCCGCCGAGGCTGCGCGGCGGGCGGGCGGCGACGTCACGGCGGCGGCGGGGGCGGCGGAGCGGGATTGCGCAGCCCCGCCGCATTGCCAGGATGCCCGGCTGAGGCGGCGGGCGGCGGCAGCGGGGTCGGGGGCGTCGGGCCGAGGTGAGCGGTGGGCGGGCGGGCGGGGGGCTGCTGTGGCGGCGGCCGCCTTTGTGCGCTGCTGCTCAGGGCGTGTCTGCGCCGCCATTGCGGAGTCCGGCGCGGGGCCCGCGGAGGGCGATGCTGCGCCAGAGGAGCCACGGAGGGAGGGCGGGAGGGCGCGGCGGGGCTGCGGCCAAGAGGGGATGAAGCGGCCCGTCTTCTGCGCTCTGCTCGGCCGGCCGCGGAGACCATGGGCTGCCTAGGGCGGCTGGACCGGGGCTGAGCGGCGGCCGAAGGCGGCGGGAGGGGCTGGCGGGGCGCGGGCTGGACTCGATGGCCTCGGCGGTCCTGCAGGGCTGTCACCTGGGTGCGTCCGGCCGGGTTCGCTTCTGCCTTGCGGGGGTCGCAGCGTCCAGCCGGTCGCCGTTGGGGCCCGCTATTTTGGCCCGGAGCGCCTGTCCCGCTTCCCCGAAGTTTCCGTCCAGCAAGGGGGCTCCGGGAATCTCGCCTGAGGAAGAACCTCAGCTGGGTGTGGTTGGGACGTGGGGGGGGGGACCACCAGGAGAGGTTTGTGGGCGACTCTAGAAATTTGAGGCGAAAACTCTCTGGAGGTGGTGACCTCTGTCCTTCCCCCCAAAATTCGGGAAGTCTGAAGGAATTTCCCTTTGCAGGTCTGTGTTAGTGTTGAGGGTGTTGTGTGAGCCGAGTGGGCCAGCGAAGGGCCAGTGGGGAGCCCTGAATGGGGCAAAGGGGCCAGCTGTGGCCCTGCTCCCCAATTAGGGGGTCCCATCCCACCCCCTCCTCCCTGTGAGACTCTTCCCAGCCTTTGGAAGCTGCACGCAGAGAGATTCTGGTCCAGACCCGGCCCCCAAACCCTGCCAGGCCCCACCACTGGCCAGAGGGGCCTGAAGGCCTCTGCCCGCCCTGCTGCTGCCCCCCCCCCCACAGGTGGAAGTGCCAGTGGGGATGTCAGGGGCAGGGGGGCAGCCTGGCTCAGAAGCCAAAGAGCTGCCCTCCCTCCTCAGCCCCCCCACTTCAACTCCTGGGTTGGACTGTGAAGGGGGGCTGATTGATTGGCACTGCCCACCCCCAGTGCTGGGCTTTTTGCACCTGAGCCCACTTGGCCCCAACGGGGGGGGCGCTGCTTCCTGCTTCTCTGCCCTGCCAGGGGAGCTGGGGGGGGGGTTGGTGGTTGAAGGGCCTGCTCAGATGCATCAGGAAGGTTTCAGAAAATGGGGGGGGGCTGCAGGTGGCCCACCGTCCAGCCTCCCCTTGGAGCTCTGAGCCAGGCCGCGCTTCCTTTGCTGGGGGGCTCAGGAAAGGGCGGGGGGGGGAGGAATCCACTGGGCACCACAGCAATGCTGCCGACCTTCCCGAGAGGCAAAGCTGGGTCAGCAGTGACAGGAGCCCCCCCCCCTCAGCTGGGCCAGCCTTCCCTGCCTTCATTGGTATCCAAGGCACGTCCAGCCTGCGGCCCTTTCGCCTGATTCCACGAGGGGGGGGCTGGTGGAGAGCCAGCTTGCCCCTCCCAGGCTGCCCTCCCTTGGCCCTGTGGAGAGAGACTGGGGGGGGGACCTTTGGGGGAGGCAGGAGGACAAGACAGCCCATGGGGCCATGGTGTTGCTAGGTGGCTGGAGGCGGGAGGGGCCGTTGTGTCATCTTTGGGGGAGAGCTTCCTCTTGAGGGCTCTCCAGCAGAGGTGGGGGACTCTCCTTCCTTGCATGCCCCCTCCTGCTCTGGGGAGAAAGCAGGTGCCCCTCCCCTCCTGGGTGGCCGTGTGGGAGGGGGCAGCCTTCGCAGGAGGGATGTTAGGCTTTGTGCTCTGCCCAGTGACCGAATCGGGTGCAGGGAGGGTGTGAACGTCCCCAGGGCCCCCTCCCGCTTGAAAGGCTCCACTGAGGAGGCTGGAGCAGAGCCCCCCCTCCCTCCCCCTCCCTCTGCAGCCAGGCCTTGCCCAGCTTTCCCCTCCCGGCCTTCCCCAGGGGCCGGAGCAGCGGATGGGCCGAATGGGCCGAGCTTTCCAGAGAGAAACAAGGGGAACGAGAGGAAAAAGCTGCCATGTTGAAATTGGGGGGGGGGGCAGCCGGGGGGGGGGGGCTGAGCAGCAGCAGAAGGGGGTGCGAGGCAGCAACCTGCTTGGAATACCTCCCCCCACCACATCCCTTGGGCCTTGGGGGCCTTCAGGTGAGCTGGGGGGGCAGAAAGGCCTCCCCCTTGGATGGGCAGTTCTGGAGCCCCAGCATAAGCCAAGCAGTGGGGTTAGTACGGGGGGTGGGGAGACAGCCATGGATCCAGAGCTATCAGCAGCCACCCCCCTCCCCTGGCACCCTACAGAGAAAGCAGGCGAGGACTCCTTGGAAGATGGAAGGTGGAGGGGGGGCTGCTGGACACCCCCCCCCCTTTGTGCTTGGCTGGATTTTGGGTCTTGTTTCCACAAAATGGAGTTGTTTGTTTGTTTGCTTGTTTGTCTTCTCTGCCGGCCAATCCGAAGGGGCTCAGGGTGGCTGACCAGGATATATGTGTCCATGATGACAGGGCCTGATTAAGCAAAAAGGCCAAGAAACCCCCCCCCCCCCATCTTGAGGTGGTTAAGGCTTCGGCAGAGCCCTTCCCAGACGGGGCCTGCAGGCCAAAGGAAGGGGGTGCCCGGCAGAGTTGGGCTGGCTGGGGGGGGGGGCAGCAGATTGAAGGTTGGTCAGCAGGCAACGGCCAGGCAGGATCGAGGGGGCAGCCAGCGCCCCACGTGAGGAATGGCTTGTTTCCTGGAGGGGCTCTTGGCAAGGGGGCTGGCCGGGTGCCCACGGCTGCCGCCACCAGCCCTATTGGGGTGACACCAGCAGCAGGGGGCCCGGTGGGGCTTGGGGGGGCAGTCTGGGCTCCACCCCTGCACCCTCCTCCCGCCTGCCACCCCCCCTCAGCCCCTCCCTGTGGCAGGTGAACGGCCTTTCAGGGGATTTTTCCTGCCTGCTCCTGAGCTCCGTGGCCCCTCCCCCCCTCGAGGGCAGCACAAGAAGCAATGGCTGGAAACTAATTGGGAGGTGACGGCGAGAAGAGCAGCAGCAATAGCGCTTAGACCGATATATATCCCGCTTCCCGGTGCTTTTTTCCAGCCCCCTCTAGGCGGTTTGCAGAGAGTGAGCACATAATGCCCCCAACCCTCTGGGCCCCAAGCCTCAACCTGGAGCCGGTGGGGAGATTTGAACTGCTGAACTACAGCTAGCAGTCAGCTGAAGGAGCCTGCAGGGCCACACTCTTAGAACAATTAACCAGTGGAACTGCTTGCCACCAGAGGTTGTAGGTGCTCCATCAGTGGAGGCTTTCAAGAAGAGACTGGACAGCCACCTGTCCGAAATGCTAGGGGCTCTCCTGCTTGGCCAGGGGGTTAGAGTAGATGGCCTCCAAGGTCCCTTCCAACTCTATTTCTCCCGGTTTGGCCCAGTTCTCCCAAACTGGTGGCAGAGGTGGCGGGAGGGTCTGCCCAGCACGTCCCCCCCACCCGCCCGGGACACTTCTGCGCATGCGCCTGACATGGGCCCCCGGACCGGTAGCCAAAGCATTGAGGACCCACTCCTGGCTGGGGGGCAGCTCCTGAAGACGGGTTGGCCAGGGGGGGCACATGACAGCTCCTCCCCTCCTGTCTCTGTGGCGCCCATCAGCCAGGGTGGCACAGTGGTTGGGTTGCGGTACTGCAGGTTACCTCTGCTGACTGCCAGCTGACTGCAATTTGGCAGTTCAAATCCTACCAGGCTCCAGGTGGACTCAGCCTTCTGTCCTTCCGACGGGGGTCAAATATAAATCGTAAATGTTTAATGTCGTTTTGTATGATGTTTAAATGTTTGTATGTTAAATAAAATAATAAAAAAAGTTAAAAAAATAAATAAAGGGCAGATTGTTAGGGGCAAGAGGCTGATTCTGTCAACCGTGTAGAGGGGGCTGTCAAAGCACGAGGCAGCGATATATAAGTCTAAATGCTGTTGCTATTCCCCCCTCCCTCCTTTCCACCTAAGAGCCAGGGTGGTGCAGTGGTTAGAGCGCAGCGCTGCAGGCTTCTTCAGCCAACGGCTAGCTGTAGTTCAGCAGTTCGAAGCTGACCCCCAGCTCAAGGTTGAGACTCAGCCTTCCGTCCTTCCGAGGGGGGTCAAATGAGGACCCAGATTGTTAGGGGCAAGAGGCGGAGTCTGTGAGCCAGTTAGAGAGGGCTGTAAAATCGCTGTGGAGCAATACATAACCTTAAATGCTGTATTGCTATTATGGGCTAGGGCCTGTGAGTCGCCCCCCTCCCCCAACATGCCCCTTGAGGAGTGGACCTGCTGCTGTGGCCCGCTGGCCTCTCTCTCTTGAAGGGTTTCCAGAGGGAAGCGTCGTCTCTTCCTGTGGCAAAGAGCCCCACAAGTGCCGTTTGTCTTCCCTGTGGGGCTCCCACCTCCCGTCACTTCAATACTAACAGAAACACACCAATTGTGCTCCCTCCTGTGAGAATGCCAACCCCATCAGATTGCTCCCCAATCTCTCCCTTGCTGGGCCGGGATTGGGTTGTTGTCTAACCCATGACACTAGTGTAGATGGATCCACTGGTCCCCAAGACCCCGCCTGCTCCCAGGCCAGAGTCACCAGAGGAGCCTTTGAGGCCCCCACCCTGCCCTGTGTGAAAGGGAGGCACCAGACAAGTTGGAGTATGCTTGGTGAGGCTCCTGTAGGGAGACAGCCCTTCAGAATTGCCTGTCCCCGTCCCCTGTGGGAGGTCCCGTTGTAAAGTCCTGAGCAGGGGCTGCTCAGGCGTCCTCCGAGGTATGGGCGGGGGTGGGGAGAGCTGCTGGATGCTGGGTGTGCCCTGAGTGACTCTGGTTGCTGTTTTTGCCTCTGCCAGGTCTTGGGCTGCCCTGAGGAGACGTCTTCTGCCAGCCTGCTGTGTCTCGCAGGTCCCCTCCATGGGTAGCTTCAATGCCACAGGTGCCCTGGCGAATGGGACCGAAGATGGATAGCCCCCCCAAACTGACAGGAGAAACACTGATCGTGCACCATATTCCACTGGTGCATTGCCAGATCCCGGATCGACAGTGCGGCAGCATTAGCCAGCGCACCAACCCTTTCTTTCCCTCCGACCTGGGGGTCAGACGGACCAGTTCACTCCCCGAGAGGGCCCTCCTGCAGGCAGACTCGCTGGTCTACAGCAGCCTCCTCAGAGCTTCAGACGGGGCTCCGGAAGAGGAGCCTGCGGGTGGTCAGAGCCCTTCCTCCACCCTGGCTGCCCCTGCAGCAGCACCCCGGCGCCAGAACCCCTTCCTGCTGAGGGATGGTGAGGCCTGGGATCTCAGCGAGGACGACCCGGGGCAGAAGTCCTTCCATCTGCATGAGGGCCGGTCCACCTTCCGCCTGCACGAGCCGGCGCTGCCTCCCTTCCATCTGCATGGGAGCAGCCCTGTGGTGAGGCCTTGGGGTGACAGCCACCGGGTAGACGTGGCGGAGGGCTGCGCTGGCCTGGCAACCGAGGAGGAGGCTCAGGACAAGGGCCCCCTAGCGGCAGAATGCATGGAGCTGGACGAGTACAGCTGCCACCGTGGGGACCCCTCCAGCCTTTCCCTGGAGCAGGAGTGGGCCAGCGAGTCAGACGACCTGATGAACAACCCGGAGGCCGTCCGTAGCCGGACATGCAGCTGCTCCAACTCTGAGCTTCAGCGCTGCCGGTGCTACAGCCTCTCGAGCCAGTCGGAGCCCCTAGACCAGCAGATGGGCTACGTCAGCGACTCCTCCTGCAACAGCTCCGATGGCATCCTGGTCAACTTCAGCACCCTCTACCAGAGGCGGCACGGCCACCCTCACACCAACTTGAACTCGGGCCCCTTGTCTTGCGACTCCTCCTCGGGCAGCCAGTCGGACATGGCTGCCTTTTACCTTGACCTGCACTCCTCGTCCCAAGAATCAAAGATGCCCGGAGAGCTGCAGGACCTGGAGGGGCCCGGAAAGTCCTGCGGCTGCCACCACCCTTCTTCCCCTGTCCTGGATGCTAACTGCAACTCCTACCCACCGCTCTGCGACCCGTGCCCGTCCGATGGCTCCGACCTGACGGCCTGCTTTCAGAGCCAGGCGCGACTGGTGGTGGCCACCCAGAACTACTACAAGCTGGTGACGTGCGACTTGTCCTCCCAGTCCTCCCCCAAGCCCCCCCTGGCTCTTCCATCACCAGCTGCTCCGAGGAGCAGGCCAGGGGCAGCCCCCTCCAGCCCACCGAGTACTACCTCTTCCAGAGACCCGAGGAGAGTGACACGGAGGGCTCCCGGGAGGAGTCCCAGGAGGAGCTGGAGAAGAACGCCATCGAAGGACAGGTCTACGTCAACGTCTCCCCACCCAGCCTGGCCGGAGGCAGGCAGCGTTCACGGAGCTATGACCGCCACCTGGACCGCAGCCCCTCCGGCCGGCTGGGCTCCCTAGAGCGCATGCTGAGCTGTCCGGTCAAGCTGAGTGAGAGTCCCTCCTTGGCCCTCCAGAGCTCCCCTCCCAAGCGGGTCACCTCCTTTGCGGAGCTGGCCAAGGGCCGGAAGAAGAACGGCTCCTCGCCCCCCCACTCGGAGCAGCCAGGACTCGTCCCTGGAGTTCTCGCCCATCCCCGAGGGCCAGAGGGACAGCTCCGTCTTTCTGGAGAGCCAGGAGCGGCACAGCCACAGCCTCCCACCCCTGCCGTTGGCACGGTCCGAAGGCGAAGACGCCAGGAAAGCCCTCGGCTTCAGGGAGGTGTCCACTTGTGGGCAAGAGGAGGACGGACAGCTCTTCTTCTCTGCGGTGTCAGAGTCGGGGGGCCGGTGGCAGCAGCATCTTCGGCCAGAAGGACATCCGAGCCCGAGCTGATGGTAAGCCCCCCCCCCTGCCCTTGAATGCCCAGTGGCCTCTTTTTCACAGCCAGTTAAGGATGGAAATGAGGGGGGGGGGGGTTGGCCAGGAGAAGCCCCTCTGTTAATACACTGCTCCCAAGAGCTTGCTAGGTTGGGGCCCAGAGCTATTCCCTGGCTGTTGACACGGAAGAGCGTGGAAGTTTCTGCAGCGATTGATGACCAGATGACCAATGCCCAGGGCCCATCCTCGGGCACCGGGCGTTGCAGGAGAAGCCCCCAAGTTGGTCAAGATGAGAAGGTTAGATGGATTTTAGATAGAATTTGAATAGAACAGGAATAGAAAAGAAATAGAAATAATGGAAATAGAAATATAGTGATACCTTGTCTTACAAACTTAATTGGTTCCGGGACGAGGTTCTTAAGGTGAAAAGTTTGTAAGACGAAACAATGTTTCCCATAGGAATCAATGGAAAAGCGATTAATGCGTGCAAGCCCAAAATTCACCCCCTTTTGCCACCGGAAGCGCCCGTTTTTGCACTGCTGGGATTCTCCTAAGGTTCCCCTCCATGGGAAACCCCACCTCCGGACTTCCGTGTTTTTGCGATGCTGCAGGGGAATCCCAGCAGGGGAATCCCAGCATTGCAAAAACGAGCGCTTCGCTGGCAATGGAAGTCCGGAGGTGGGGTTTCCCAGCGAAGGGAGCATCAGTGAAATTGCAGCATCGCAAAAACACCGAAGTCCTTGAAACCCCACCTCCGGACCTCTGTGTTTTTGCGATGCTGCGATTTCACTGAGTCTCCCCTCACTGGGAAACCCCACCTCCAGACTTCCGTTGCCAGCGAAGTGCTCGTTTTTGCAATGCTGGGATTCCCCTGCAGCATCGCCAAAACACAGAAGTCCGGAGGTGGGGTGCCCCATGGAGGGGAGCCTCAGGGGAATCACAGCAGTGCAAAAATGGGTGCATCGCTGGCAACGGAAGTCCGGAGGTGAGGCATCCCAGCAGCGGCAGTGGGTTTGTAAGGTGAAAATAGTTTGTAAGAAGAGGCAAAAAAATCTTAAACCCTGGGCTTGTATCTCGAAAAGTTTGTATGACGAGGCGTTTGTAAGACGAGGTATCACTGTAATGGAAATAGAAATAAAAATTGCATTGCATTCTTTCTTGGCCAAGTGTGACTGGACACACAAGGAATTTGTCTTTGGTGCAGATGCTCTCAGTGAACATAAAAGAAAAGATACATCAATGAGGAGGGCGTTTGCCCAGGTTCGCCTGGTGCACCAGTTGCGGCCCTATTTGGACTGGGAGTCAGTGCTCACAGTCACTCATGCCCTCATCACCTCGAGGCTTGACTACTGTAACGCTCTCTACATGGGGCGACCTTTGAAAAGTGTTCGGAAACTTCAGATCGTGCAGAATGCAGCTGCGAGAGCTATCATGGGCTTTCCTAAATACGCCCATGTCACACCAACACTCCGCAGTCTGCATTGGTTGCCGATCAGTTTCTGGTCACAATTCAAAGTGTTGGTTATGACCTATAAAGCCCTTCATGGCACTGGACCAGATTATCTCAGGGACCGCCTTCTGCCGCACGAATCCCAGCGACCAGTTAGGTCCCACAGAGTGGGTCTTCTCCGGGTCCCGTCAACTAAACAATGTTGCTTGGCGGGACCCAGGGGAAGAGCCTTCTCTGTGGCGGCCCTGGCCCTCTGGAACCAACTCCCCCCAGAGATTAGAACTGCCCCCACCCTCCTTGCCTTTCGTAAGCTCCTTAAAACCCACCTCTGTCATCAGGCCTGGGGGAACTGAGACATCCCCCCCTTGTTGATTTTGTGCATGATATGACTGTGTGTATGTATTTTATCTATTGGGGTTTTTTTCTTTTAATGTAAAACTGTTATTCTAGATTTTAATTATTAGATTTGTTACCATGTATTGTTTTTATCACTGTTATGAGCCGCCCCGAGTCTATGGAGAGGGGCGGCTTACCAATCTAATTAATAATAATAATAATAATAATAATAATAATAATAATAATAATAACACCCCGCCCCCATTGGACCCTCTGAAGCCCCTCAAGAAGGCCCTGCCACCACAGGGCCTTGGGAGCATCAGAAAGTCGCATGAGAACACTTGCACAATTTTTGGGTGGCTGAGAGGCTTCCAGAGGGTCCAGACGGAGGCCAGGCATATCACCAAAAATGGCCGGGTGTGTCACCTGTATCCCCTCTTGACCTTATTGTGGTCAGCTACAAGTCTCTTCTTTGGTGACCCAGCTAGCATCTAGGAAGGTGGCTGTGGCAATGGCAGCCGTGGCACATAGACCAACCTCATGCTCTGCCCAGGGGCCTTTCTTATTTCTGAGCTTCTGTCCTTTCTTTTGGGGTGGAGGGCGCCTGCGTTTGGTCGCAGGCGGGGGGGGTGTGTCAAAGTCACGGCCTGTGCGTCACACGCTGGCCACGCCCACCCTGGTTTATCCAATGGTGGGGAAGTCAGGATGCATCGCGTGACAACAGTGGGATGCCACAACTTTGACTCCCCTGGTTTAAGGCCTCTCCATAACTTCATCGTCAGTTGCCCGTCCTTCGTCTTCACCATGAGAGACCATTGCTTCATTGGTCAGCATCGAAACGCCTGGCCGCTTTCGCCCTGGGCCAGGTGGCTGCTGCTTGGGCACGCCTGGCAACCCAATCTGGTGCGACCCACAAGGGCCGGTCTTGTCTCCCTGACCTCTAACCAAAGCAGGTCCCTCCAGCGGCCCCTTCGTCTCCTGAGGGCAGCTGCACAGCTGAGGGGGGCTTCCCTTTGGGCAGCCAGAAGGACGGCCGAATTCGCCACACAGAACCACTGGACACTTTGTCAAATTTCACAGTGGAAGCCTCTGGGACCTCCCGCTTTCCTCTCCCAAGACTGTCCGTTCCTGGCTTGGTCCCAGCTCCCTTGGACCCGGCTCAAGACTGTCACTCGTGAATTCACAGTGGGGGCGGGGGGGGTCACAAAAGAACTTTTTGCCTGTTCCCACTTGGTGCCTCTTGCAAGACTGGCGGGCGGGAAGTTTCTAGCGTCGTCACTACTTTGACAGCCTCGTCCGTCTCCGAGAACGTCTCGCAGTGTTGGGAGTTCCGACGGCCACAAGTCTCTGCCAGTCCCAGTTGGGTTGCTCCTACGGGCGAATGTTCCAAAATGCCATTACAGATCAGTTCTCACTCCCAGGAAACCAGGCCGGCAGAATTAACACTCTCGGACCAAATAACATTTAGCGAAAAGAGAAAGGCAGCTGACCCTGTGAAAGGAAGCAAAGCAAATGCTCGGACGTTATGATACTGTCTGTAGGTTCTTACTGAACACATTATGTTAAAGTGACCGGAATATATTTACATTCCCCCAGACATTGTTTGGAAAATGAAAGTGGAAACATTTGACCCTGGGGGGGGGGGGGCTGGGGGGGTTTTCTTCTCTGAGGACAGGATAAGAAATTAGGAAGCCCAAGTCTACATTTTGACAGACAAG
This sequence comes from Erythrolamprus reginae, assembly GCF_031021105.1. NCBI lineage: Eukaryota > Metazoa > Chordata > Lepidosauria > Squamata > Dipsadidae > Erythrolamprus > Erythrolamprus reginae. The sequence continues at coordinate 354,773,196 of NC_091951.1, forward strand.
ATATAGAGAAAGTTCAGCAAAGCGTCTACATTTTTTATTTATTCTTAAATGAATTGTTTGAATTAGGATGGAAAAACTGACCCCCAGGGCCACAGAATGAAAACTCAGAGCAGTTTTATGACAGGGTGGAGAAATGAACTCACATAACGAAAGGTGACAGGGCAAATGCCGAGACCCCCAACTAAGAAACGCAACCCGTAAGGCCCAGGCCTGGGAGTTTGGAAGAGGGGAGTGGGAGGGGCTCCGAAATCGAGGCTTCCCTTGTCCACCTGCTTGAGTTGCGTCAGTGGGAAGCCCCCTGTTGGCTGAGGATGCCTCCCCATGTCCCCCTGTCACAAAGAGGGGGGAGACAGCTTGGCAGGCGGGCAGGGGTCCCGAACTGCCCTTCTGAATCCGAATTCTGGTTCGGGCCCAGGGGAGGCCCGTCCTGAGCCTCTTCCCCTGGCATCCTGAGCTGTCGTGCTGGGGAATATCTCCCTGGGGGGGGGGTGTCTCCCTACCTGGCAGGGTCCGGGAGAGGAACCTCAGGACAGGGATGGCGAACCAATGGCACGGGGGGCACAGGTGGGGTCTGCAGAGCTGTTAGTATGTCTAACTGTAAATACTAACTGTGATACAATGCTGGCCAAATCAAACCCCACATTAACAAACTACAGTCCACTCTGCCACCACTGGGCCCATAACCAATGTTAGTCTGTCTCGGTGCAGCCTTGTGCGAAATACACACACACAGCAGAGTTATTGCAGTGGTGTAGTTGTGTGATCCAGCCAGTAAAAGACACAGACTTAGTACTGTATTTAACAAAGTATTATTTACATATATACAACACAAAGTAGCAAAAGATAATAAACCGCACACAGCCGCACATATCTGCTGGCATGTGAGGCGTTGCCCTCGCTCAGCTCCAACGTGCGTGTGTGTGCCGGCCAGCTGAATTTTGGCTCGCACAGAGGCTCTGGGGGGGCCATCCAAGGGGGGGGGGGATGCGGGAGGGCATTTTCACCGTCCCTTTGGGCCCGGGGGGGGGCGAAACACAACCTTACTGGGCCCACCAGAAGTTGGGAAACAGGCCGTTTTCTGGCCCCTAGGGGGCCTCCAGGGGTGGGATAGGGTGTTTTTGCCCTCCCCGGGCATTGGGTTATGGGTGTGGCCACTCGCCTATGTGTGATAGCCCACGTGCACACTCCTCTGGCACCCGAGGGAAAGAAGGTTCGCCATCCCTGCCTCAGGGAGAACGTCCCCCTCTGGCCTTTCCTCCAGTGCCCTCCCCATCCCAGAATGCCGTCCCCTCGGGCCGAGCAGTGCGGAGGGCTGGGCTCAGCCGTGCCCCTGTCCATCTGTCCATCCGCTGGGCAGTGTCGCTTTTGCTCTCCTTCCCTCCCACAGGTGGCGCAGCGGACGGCAGGGTGGTCCGCTACAGCAAGGACCAGCGCCCGACCACCCTGCCCATCCAGCCCTTCGTCTTCCAGCACCACTTCCCCAAGCCAGCCAGGAGCCGGGCCCTGCACAGCCACCTGGCCTCCAGCCTCTCCCAGCTCTACAGCCTCTCGGCTGCCGCTCGCTTCCGGCCCCCCGGCCTCCCTCCTCTGCTTCCCAGTCCTCCACCTCTGCCGAGGGGCCGGTGGGGCAAGGCCAGCGCTCTGCGGACGGAGCGGCTTCCTTGGGCGATGGCCATGCCAAGAGGGGGCCGGGGCCCGGAGACCACCCCGCCTCTCCCCGCTGGGCAGCTACTCTCCGGTGCGCAACAACAACAACGTGCCTTCCTTCCACAAGCGGGGGGTCCTCCTTCTGCTCGCCCACCCCGGGAGACGCAGCCCCCCACGCAGCAAGTCCTGCCCAGCCTCGGCCAACCTCCTGCCCAGCACCAGAGCTTCTCCGGCTGCCGGCAGCTGTGCCCCCCCAGGGACGTCTGGTGTCCGGTGTCCAGCACAAGCAGAGTGAGAGCCCCTCCCCTGTGGCCAAGAAGGAGGAACCCCCAGCAGGCCCCCCCTGCGCCACTGGCCAAGGACAGGCTCCCCGTTGGCTCCCTCCTGCCGTTGATGTCCAGTGGCTGGAGCCCTGTCCAGAGTGGAGAGCCACAGTGACCCCCACTGGAAGATCGGGGGGCAGCGAGGACCGCCAGCTTCAGCTCCTCTGGCGTTGGCATCCCCCGGCCCCTCAATGGTAAGTGGGGCATTGCAGGGAAAGGGTTAACTTGGCATGCCCGTGACACCTGTTGTGTGTGTGTTTGTGTGTACTACAAGCTCACTTGTTCAGCCTACAGTTTATAGTTTAGTTTATTAGATTTGTATGCCGCCCCTCTCCGAAGACTACAAACACATTAAACCCTCATTTGAATGCCAAGTTCTATAGCATAGTCACCAAGATAAACTAGCAGAGAATAGCGGAGAGAGAGAGAGAGAATCACGCTTCTGGCTCCCCCTTGTGGCAGTCCGTAACATTGGTTCCTAAAGCAATACATGTACGCACACATTGCTGGTTTGTGTTCTATATTGCCAAGCCCAAGTAGTTATGCACATAGTACTAACAGTCCGTGAATGTGTCCGTCCTACAGGTAAATAACTTTGGGGCGGAGGCGTTTCTGTTCTACCCCATGTAGTTGAGGGTTTATAAGGGAGCCTGAAAATGTATCAGTCCACAGCCATGGACCTTAAGAGGCCGGAAGTAGCCTCTCTGGCCACCTGCCGGGAGGGGAGGGCTCCATCAGCCACTCTTGTCACCCGAAGCAAATGGGAGGGGGTGGTAGAGGCCTCTGTTGGGTAGGCAAGGCCTCCTCCACGCCCCCCACCTCCCCTTACACCACCAGGCGCTGGCCAGGCTGCTCCCCTGCGTGCTGTGTGTGTGTGTGTGTGTGTGTGTTTACCTGCCTCAAATGCTTCCCGCTGCTGCTGCTGTTGCCTTTCTGCTGACAGCTGCCTGTCTCTGTCTCCTCCTCCGTCTGTCTCGGCTTCCCCCCCCCCCCCCCCCGTTGTGGCCATAGCCAACCACCTCTCTCTCTGCAAGCCCTGAAGTGGCGGGAGTACCCAGGCGGAGGAACCCTCTGGGCTTGGATCGGAGCTGGCCGGGCTGAGCGGCCCGCCTGGACTGGAAGCAGCCGGAGGGCAAGGCGCCCTGGAGGAACCCTCTGCTGGAGATGCCGGTGGGCCACTCCGGGGCCAGACTCCACGGTGGGTGGGGCCTCGGCCGTTGCAGGCTCCCCCTCCCTGGCTCCCCCCGGGGCCATGGGTCAGAAGGGGGGGGCAGCAGTGCCCCCTGCTCCCTCCCCCATTTGGTATCTTCCCCAGCCTGGCCTGGGGTCCCTCGGGGGTCTACGACGGAGGTGGTTGATGTGAGGCTGTCTGGAGGCCAGCCAAGTAACCAGGTGGGTGTGCCGTGCCCCCCCCTCTTCCCCCCCCCCCCCGTCTTGCAGGCCTCGCGATGAAAGAGACGCAGCCAGGCTTCCCCGACTTCTTCCCCGACTGTTTCTCCTTGGCCGAGAAGCCCCCGGCCGAGTTCTGCCTCTCCCCTGACGGCAACACCGAGTCCGTCTCTGTCGATCTGCTGCAGAAGAAGGGTCGGTCTCCTGGGCGGGGGGAGGACGAGGGGGGTCCTGGCACCCTCCCAAGGTTTCTTCCATATGTGCTGGGGGGGGGGCTTCCCAGCAGAGGTAGAGGATGGAGGGCGGTGAGGAAGGCTCGGCCTGTGGCGCCCTCCGACCTCGGCAGCCTGGCTGGAGAGTCGTTGCCCGGAGCAGAAACGTGTCTTTTGGGTGGGGGGGGCTTGGGACAGGATCCTCAGACAGGGTAGGAATCTGGTGTGGTCAGGGAGGCCCCCCACAAATGTTAGGCGTGGGCAGCATATTCAATGCGTGTGGCAGGCAAGGCGTGGCTGCAGTGGGCATCTGGACGGAAGGGTCTTTAGGGTCTCTCAGCTGAGAGGAAGAGAGAGGAGGGATCATTTGACACAGAATATCCCCCCCCCCCATTTCTGGAGCCAGAAAGAGCCCCCACCACCACAGTCCTGGATGGGATGGAGGGGCCGAGGGGTCTGCTCGGGGGAGGGGCAAGCTCAGCCCACTCTCTTCCTTCTGCCCAGCAGGTCTGGTCAAAGCAATCAACATGTCCGTGGACCTCATTGTGGCCCCATTTTGGGACCAGCAGGGATCCTGGAGTGAAGGTGAGCTGGCTCTCCTCTTGGCCTCCTTTCCCTTCAGTGCCTCCGTTCCACCTTCCCCTATCATGGCCCTTTAAGGTGTGTCCCAGTGGCCCTGCCACCTTGGGACAATGGAAGGTGGCAGGAAGTGGGGAAATGCCCTGGACAAGGGGGGGGGACCTGCCCCGGGACAGGTGAGCAGGTGAGCAGGAAAGTCCAGCAGGCCGGTCGTAACAATGAAGAAGCATGGTGGACCTTTGTGGGCAACCAGACCGGACTGCTGTGGCCAAGGGCTTGTCCTCCCGCTCCGCCCCCCTTCCCTTGAAAGCTCTCCTGTCCCCCGGGGCCGAGCCCAGCGGGGTTTGCCTGGAGGGTCCCCACTCCCCCACTGGACAGTTGGCAGGTCCTTCAAAAGAGCAGCAACCACCCCAAAAACCTGCTGAGGCCTCTGCCAACCCTGCAGGGAGGAGGGGGGAGGGGAAACGCTTGGACCTGGGGGGGAGGGCTGTGGAGGTGGGGGAGGGAAGGGAATCTTCAAGACCGCCTTCTACCGCATACCTACCAGTGACCAGTGAGATCCCAACAGGATTGGTCTTCTTCGGGTCCCGTCGGCTAAACAGTTGGCTGGCAGGTGCACAGGACAGAGCCTTCTCTGTGGCTGCTACGACTCTCCTGTGATCCAGGCCACCTTGACCCTGTCGGCCTTCTGGAAAGCCGTAAAGGTCTGGCATGCCTTGGGGGGTTATTAGCAAGGTCGGCCCACGAATATACATATGGACGACTGCGAGGGCGTTAAATTGAAATGCCTTTATATCCATTCGTGTTTATTGTTGTTTTGAGACGCTCTGTGTCCCGAGGGAATTGGGCACCATGGACAGACAGGCAGATAGACAGGCAGCTCAGACCACGCTGTGTCCGCCTGAGCACAAGGACGAAAGCACCAGCCTGAAGAGGACGAGTGGGACCTCACCGGAACGTCATCAGGAATCTCTGAAACTTACTCTGACCGCTCCTCTCTCCTGCAGGCCAAACTGGGGAACAGCTCGGTGAGCCCTAACGTGGGGCATCTCATCCTGAAGTACCTGTGTCCGGCCATCCGGGATGTCCTGGGCGACGGGCTCAAGGCCTACGTGCTGGACGTCATCGTGGGCCAGAGGCGGAACCTCCCCTGGAGCATCGTGGAGGCCTCCACACAGCTGGGTAAGGGGCTCTGGGCTCCGGCCTGCCCTCCTACCTCCGGGCAACGGCCAGCCCCCACCCCTGCTGGGCCTGTGGGCCTCCCCCGGAGGGAGAAGCTGGCGCACACAGCCCATGCCTGAAGGGACCCTGCCCCCTTCTGATGACGCCCCATCCCCTCCCGCAGGGCCCGCCACCAAGGTCCTGCACAGCCTCTACAGCCGCGTCAGCCAGTACCCGGAGCTCACCAGCCACACCATGCGCTTCAACGCCTTCATCTTCGGCCTCCTCAAGTAGGCAGGGCTAGCGGGGGGGCTGCTTTGCCCCTGGGGAGGGGGCAGCATGAGGGGGACAGCCCTCCTGAAGCCGCATTACTCAACCTCGCCACGTTTGAGGGGGCAAGTCCCAGGATTCCCCAGCCAGCCATGGTCTCTGACCCGGCCGTGCTGGCTGGGAATTCTGGGAGTTGAAGTCCACCAACGAGAGTGCCAGAATGCAAAGGCCGACCCCGGGAACGGACGGAGGAGCCTCCTTTAGCTGGGGTGGCGCAGTGGTTAGAGTGCAGCCCTGCAGGCTACTACAATCCGACCAATCAGGTGTTGAAAGTGGGGGTGTCCCTCTGATCTTCCTGCCAATCAGCTTCAAGCTCTGTTGGGAGAATTGGCGCTAGGCTTATGGTTGGGGGTCACCACAACAGGAGGAACTATATTAACTATATTAAAGGGTCAAGGCATTAGAAGGGTTGAGAACCACTGGTCTAAATCAAGGCTGAAAACATACCTAGTGGCCCCGCCACACATTTCCCTCTCTACGGAGAGGGCGGCATACAAATCCAATAAATTATTATTATTATTAATTATTAATATAACAACAGCCCTGTGAGGTAGGCTGAAAGAGAGGGGCCGGCCCAAAGTCATCCAGCTGGCCTTCCTGCCTGAGCCCGCAAGACTAGAACTCGCCACCTCCCGGTTCCTAGCCAGCAGCTTCACCCTATATCACTGTGGTCAGCAGGCCCGGCCCCAGTCCCCTGCTGGTTCTTTGTGCAACGCAGCCGTGTCCAGATGCTCCACCCGCTCTGCTTTCTCCCCCAACAGCCTCCGGTCCCTGGAGTTCTGGTTCAACCACCTCTACAACCACGAGGGTAGGTCCTTGGCTCCTGACCGGAGTGGGGGAAGGCCGTCCGCTGAGGTGGGTCAGGGTCTGCCCAGGCGGTGGCCCGGCCCTCAGAAGGCTCCTGACCACCTCGGCAACTCCTGGAAGGGGGCAGGGAGGCCAAGGGGGGGCAGGGCTGGGGGGTGGGTAGATCGGGGCTGGGCCAAGCGGGCCCTTCTATGCCTTGTGGACTTTGACTCCCGGGATTCCTGAGCCAATGACTGCTAGCTGGGCATTCTGGGAGTTGAAGTCCCCACAGCAGAGAAGCTCCACACTTGGCCCCGTGGTGGGTGGAACTCAGCAGCCCGGGGCCCCTTCTGAGGGCCCGGATGGGGCTGCCTGGGGCCCCTGGTGACAGGTGGGGCCCTCCCTCCCTCTCCCCCTCCAGATGTGCTGCAGGCACACTACCAGCCGACGGGCTTCCTGCCGCTGACCCGGGGGGCCTGCCGGGGCCTCTTCGAGGAGCTGCTGCTGCTGCTCCAGCCGCTCTCGCTGCTGCCCTTCGGCCTGGACCTCCTCTTCGAGCACCGGCTGCTGCAGGGGGGCTGGCGGGCAGCAGCGGCAGAAGGAGCTCCTGCGCGGGCCAGCAGGGCCTGCTGCTCTCCGCCCACTCCACCCTGCAGCTCATGCGCACCCGCGAGGGCTCCCGCGACCCGGCCCCCCCGGAGGGAGCAGCGGAGCCGGCCAAGGGGCCCCCCGAGCGGAAGAAGGACCGGCAGGCCAGCTGGTGGCTGCAGCTCAGCCAGAGCTCCCAGGTCTACATCCAGGGCTCCCCGGGGGCTGCCCGCCTGGCCCCCCACGAGCGCAGGAAGAGGGCGGGGCCCAGGCCGGCAGAGGGTGGGAAGGGCCCGCCTCCCCCGAGGGAGGGGGTCGTGGAGGGTGCGGAGGCCCAACCCCCCACAGAAGCCCCCCAAGTCAGAGAGGGCCTCCCAGGCGAGGAGGCAAAGCCCCCCTGGAAGCCGGGCCCCCCCGGCCACGGAGCAGAGCAAGGAGAAGGGGCGGCCCTTCTGGATGGGCAGCCCCCCGGATGCCGTGCTGGCGGAGCTGAAGCACAACAGGGAGCAGGACCAGGTGACCCCGCCCCCAGGGAAGGAGGGGCGGCCCCCTCGCCCACGACCCCAGCAGTGGCCAGCCCAAGTGGGCCCACCTCTTCGGTTCCCGCCAGGCGCCCAAGGGGCCCAAACAGGCCAACAGGTAGCGTCCCCTGGCGGTCGGGCTCCGGCTCTGCTGAGGGAGGGGAGAGGGGAGGAATCGGAGGGTTGCAGCCCCCTTGTTGAGCTGTGGGCAGGGCGGAGGGGTCCTGGTGGCCCACCCTGAGGGGGGGGGGTCGAGAGTCGCTTTGGGGCCATCCCAGTTTCCTCTGTGGACCACCGTGAGCTGAGCTGGGCCAGATGGGGGGCTGCGCTGCCTGGCTGCTCAGGGCGGAGCCTGGAGGGGGTGGGGGGGATGCAGCAGCCCTCTCAACTGGCAAGGGACGTGCTGGGGGTGGGGGTTCCACCAGAGCCCCCATAGCTGGCCATTCCCACCGCTGCCCCGGCCTTTACCGCTGCCTTCTCTGCAGGCTGCCCTCCGGCTGGCTGAGCCTGGATCGCTCTGTCTTCCAGCTGGTGGCCCAGACGGTGGGCGCCAGTGGGTGGCGAGAGGCTGAGGCGGCACCCAAGCAGCTGCCCGTGGCCGAAGGTCAGCCATCGGACAGGAGGGCCTTCCCTGGTGCCCCATGGTGAGTGTGCTTGGAGGGCCGTAGTGGCCTGGCTCTGCTATGGGGCTGCTGGGCCCTGGACCAGCCCCGTCTGGCATGGGCCTCACTGCAGGGAGGCACTGCATGTCCCCAACTCTTCGGGCAGCGCACCTGTGACGGGGGGGGACCTCCTGGCCTGGAGGGGCTTCTGGTTGGCAGGCATCTTCAGGGAGGGTTAGCGGAAGAGCCCCCCTGCAGGGTGAGGGCCTGAGAACGGCATGCGGAGGAAGCGGCAGGGGGTGGATTTTTTTTCTGGCGGGGGTGGGGGGACACAGATGCTCCCCTGCAGCCAGCAGGACTCGTAACGGGTGGGGGCAGCTCTGTGCAGGCCATAAAAGACCCAAGACCCCCGCCACCCACGCAGGTGGGGAGGCAGAGGGCGCAGGCCGGGTGGGTAAGTGCCCTCCCGACCCCTGTGGGCACGCTCTCTTCCCCCAGGGCGGTGAAGGCCCTCTGCCACCACGTGGCCACGGAGGCCGGCCAGCTGAGCTTCCAGAGGGGAGACGTGCTGCGGGTGCTGAGCAGGGTGGACGCTGACTGGCTCCGGTGCAGCCGCCGGGAGGGAGCCGAGAGCGGGCTGGTGCCCATCATGTACGTCACCCACCCGGAGGATGCCGACTACTGACGGGCGGGTGGCCCCGGAGCTCCTCACCTGCCGAGACTCAGCCACGGACCCGGCTTCTCTTGCCCGCCCTGGACGAGGGGGTGGTGCTCCTCCTCCTGTGGCCAAACGTTCTTGTGCATGCGCCCCTCCCCTTCCTCGTGTCCATGGTACCCCCCACGCCCTGTCCAAACTGAAGCGGGGGCTCTGTGAAGGGCCACCGGGACCCCAGAAGGCCTGCTCCGGACTTGGGGGGCTGCGTGCTAACCTGTATTAATGCTGGGCAGGGGGAGGGCGGGAGGGAGGGGCGGGCGAGACGCCGGTGGGAGCAGGACGGTCTCTGCCTGCGTGCAGACGGAGCCGGTTGCGGCCGGTCTTTGCAGGAGCAGCTGACCAGTCGGAGAAGAGTGTGTCCGGCCGGCTCTCACACCGAGGGCGGGGGCTTTGAGGCCAGAAGGGTGCCCAGGAGAGGGCCCCCCATGGGACAGGTTGGGTGGGTGTTGGAGGAACCTCATGCCATTTGATGGGGAGGAGGTTTTGTGGGGGAGGGGCCAGAGCCTGGGTGGGGAGGAAGGGGGCTCCCCCCACAGCCTGTGCCAGTCAGTATTTGTCCCCTCCAAGGACCCCCGGGAGGGGGGAGGCAGGCGTCCGTCCTGCCGGTGTTGTGAGGGTGGCGCCATCGTTAATTTATACTTCCGGCGTTAGAACAGGGTGTCTCGACTTTATTTATTTCTTTATTTATGACACGTATTAATAAAAAAGGTGCTGATTATGAACTCCCTTGGCGCAGCCCGGTGATTCCCCCCCCCCGGCTTCTTTGCCCCCCCTCTCCCCCCCACACAAGAAGAGCCCTCTGGAGGCTCCCTTCAGAACAGTGCTTCCCAATTGTTTTCTGTTACGCCCCCCGCCCCCCAGGAAGAAGTAAACATTTCACGCAAACACCCCACCCCCCCATGTCTCTTCTGGGACGATTGTTTGCAATTTTCGAGACGTGTTTGCTGAAAAAACTTCTCAGCATGACTGGGGTGTCGTGTGTTTAAGGGAGGCCTTGATTCCTTTGGCTTCCTGCCGTCCACTGGCAACATTTTTGGACACAGCAAACACGCCGGTCTTCCCTCGCCTCCCACCGCAGTCGCAAGGAAGCCAAGCGCTACCTACGCTTCATCGTCCTGTTTCCTCATCTTACATTTGTCTCATTATCTCCGTCTCTCTCCTCCTCTTTGCGTCCCTGTTCAACCTTCTTCCACGGTGTCTCTGAAGGTTTTGCGATCTGCACTTCCCATCTCCGGCTCTCTGCTGGGTGCTGTTGTTCGGTGCAAAAACCCCCTCCTCCCTGCGGCCAAAACAGCACGATCCCTGGGGTCACACGCCCCCCCTGACATCGCTCCGTGACCCCCCAGGGGGAACCGCCCCACTATTTGAGAAGCATGGTTTTGGAAGGAGTTTGCTGAGCTGGTGGTGACTCTTTTGAGGGGACCATTCAGGAACCCCCAAAAAAGGCAGGTTGGCCTTTACGTGCCCCCAATGCACCATGTGGGCGGCTATCAGCCAGACGGACAAAGGGGGGCAGAAGGCGGGTGGTCTGGATCTAACGCCAGCAAGGCAGGACCCCTGTCCGATGGGTGTGCCGACGGGTCCACATGGGCAGCTGAATTCCGGTCTCTTTCGGGTTCTTGGGATCAAACGGGCCCTCAGCTCTCTCAATAGGCTGCTTGGGCAGGAGAACCTGCTGGCTGGACATCGCTTGTTTCTGAGGGGGCAAAAGGCCTTAATGCCCCTCACCCAAGCCCGGCTCCCCATTCCCCCCCCGGCTGAGAAATTCTGGGAGTGGGAGTCAAGTGCTGCAAAGGGTTGTCCAGGGGCAGCTCCCCTTGGGCAGAGCAGGGGGAATGGCCAAGGGGCACCCACCCACAGGGCCTGCTTTGCATGGCCCCAGCCCACCCAGAACCGCCCGGCGAGGGAGGCACGTACTCCTCTACTGTGTCACGTCCAGCACCTGCTTCTCCAGGGTGCTTAGGCCCAGGGCATTGCGGGTGAGGTGACCGTAGGTGTGTCCGAACTGGAACTTGTAACCTGCATTCAGAGAGTGGGGGGGAAAGGAGTGACCGCCGTGGGCAAGCCCACAGCCGCAGTTAATCCCATCGGCGCCCGAGGTCCGGGCAGAGCTTGGCAGAGAGGGGTGACCCAAGGGGGAAGGAGATAAAGGGGGCAGGGCACTCACCTGGCACATAGCCCTTGTAGTGGGGCAGGAGACCCCTATCTGTGGGGTACGTCTTGGCCAGGGGCGGGAGGGGACCCCCCCTCTGGGAAGAGTCCGGCCCCGTCTTCTGCATCATCTCCTCAAACTCCACCATCGCCCGGTGGGCAAGAACCGGGTAGCTTGCTCCAATCAGGAACTGGAGGCGAGGCACAAAGCCCGTGAATCCTGTGGGGCGGAGACCGGGGGGGGGGGAGCTTAAACCCTCGGGGACCCTCCTGCAAGGGAGCCCAGCCCCCCTCCCTCCCTTGCAGGCGGGCACTCCTGGCTCAGCACTGGCTGATTGGTGATGGTTCCAGCCAGTCGGGTGTTTCTGTCAGCTCCCCCCTAGGACAGAAGACCCTCTCGCTTCTGAGCCCCCAAACACAGATACAATGGGCCCCCCCTGGTTGATGGCCACGAGAGACCCTCTTCCTCCGAAGGCAACCTGGCCCCTTCCCACACACGTGGCCTCTCAGAGAACACTGTCAGGGATGGCGAACCCATGGCAGGGGTGCTGCAGGGGGCACATTGAGTCCTGTCTGCTGGCACACCAGCTATTGCCCTCTCTGAGCTCCAGCGCGCATGTGTGCACCTGCCGGCTGTGTTTGGGCTTGTTTGGGGATTCTGGGAGGGCGTTTTTGGCCTCCGAGGGGCCTGTGGGGGAGCGAGGGAGGCGGTTTTCGCCCTCCGCAGACTCCAAGAAGCCCTCTGGAGCCTTTGGGAGGAGCAAAGAATTGAGCCCAGCCGGCGCACCGGAAGCCGGGAAACGGGAGTGGGTGAGGTTGGTCCGCACATGCGCAGGGGGGCAGGACAGTGGGAAGGGGGTATGCGTGCATGTGCAGGGGGCATTGGGTTATGGATGTGGGCACTCGTGCGCATGCAATAACAGCACGTACACGCACCCTTTTGGCACCCGAGGAAAAAGAGGTTCGCCATCCCTGCTCTAAGTGGTGCCTCCGCCTTCCCTCTCCCTCTGCTGGGGTCTCCCTTGCAAGCCCCTCCGCTCCCCGGCTGCCTCCGACTGCTCTGCCTGGCGCCCCAAGCCCCCCACCCCAGCCCTGGGAGCCCCACAGAGGCTTTGCGGCCCTGGCTCTGGCTACGCTGTGGCAGCCAGGAAAGGGGGGCAGTGGGAGCGACGGCTGGGGCCAGGCCAGAAGAAGGGGAGGGGGCCCTCAGGGGGGGTCTCTTCTGCGCTGGTGGGGAGGGGCACTTGAGCCTCTCTCCGGTGAGACTGAGGAAGATGTCCCCCGCTCCGTCCTCCCCTCGGGGGTCCCGAGTCCCCTGGAGCCTGACCTGGGACGAAGGCTCTCTCCACTGCAAGGTCCGTTCCTGGGGGGCTGAAAGCCTGGGGGGCGGCGGCAGGAGTCCTGGTCGTGGGCAGGGCAGGGAGAGGCTGGGGCAGAGCAGAGACGGACAGGTGAGACCCTGGAGGCCGCTGGGCACCTGGCAGAGGTCTCTTCCCTGCTGCTCTGGGAGAGAGAGAGAGAGAGAGGCCACTCTCAGGAGGCCCTTCCGTCCCCTCCCCCAACGCTTCGCTCTCCCCAGCGCCCATCTGTCTATGCTCATCTATACGGATGTGGACGAATAAATAAATAAATAAATAAAATGAATAAAATAATAAATAATAATTATATGTATATAGTAAAATAATGAAATGAAATGAAAGGCATCGGGGAAGGAGGGAGGGAGGGAGCTTTGGACCCATAGTCGGATGCTAGGAAAGTTGTAAACTGGAGGCCCCCCCCATGCCCCCCTGAAGCTGGGTCTGCGGAGGGAGGGGAGGGGAAGCTCAGGCTGGTCCCCTCTTTGTCTCTCTTTCTGCCCCAAGCCTCGGGACAGCCAGCCGTGCCCGGCCCCTCTCCCCCTTACAGGACGGGGCTGGAGGAGAGCCCCCCAGTGAGGGGATCCAGCCCTCCTCCAGGACAGGCTCTGGAAGCCCCCCCCCGCCGGCCTCCCCCCAGGGCTCCCAGCTGCCCTGCCTTCCACTTACGCTTCGCAGCTGGGGGGCTCCGGTCCCCTCCCGGGCTTGGCCCCCCCGGGGTCCCGGCTCCTGCTCGGGGGCAAACTCCAGCCAGGCCTCCCTGCAGATTTCCCCGTAGGTCTTGGCAAAGTGGTGCTGCGCCCGGGGGATGAATCCTGCCGGGAGACACCGCGGAGAGCTGGAGGGGGGGCGCGGGGCTCTGGGCTCTCAGCCAGGAAGCGGTCCGTACCCGGGTCCTCTGCTCCAGGCAGTTGGGCCGCCCCAGCTGCTGACCCTGTCCCGCCCCCCCCCAGATAAAGGGAGGCGTGGCTTGCTGGCACTGGGGCCTCTGGCCCCTCTGCAAGGGGGTCGCGGAGTGCTCAAAAATGGGGGTGAGGGCTCGGACTTGCAAGAGGCCGAAGAAGGTCTATTCCCTCCCCCCATCACCTTCGGCTGACCCGCGTGGCCCTCTCAGCCGCAGCAGCGCCCACTTACCGGTGTAGCCGGGGACCCCGCTGGAGCCTTTGCCCCGAGCTCGCCGGCCTGGCCCCGGGCGCTCCTTCGGGGCGCGGAGGGCGCAGTTGGGCTGCAGCAGGAGCCGGCCGGAGCGGCTGGGGGCGGCCAGGAGCTGCGAGGTCAGCCTTCCGTAAGTCTGGCCCAGGGCGAACTTGTAGCGGGGACAGTAGCCGCCGTAGCTGCGGGGACAGGAGACCCCCCCTCGCCCCGTCAGCGCTCCCGTTCCTCTGCGCCCCCCCCCTCGCCCCCAGCCCTGCGCCGCTAAGCTCCGGGACCGGCTGAAGTTGCCCGCGAGCCGGGGCGCAGAGCCCGCCCGCCACCGCCCTCTTGGCCGGGGAGGGTGTCTGCGGGGTCCCCGTGGGCGGAGGGAGGGGGCCAGCCTCTTCCCTCCCCCCCGGTCAGCGCGGCTCCTCCGGTGCTCTGGACACGCCAGGAATCTGCCCCCCCCCCCCTCCAGGACTTGCTCGCCCAGCTTCCCGCACCTCCCCGCCGCTCTGTCCCCGGTGGGCGGCGGGCTGCTTGCGTGCCTGGAAGAGACCCCCTCCCGCGCCCTGCCTGCTTGCCGGTGGGGGGCTCGTCCCTTCGGTGCCCCCGCTGCCCCAAAGCCGGGCCGAGGGCTTCTGCTCAGAGAAGGGGGGGCAGAGGGCCCGGCTCTTACCCAGGGAGGAAGTGGGGCTCCGGGGTCATCAGGACCGGGCTGAGCTTGGGGGCAAACGCGGTCGGGGCCATCGAGCTGCAGAGCGGCTGACAGGAGCCCCGGTTGGGAAGGCTCTGCCGTGTGTTGTGGGGAGGAGCCCAGGGGGAGGGAGCTGCTGTGGCTGCCCTGGGAGACTGTCGCCAGGCAGGCGTTCCCCAGGTGGTGTGTGTGTGTGGAGGGGGGGGGGGGCAAAGGCCGGGGCTGAGCCTGGCACAGGAGGGGGGGAGGCAGACTTTGGCCGCCTTCAGTTCTGCCCCCAGCCTTTCGTGGGTAGCCCCTTCTCCTCCTCCGGGAGGGTCACACTGGCAGGGCTGCCCCACAGGATTCCTGGCTCAGCCGCCTGCAAGGCTCTGGGGGCACAAAGGCCACAGGAGGGAAAGAAGCCCTGGAGGCCGGGAGGCGGGCAGGCTGGAGGGTCCTGGGGCAGAGCAGAGAAGGGCAGCCCCCACTCACCCTCCCCCGGACTCAAACCCAAGTTTAGGCTGTGCTAGTAGCAGACTGGCCCACAGCCCTCTGAAGCCCCCCACAGGTGAGCACTACGAGGCGATTCCCCCAGCATTCCTCCTGCGGTGGCCCCTGTTGAGACTCTGGAAAGAGGGCAGAGAAGAGCAACCAAGAGGATTCGGGGACGGGAGGGCCAAACACAGGAAGAACGGTTGCAGGGACTGGGTTTATGTCTAGAAAAGAGGGACCAGGGGTGACAGGATAGCAGCCTTCCAACATCTCAGGGGTTGCCCCAAAGAAGAGGGAGTCAAGCTATTCTCCAAACCACCTGAGGGTCGAACAAGAAGCAACGGGTGGAAACTAAACAAGGAGAGAAGCAACTTAGAACTAAGGAGAAAATTCCTGACAGTCAGAACAATGAACCAGGGGAACAGAAGTTGCCTCCAGAAGTTGTGAATGTTCCAACACTGGAACTTTTTAAGCAGATGCTGGATGACCATCTGTCTGAAGTAGTGTAGGGTCTCCTGCCCAAGCAGGGGGTTGGACTAGAAGACCTCCAAGGTCCCTTCCCACTCTGGTGTTGTGATGATGATGAAGATGAGGATGGGCACCCGGAGGCCTCCTCGTCTCCAGCCCCTGGTCTGAGGCGGGTCCTCCAGTGGCCTCTCTCGGCCAGGACCCTCTGCCTCCTCCCAGGCTCCAGGGAAGGGCTGCCTGGAGGAAGGGGGCGTTGTTTGGAGAAGCGGGGGCCCCGGCCGTGCCCGAGAGAGGCATTCGGCACTTGGCAAACAGGCCTCAGAAAGAAAACCTTGACCACAGGAAGGGGCCGCCCCGTTTCCACAGGGACCGGGGGCTTCTTCTGCCGGCCCTTGGAAGCCCATCACTTGCCCTGGGGGGGGGGGTCTGCAACCGACAGGCCCAGCCTCCCCCCCATGCACTAACCCGGCCGGGATCTGCTGCTCTCCCTGCCCTGCAGTTGAGACCCCCACCCTCACCCATGAATGCCACCCCCCACCCGTGTCTGGACCCACTCATTCATTTTGCTCACAGTCCTGTCAGGGGGGCCAGAGATCCAGGGGCCACACGCCCCCCAGGAAGAGGGATAAAGGGAGCAGCCATTCGGGGGGGGGGAAACCTTGCCAGCCCTGATGCCCCCTGCTGGCTGTGGGTCTGGGTGTGAATTCCCTTCGGGCAGGAAAGGCTGGACTCCCCCCCCCTGAGATGCCAAGCAGGAAGGGGGCCACTGGGCCCTCTCGAAGTCGGGAAACGGGGGAGCAGGGGGGCTCATGCACACATACATGGCAGGCGTGGCAGCACGGGGGGCGGTCACATGTGCATGCACAGGGGGGTGTTTGACATTGAATGATGGGTGTGGGCACTTGTGTGTGTGTGCAATAGTGTGTGTGCAAACGCTTTTGGCACCCAAGGAAAAAGAAGCTTCTCCATCCCTATTGCATCGTTTCGAGGGTGGGAGTTGAAGCAGTTTGTGTCCAGGATGCCAGGGGTGGTCAGTCAATATTTTCCCCACCCTCTTTTACACTCCTGCAGTCTCCAGGTCCTCAATGGGAGGCAGGTGGGCAGCCAATGTTTTGTTCTGCAGTTCTGATTCTCCTCCAAAGTCCGTGTCGGTCTTGTTGGGTTGCAGAACCCAACCAGACAGTTATACAGGCAACCGACTCAGCGGTTCCTCTGAAGAACTGGACCAGCAGCTCCTGGGGCAGTTGGAGCTTCCTGAGCTGGCGCTGACCATCTGCCTGTGAGGCAGGGGAGACACGGGGGGTATTTGCCCAGGGACAAGGGAGGCAACAGCCGGTGTCCAGGTGCAAGTGGGCTAGAGAACCACCGAGAGGACCGTGGAGAAGGTCAGAAGGCCCAGCGGCAAAACACGGGCCAAGTCCAGGGAGGGAGGGGGCATCGGAGGGGACTAAGCCGCTTTCTTTAGAAGAAGGGGGAGGGGAGGGGGAGGGAAACCCTGGCTTCCCCGATTCTGGTTCTGGATCCCAGATGAAAAGTCCTGGGATTTCTCAGCAGCCACTTCCTGCCCTGCCCCTCCCCCCTTGAAGGGCTGACCTGCAGGTGGGGGGCCAGAGGCTGCCAGCACAGAGACCCCCACTGAACGGGGAGGGGGGCTTAGATGTACTCTGCTTTGAACAATGTCCTGAGCTCGGCTGCTGTGTCCGGCTGGAAAGAGCCTGATTTGAGCCACTCCTCCGTTGGGCAGCCGTGGCCCCTTTCCCTTCTTTTCCTTGGAGGGCCGAAGGAAGACCGGCCCACCGACTCACCTTCGGGGCTCTCTGAGGAGACTGACTGGGGTCTGATTTAACCCTGCCACACCCACCCCCCCCTGAGGCGGTCTGACTGGACTGAGGACAGTTCTGGGGGCCATTCAGTGACCCACTGGAGTCCTGGGCCCCAGAGGAAGGGCTTCAGGCGAGGGAGGCCACTGGAGAGCTGCCCGGGGTGATTGGCAGTGCCTGTACGGAGGGTGACCGGTACCAGAGCTGCCATTGGCACTAGAGCTGAGGTTTCCAGGGAGCAGCCCCTGCATTATTGATGAGCCCAGAGAGGTTTTCTTTCCTCCCTTCACTTCATTCTGACCCCTGCTCTCCCTTCCATCCGCCTCCTCTTGCAAAAGAAACCTCCCAAAGTCCGAAACTGCCACACGGAAGGAAGGAAGGAAGGAAGGAAGGAAGGAAGGAAAAAAGGAAGGAAGGAAAAAAGGAAGGAAGGAAGGAAGGAAGGAAAAAAGGAAGGAAGGAAAAATGGAAGGAAAAAAGGAAGGAAGGAAGGTGTTGTGATTCCGTCTGAGGCCCCTCAGGGAACGGCTGATCCTCTGCCGGCTTCCTGCTCAGAGGGGGAGGATGAGGAACAGGAGGTTCAGGCAGACGGGGAGGAGGAATCTCAGGCTGAGGGAGAGGGAGGACAGCCAGAGTCCCCCTCGGGGGAGCTCTCCCCAGCAAGTAGCCTGGATTCCTTAGATGAAAATGCACAAGCAATCATAGATCTCCGTCAGAGAAGAGCAATACAACGAAGGGGACAATTAGCCAGGTACTTTCAGCACTAAAGAGGCAACAGCTGGGTTTGGGTGTGGTGCTCTCTGGAAAGGCTGAAAAGGCAGACCCACCCTTCCTGGCTTGTGGAGTATTATCTTTGGGAGTCCTGGGACCTGGCTGTGCTCTTTGGCGTCTTGGAATTCTGGTTTGTGACTTTGAATACTGAAACCTTGGGGGGGAAAGGTGTGGGTCTTATTCTCTACAGTGGTGGGTGTGCCAGCAAGAAGTCTGCTGTATTGTCTGGCCGTCAGGACTTTGCTGTGAAGTCTCATAGCCTGCCTGTTGGGAAGAACAGGTTTTTCTCTGTGTTTATTTTTCAAACTATAAAGTGCTTTTGCTTTTACCAGCGTGTCTGGCTGCTTTTTCCAGTTGGTGTTGAAGTCTGGGGGCACCCAGACAGAACAGAAGGAAGGAAGGAAAAAAGGAAGGAAGGAAAGAAGGAAGGAAGGAAGACCGGCCCTTCCATCGAAGCAGTGAGACCGGAGAGGGGGCAGTGGGGGGGGGGTCTTCCTTCTGCTCCTTGAGGCCAGAAACCCAAGAAGCTGCGAAGAAACGTCTGGTCGTCCAGGTCAAATGGCAGGAGGTGGGGGCAGCGGGGGGGATATTTGACCCCCCCCTTGTTTCTGGAGGCTGCTCTTTCTGCTGCACTTCCCGTTCGGCTGCAGGAGTTTCGGTTCATGTGCCTGGTAGCGGCAGAGGGGGAGGGGCGATGCTTGTGGAAACAGAGAGCGCTGACCTTTACCTGTAAGGTCAGCACTGGCAGCTTCCCTAGGTGTAGCCTTCCCTCTCAGGTGACCGAAGACAGCCGGAGGGAAGAAAGGGGATCATCAGGCCAAGAGTTGCTGGAGATGGACAGGGGAAAGCAGAGGCCCCTCCCGTCCACAAAAGGGGGCTGGGGGGCCAAGACCCAGAAAGACAGAAAGACCCATCCTCACGCCCCCTGGAGTTCCCCCAGAGACCCAGCAGAATGGGGGCTCCACCCCTTTCTTTGTTATCTGGTGACAGGTCCCATCATTTAAGGTGAACTATGTTGGCTTAAACACGACCTAAGCACAGCCCATAAAATCCCCTGCTACAACGCCCTTCCTGTCAACGACTACTTCAGCTTCAACCACAGCAACACAAGAGCACACAGCAGATACAAACTTAAAGTAAACCATACTAAACTTGACTGCAGGAAATACGACTTTAGTAACTGAGTAGTTGATTCCTGGAACTCACTTCCTGACTCTGTAGTATCATCCCCTAACCCCCAAAACTTCACCCTTAGACTGTCCACCATTGACCTCTCCTGATTCCTAAGAGGTCAGTGAGGGGCCTGCATAAGTGCCTTCCGTCCCCCGTCCTCATGTTTCTCTCTTACTAGCATCACGTATATAAACATTGTTATCTCTTTGTATACCACCAATATGTACTTGACAAAACAAATAATATAAAATAAATAAATCTTACCCTGTGTTTTTGCCCTTGTCAAATATACTTTATGGTTGTTTTTCTTGTCTTCAAAAAAGGTTTTCCCAGGATTTACCGGGGTTACTTGAAATAAAAATAACAACCTTGGGAGGATATTCATTTTAATTGAGGATATTCTTTCAACGGATGACAGTTGTAAGTTGTTCTGATTTGCTAGGCCTTTTTTAATTTGTATTAATATTCTGTTATAATTATCTTCTTTTATTGATGAGCATTTTGCCGTTAGCCAAATTCCTAAATATTCCACTTTTTTAACCACTTGCATATTTATTGTTTCTTCCAATTGTTTGTCCTGGTTCTTAGTGAGATTTTTCATTATAATTTTTGTTTTAATTTTTATAGATTTTTAAGTCCAGCTACTTCCTCAAATTCTTCCATCTTTTAAATTATTTAGGTCCTGATTCAAGTGGTTCTTCTATTATAAACACTAGATCGTCAGCAAAGGCTTGAATTTTATATTCTTACTTTCTAATAGATAGTCCTTTAATTTTCTCATCTTTTCTGATGTTTATCAATAAACTTTCCAAAGTTAATGTAGCCAGAAGAGGAGATAGTGGACATCCCTGTCTTACCCGCTTTTCAATGTCGTGTAATTTCATATATTCCCCGTTCACAATAACTCTAACTTTTTTGTTTTGTATAAGTTGTTTCTATAATTTTTATAAATTTCATCCCAAATTTCATGATGTCAAATTGCCAAATCCTAAATTTCCAGTTACCATTGTCAAAAGCGTTTTGGGCATCAAGGATAACCAGTGCTGCTGGCTTTTCAGTATTATTATTATTATTATTATTATTATTATTATTATTATTTTATTTTATTATTTATATTATTTTCTTATTATTTATTAGATTTGTATGCCGCCCCTCTCCGAGGACTCGGATGTTCCTCATAGTACACAAGCACACCCACAATTGTTCTCAGGTTGTTCCTAAGAAGCCGTTTTGGCCTCGGTCTATGTGCTGGTTAGGATTTTTTAAAACTCTTTCAGCCGTAATTGATATACATAATTTATAATCTGAATTCGAAAGAGAGATACGTCTATAATTTTGAATTAATTGGTGGTCCGAATCTTCTACAGGCATCAGTGTTATTAAGGCCTCTGACCGTGTGGGTGGTATTCAAAAATAATAATAGAGCTGGGATATGAAAACATTTGCATAATTGGGGGCTTCAGTGCAAAGGGGGGGGGCCTGAAGCTGCCAGAGCAGACCACCCTCTCCTCTCCCTATTCCTTTGTGGCCTTTGGAGAAGGCGGGGGTCACTTTGTTTAGTGGGGGGGGGTCTCCCTGGCAAAGGCAGCCTTTCTAAGCATCCATATAAATCAATCAAACAGACAAACAAACGAATCCAGGGCCTCGACCGGCACCTTGGATGGCACGGAGGGTCAGACTGGCCATCAGGGCAGCCCTGGAGTGGGGGAGGGGCAAGCCTGGTGCCAGGCTGCTTCCTTGGGCTATTAGCCCCCCCCATCAAAATAAATAAATAAAATAAAATAAATAAATCTTCTTGCAATCTCTGGCTGCTTTCCAAGGGAAGCCCCCTGGGGAGGGGCTTTCTTCAGTGTCCCCAGCACCGGATAAGGTGGCAAATGGAATTGGGATGTCAGGGTCTCTGGACCGCACCTCTCCTGCCCCTGGAGGACCCCTCCCCCCTGGGGACTCCTCCCTCGGTCCCTGGATCCTGTCCCGCTCAGAGCTATTTCCTTGGGGGCCTCATCATTAGACACTACCCCCCTGGCCGACAAATGTATCCTTAGCTTGCTGGTTGAATGGGTATGAGAGCATTTTAATTGTTTTTTTCATGTTTGCTAGACTATTAATTTTAATTAATTGGATTTGGATACATAAATGCATAAGGGTGTACATAAGTGCCTTCCGTCCGCTGTCCTATAGTCTCTCCTATATCTCCTATATCTTCTCTACTATATACTCTATAACCTTTATTGTGTATTATTGTGTATTGGACAAAAAAAAATAAAATAAAAATAAACACTGTCCCTTATATATTGTAAGCTGCCCCAAGTCCTCAGGGAGGGACAGCATATAAATCCGATAAACAAACAAACAAACAAGCAAACCAACCAATCAGCCGGAGGGCCGTAATTGTCCTCACAAGCTCTTCTGCTCCATCCATTCCAAGGATGGACATCTGGCTGACCTTCAGCCATTGCAGTCGTTTATTAGTTTAATTTATTTATTAGTTTAATTTATATGCCACCCAGCCCCCCCGAAGGACTCCAGGCCATTCACAACGAAGGAAAACAGCTAAAGATGAACATAGAAGACCTAGAAGACCTCATGGTCCATCTCGTCTGCCCTTCTACTATTCCCTGTGTTTTATTTTAGGATGGATCGATGTTTATCCCAGGCATGTTTCAATTCAGTTCCTGTGGATTTACCAACCATGTCTGCTGATGTTTGTTCCAAGCATCTACGACTCTTTCGGTAAAATAATATTTCCCCACATTGCTTCTAATCTTTCCCGCAACTCACCTCAGATTGGTCCCCCTTGTTCTTGTCTTCACTTTCCTATTAAAACAATTTAAAAAGACAATTAAAAACCCATAACCCCCCCCCCCCCATGCATATCTCTTGTGGGTGGATCTGGAGGATGCTAGGCCTGCTGGCAAAGCCTGGTCTCTTGGGCCTTCCGCAAGGCCAGACAGGGTGGGCAGACCCACGTCTCCACTGCTGATGCCACAGAGCCGAGCGTTTGTGTGTGTGTGTGTGTGCGCCTGCTTTCTTGGGCCGGTTTGAGCAGTCCGCAGGCGTGTCGCTGTTCCACCAGTGTCTTTCATTGCCCACCCCTTTGTGACCTGGAGCTGCGCAGGGGGCGGCCTGGGACTGGCGGCTGGGGATCGGCCACTCCGAGGAGGCCCTGCCCGGTGCCCGTGTTGCAGAGGTTGCGGGCGTTCATCCAAGCTGGGAGGCTCCCTGGACTCCCATGTCCATCTGGAGACGTGGGTGCCTGGCAGCTGAGTCCCTCTCCTCTCGGCAGAGCTGGTGGCTCCACTTCAGGCACCTGGCTGTCCACCAGCAACCGGTCCCCATCAGTCTCACCTGCTCCCAGGTAAGCGAGGTGCCAGTGGAGCCATCCAAGGCCTGGATGGCCGATGGCTTCTGGCGGGTCTCTGCTGCCCCGAACCCCATCAAGGCCTCCCAGAGAGAGAAGCAGCCCCAGTGTCCACCATCCACCCTTCAGAACCGAGGGGGTGGGTGATGTCCGTCTGTGGCATGAACATCACTCCCCCAGGTTGAGGTGCCCACCCCCAGGGATGGATCTGGGAAGGGGCGGGAACAGGATCAGGCCGTCAGGGGAGGGGGCTGAGCTTTTCTGGGATTCTCTGAGCCCATCAGCCAGGACCCCCTGCAGGGATTATTGGTGCCCGGAAGATCTAGGGAGGCTCAATTCTACTCCGTCCGTCACCCAGGGAGCAGCCAGGTGGCCAAACAAGAGGATCCGATGGCCAACAACACTCGGTTGACCTGCTTGAGCTCCGGCCAAGCAGTTGAATGGAAAATAGTACAGTAGAAACAGAAATGTAAATGTAAATTGATAACAAGTTTGTTGACTTTGTTGTTCTGTCTTGTTTCTGTTTTAAAATTCAATAAAAATGTTAAAAAAGTAAAATACATAAAAAGAGGAGGGCAAGAGCCCCCTGGCTGCCACACGTGGCCCTCTGGCATGGAACGGCCACGCTTTCCCACCAGCCCCCCCCCCCAGGTGACCGCAGAGACAAGCGGCTCCGCTCCCCCAGTGGCCGGGGCAGCTGGGGGAGCAGGAGCCGCTTTGTTTCGGCCTGCAACATCTGGGGCGAAGCAGCAGGGACCCAGGCTGTCCGGCCGCTCCACGAACGGGGCAGTAGCCCGGCAGATGTCGCGGGCCTCGCTCTGACAGGCTCTTTCCCGGCTGCTCCGCGGCTCAGGGCGGCTCTCCAGATGCGCCGCGCGCCGGTGCCGAGGCCCAACCTCTGGCGGGCGGCCCGGCCAGAGCGCCTCCATCCGCGGGGCCTCCCGGGGCCGGCCTCCCCGCCGCCTGCAGCTTGCCGGGGCCTCGGACGGCGCCGGTGACTCGGACAGCGCCGGTGATGGAGCGCCGCTGAGCCTGGCCGCGCCTCCCGCCCCCGGGACGCCGAGCGCTGGCAGAGGCCGCCGCGGCAGCCGAGGAGTTAAGAGTCGCTCCGCCCGCCGCGGCTCCGCCTCCGACGGGCGGCCGCTGGCGGGCCGTGGAGCAGCCGAGCCCTCCGGAGGCCGAAGCCCGCGGCGTCCGGGGCGCAGCGCAGCGCAGCCCGCCTGCGCCCTTCCGCCTGGCGCCTGGCCCCGGGGCGCCGCGGGCATGGAGCGGGAGAAGGCAGCGCGGCGGCCGGGGCTCTCGCTGCGGCTGGAGGAGGCCGAGGGCGCGGGGGAGGCGGCAGCGGCGGCGGGCCCAGGGGGCTGGCAGGCGGGTGGGCGGCTGCGGCCTTCCTCCTACCGGGCGCTGCGCAGCGCCGTCTCCACTCTGGCGCGCCTCGACGACTTCTACTGCGAGAAGATCGGCGCCGGCTTCTTCTCCGAGGTCTTCAAGGTGAGAGCCCCCGCCCGGAGGGAGGCAGCCAGGGAGGGAGCGAGGCGGAGAGGGCGGGCGGGCAGCGGAGGAGCGCCTAGTCCTCGCTCCGGCTGGGCCACCCCCACTTCCCCGGGGGCCGAAGGGGCCTCGGCGCGGTTGACGGCCGGGCGGCTCCGGAGGGGCCGGGCTGGCGAAGGAGCTGTGGGCGGATCGCCAAAGTGCGGCGGCTTCCTTGCCTCGGCCGGGGCCCCGAACCCCGCGCTCCCTCTGCGCTCTGCGGGCGGGTGGCTGGGCCTGGCCCGGGGGTGGCAGCGGGGTGCCGGGTGGCCCCGGAAGGTTCCGCAGCCTTTTGGCTGAAGCCCCGGTTGGCTCCGCGGGTCAAGAGCCGCGACTCCCATCCGGCCCAGGCAGAGGCGGCGGGGGCTCCCTCTTTGGCGGGGCGCTGGGGAGGGTGGGGGGGTTCCTGGCCCAAGCAGCCCCAGACTCCCACCGGCGTTGACCCTTTGTGTCCCTTGTGAGGACTCTGGGGATGCCCGGTTGGTCCTTTGCCCACAGGGCCCGTGGCTCTCCTGCTCCTCCTGCTCCAGGGCAGCCCCCTGGGAAGGGGTTGGGGGCCAAACGCCTTCTGCCTCCGCCTGGCCTGGGTTGGGGGCCGCCCAGTTGCCCCCCCAGAGCTGCCATGCTCCCCTTCTGCCCAGGACCCTCAAGTGACGCCGCCTGCCTGCCTGCCAGGGAGCGTCTCTGCCCCTCTGAGATCCTCTGGGCTTCCCCAGTTCTGAGGGGCTCGTTTCCCCCTTTGGGATCCAGCTGGGACAGGTGCTCTCGGTGTCAGCTTCCGCTCCCTGTTGACGTCCCCTCGGGCCCCTCCGGCCCTTTGCCCACTGCCTGCGCCTCTGTCCACGTGCAGAGTTAACAAGAGGGACCGGCAGCCCCGGGCAGCTGCTGAAGCCCTTGGCAGAGGTGAAGCCTTGGCCTCCAGCCAGCGGTGGGCAAAGGGCCAGCCTCGGCCAGCCAGCCAAAGTCCCCCGGCTTCACACAGGCCCCCTGGAGAAGGTCTTGCAGTGTTCTGGGGTGGGGTCTTCTGAAGACACACACACACACCGGTTTGGAGGTTGCCCTGCGTGGCACAGCCATACTTGGTGGCATGGGGGACCCCAATGGCCAGAGGCCCAGGAGGGCTGTGAACAGGGCGGAGTCTGTGATGCCAGGAGGGGGAGGGGCTCTCCCTTAGATCAGTGACGGCAAACCTTTTTTGGAAAGTGCCAACAGGTTCCGTAGGCCCATTGGAGCATTTTCCACCCTCCACGGGCTTCAGGAAGGCTCCAGAGTCTGTGGGGTTGGAAAATAGGCCCAACAGGCCTCCCAGAATGGCCCTTACGGTCCGTTTTTTTTGCCATACATGGGCTCTGGAGGCCTTCCCGAAGCCTGCGGAGGGCAAAAACCAGCTGGCCGTGTGCACAGGTGTGCTGGAGCTGACATAGGCAACGTGCCACCCACGGCAGGCGTGCCGTGGGTTTGCCATCCATCATGGCCTCAGATTGACTGAGCTGAAAGCAGGGGGTGCTGGGGGGCCAGGCCCTGAGGGCAGGAGAGGGGGACAGGACAGGCGGTGGCTTGGCCAGTTGGGCCACAAAAACTCTGGTGTCCAGGCACATTCTTCCCTTCGGGAGTGGGGCACAGAGAGGCCTCGCTTGGCTGGCCAGCCCTTCCAACTCTCCGGGGGGGGGGGAGCTGCCTCTGCTCTGGAGCGGGGGGGCAGTGACTCCCAACTCAGGCCAAGGCAGGAGAGCAGACAGAGGCAGCCCAAGACGGAAGCCTCCCTCCCTCCCTCCCTCTCTCTCTCTCTCTCTCTCTCTCTCTCTTTCTTTCTTTCTTTCTTTCTTTCTTTCTTTCTTTCTTTCTTTCTTTCTTTCTTTCTTTCTTTCTTTCTTTCTTTCTTTCTTTCTTTCTTTCTTTCTTTCTTTCTTTCTTTCTTTCTTTCTTGTGAAGAGATCATGAAAGTCCAGACTGGCAGGTGCTGATGTCAGTAAGATACATTGAAGCCAAAGTTATGAATATTGATTGAAATGTGTCCCTGTGTCCTGCGTTTGGTGTGAATACCTGACAGGTGGAGAAGACAGAAGTGTTTCTGGCTGTGTGTGGGGGGTGGGGGGGTTTACGTGTGGGGAAGGGAAGGAGGGAAGGGGCCACCTGCCCCCTTTGGAGACCAGGAGGCTTTGGCAGAAGATGGGCCAGGCCCCTTTGGGCCCTTGTGGCTGGGGAGGTGGGGAGTCATTTGGGGGGAGAGGGGGGCTCACTTTGATTCTCTGCGTTCCCTGGGGAGGATCGCCACCTGCTGGCTGCAGGGAGAGGTGCACCCAAGGAGGTCTGGAGGGTCAGAGGGCCCTTCTGGTGGGTCTGCCCCATCTCCCCTGGAAGGGGGCCTTCTCTGACCCCGGTCTCTTTTGTTGACAGAGCCTTTCGTAGGCTTTGGTGGGGGGGGGTGGACTCTTTTGGGATGGTTTATATCCGAGTGGGGCCTTTCTTCAGGAGTCTCTGCTGGTCTCCTCCACCGCTTTGGCTTCCGCTCTGCTGGGCCTTGTGGACCCCAAAGGGCTGAGCAGGCAGGCGCCTGGCCGACACTCCTGGGTGGGGGCTCTGTTGCCCTGGCTGGTGGGGAGCACAGCATGGGGGGGGTCCATCTCTCTCTGGAACGAGCTTTTCCGAATCCCCTCCCCCAGCCTGGAAATGGGTGGCTCTTCAGAGCAGACAATAATAATAACAGCACAGTTGGAAGGGACCTTGGAGGTCCTCTAGTCCAACCCCCTGATTAGGCAGGATGGTTATCCAGCATCTGCTTAAAAACTTCCAGTGTTGGAGCATTCACAACTTCTGGAGGCAGGCTGTTCCACTGGTTAATTGTTCTAACGGTCAGGAAATTTCTCCTTAGTTCTAAGTTGCTTCTCTCCTTGTTTAGTTTCCACCCATTGCTTCTTGTCCTGCTTTGGAGAACAGGTTGACTCCTTCTGCTGCTGCTGCTTTTGTGGGGAGAGGGGGCTCCCCCCTTCTTCCTTTGGGCAGCCCCTCCCTCTCCTGCCGCTGGGCAGGCCCCCAGATGGGGAGGTGGGTCGGGCTGCTCTGCCGGGCCCTCCCTGGGTCTCCCCTTGGCCTGGACCAGCTGGATGCTGTTGCTAGGAGACGCCTTGCTGGGTCCTGGGCCACCAAGTGTCCGCTGCCCCTGAACTCAGCCAGGCTGGGCTGATGGGCCTTGGAATCCCTTTGCCGCCATCAGCAGGTCCAGGGCGTGTGGCTTGGCTGGCCCTCTCGAGGCAGCATGCTTGAGTCCACACTGCTCGGGCTTCTCCGTTAAGGCCCCGTGGTGGGTGGGTTCCATCCGTGAGGGGGGGGGGTCCGGCTAGGTTTTTCCTCGGGGGTTGGCGCCCCTGCTTAGCCTGCATCCCACCCTGTCCGGTCAGTTTCTAGTTTAGGGCAACGTGCGACTGGGAAGCTGGGCTGGTGATGCCCAGGAGCCCAAGTGTGAACCCCCTCCTGGGAGCTGTGGCAGGGGGGCCACCAGGAGAGCCTGAAACCTGCTCAGGCTCTGCTGCCATCGAACGGGTGCCGGGGTCTGGCGGCCTGCCGAGGCCCCCGTGGGGGAGGGACACGGTGCCCCCCCTCTGGCTTCGGCCAGGGCCCCCGTGGAGGATGCCGTGTAGGATTAGCTGGGGAAGAGGCTTTCCTGGGGGGGGGTAGGTTGAGGGGGCCGTGCTGTTGAATGGGAGGGCCTGCAGTCTTGGTGAGAGGGGGGTCGTATCAGTGTTGGGGGCACCAGGGCAGGGGCCGGCCCCTCAAGGGTGGAAGCTGAGAGTTATGAGGCAGGGCCAAAGCAGTTGCCCCCCCCAGGGCCTCTGTGCTGGGGAGGGGCTGGGGTAGGGCAAGCATGGGGGGGGGCTGAGCTTTGCCGTGACTGGAGTGGGGGGGGACTTGCAGGGGGCAGAGAGGCTCTTGGGACTGGGTCTCCTCAGGCAGTGGGCAAACGGAGGGGGTGGAATCAGCCCATCTCCTCCACCCTCTTCTTCTGGGGGGGGGACCTTTCCCCCTGAGAGGCCTGGGGTCTCAGAGGAAGGGGTTTCCCCCTGGGGGCGAGGGAGGGGCCACCGCTGAGCTTGGAACAGGGCGGTGGGGGTGGGGAGAAGAAGAAGAAGGAGAGGCCGAGGGGGGGTCTCTTAGAAGGGGGGTCACACTATGGGAAGAGGGGGCTGCAGCAGTGCCTGTGCTGGGCCAGGGTCTCTGTCCTTCTCCTGGTCTGATGTCTGATTGATTGATTGATTGGTTGATTGATCTGATTCACATGCCTCCCCCCAATCCCATGGGACTCAGCGTGGCTCACAGCAGAAATTTTAAAAAATTAAAATACAATGATTAAAAGTCCCTCAAACCCCAAACAACCCACTACATCCCCGTCAAATCATATCTTGGCCAGAATAAGGTGTCAATCTCACAGCCCCCCAGGCCTATCAGCAGAGCCCGGTCTTTAGGGCCTTATGGAAAGCCAGCGGGGTGGGGGCAGGACGGACTCGGGGAGTAGTTGATTCCAAGGAGCTGGGGCCACCACAGAGAAGGCCCTTCCCTGCAGGCCCCCCAACCGACATTGCTTAGCCGTCAGGACCCGGAGAAGGGCGACCCCGTGGGCTCCAGTTGGTCGCCGGGAGGTGTCCGGCAGGAGACGGTCCCGTATTTAGTGTGGCCCTGAGCCATGTGACCAGCACCCGGATGCCTTGAGGGGGGTTGTGGGGTAGCCAGCATTCTCACTTCTGCCCACCAAAGCCCCCCCGGTTTCCTCTCACGCTCCCTCCCGCCGTGGCAAACGACTGGGCTGTGGCTGTGGCTGTGGCTGTGGCTGTCCTTGTGGCGCTCTCAGCCTGTGGGTGGGGAGTCCATGACCGTTGGAGGTCACAGCCTGCCCAGCTTCTCTCCCGATGGCCCTTTCGTGGGGTCCCCGATGGGACCAGAGAGGTCAGGGGACCTCATGGCTGCTGTGCTGCCACCCGAGAGGCCCTGCCAGCCTGTGTGGCACCAAGGGCCAATGTGGGTGGTGGGGCTGCTGCCCAGGCCCCCCCTCCATGGCATCTGCCTGTTTCCTTCCTTCTCCCGGCAGCTGAAGGCCAGGTTGACCCCCCCCCAAAGGCCCAATAACAACAACAACAACAACAACAGCAGAGCTGGAAGGGACCTTGGGGGTCTTCTAGTCCAACCCCCTGCTTAGGCAGGAGACCCTCCACTACTTCAGACAGATGGTTATTCAACATCTGCTTAAAAACTTCCAGTGTTGGAGAAAGTCACAACTTCTGGAGGCAACTTCTGTTCCACTGATCAATTGTTCTGACTGTCAGGAAATTTCTCCTTTGTTCTAAGTTGCTTCTCTCCTTGTTTAGTTTCCCCCCATTGCTTCTTGTCCTGCCCTGGGGGGCTTTGGAGTTCTCTGTCTCCAAACTGGGCCCTCCCGGTGCCCCCTTTGGCTTCTCCCCACTGCAGCAGGCAGCGTCTCTGCCCTGGGCCTCCCACAGCCCCAGTGTGGGGGCTCCTCTGAGTGGCTCCATCCAGTGCGGCCCCACTAAAGGGCTTCGGCCGCCCAACTGTGTCCGAGGGTCCCAGGACGGCTCTTGGACAGCCCTCCAGGCTGGACTGCAAGGGCCACTTTTGAGATGGAGGGGCTGCCTTGGGCCTCTGCCCAGCCCCACTGCAACTGGGGAGGCCCCTGCGGAGGAGGCCCTGCGTGCAGCTACCTCTCTGGGCACGGGAGCCCTTCGGCTACAGCCACCCAGCTTCCTGGCTAACTGGCCTGGGGGAGGGGGCTGTGGGTGGGAGGAGAATTGCGGGTGGGGGGGACCATTGGTGGGAACGGCTGGGCCCTCCTCACGGGCTTCCCCCTCCCCTTCCTGGGCCGAGAAAAGGGCCTTCACTTCCTGTGGGGATGCTGGGAGGGGGTTGCGTTGTGTGGTGGCCGTTGTCGCTTGCCAGCGGTGCTTCAGGGCTGAGGGGGCTGCAGGGCCACCCTTGGGGGCTGAAGGGGGCCGTAGGGCCAGGCAGGGAGGGGGCTGCAAACTTTAAATGGACCCCCAGAAAGCCTTGGGGGGGCAGTTGGAGGGCTGGGAGCAGCTTCTGTGCAGCAGAAGGCACCCCCCCCGCCCCCTTCCTGACAGGCAGCACTTCTCCCTCCCGCTGTGGGTCTGGGCAGCCAGGGCGGCTGGGGGGCCCGGAAGGAGGAGGAGGGGGCCCTGTCTTCTGTGCCTGCTGAGGGCAGAGGGGCTCCAGGGCTGGCAGGGGAGGTGGGGGGAGGCGCTGGCCTCCCTCCTGCAAAGTCCCCCCCGTTTCCCCCCCCCAGAGCTCTGTCCCACAGGGGCAGCTCCCAGGCAGGCAGGGACGGAGGAGGCCACATCTGGGCCACCCCTGGCCTCCCCTGCTGGCTCGGCTCCTCCTTGGGGCAGCCAGGGTTGGGGGGCAGAGGGCCGTGCCAGGCCAGGGGGGGTGGAGATGGAGAGGGGGCCCCTGAGAGGCCTGTGGGGGGCCTGTGTAAGTGCACCACTGACCCCGTCCTTCTGATCTCTTGTCCTCAGTTTCCTCTGCCGGCCTTGCTTATTATTTGTCTTTAGACCTTTGGACTCAGAAATAAATAAAGGAACAAATAAACAATAAAGGGTGTGTCCCCTGCGCCCCCCCCAGAGAGAGAGAGAGTCCACTTGGGGCCCCCCAGCAGGTGGCACAAACCAGGCCCCTCCCATAATGGAGTGGGGGGGCAGGGGGAGGAGCAGGCGCAGCTGAGGGGGGAGGCATGGACTAAAAAGGGCAGGAATGGACGCTGGCTGCAGAGCCCAGGAATGTGGGAGGGGGGAGGGAGGCTCCGCTGGCGGGGGGGGGGGGTAGCGGGGGAGCGGGCCGGGGCTCTCCGGGCAGCTGCCTTGCCCAGGGCACCAGGTGGCTCTTTCGTGCTTTCCGGCTGGGCTGCCCAGAGTGAGAGAGGCAGCTCCGGAAATAGGAGGTATAAATAAATAAATAAAGGGGCCCCTTTTGCCCCCCCCAACCTGGCAGCAGCCTGTGGGGCTTCCACCCTGGGGGCGCCTGGGCCACCTCATGCTTGGCCACTGGGGGGGCTGGGAATGGGGCTGGGGAGGAGGGGGAGGAGGGGCGCAGGGGGGGCGCAGGGGGGCACTTGGGCCCGCCACCTTCTCCTTCTTCCCCGTGGATGGCGTCCCTGGGGGAGGGGGCTTCTTGCCGCTGGCCTGCTTGCCCCCCCTTCCCCTGCCCCGGGAGCCCCACCCGGCCTAGCAGGGGGGGGAGTGGGGGGGTGGCAGGCTGGCAGGCACACTCCCCCTGTGCCCTCTGGGCTCGAAGCCCCCCCCCCCGTCGCTATCTTGGCTCTCAGACGGGGGGGGTGAAGGGGGGGCAAAGGCCGTAAATCAATGAAAACACAGCTGCAATTTCCAGGCCAAATGGTCAATTCTGCTAGAAAGGGGGGGAGGTCAGGAGAAACCATTGCCCGGGTGGGAGGGGTAGATTCTACCCCCCCCCCGTTCCCTTCTGCTCCCCCTCTTTGCCTTCGCACTTGGCGCTTCCCGAGCTGCCTGGGGCCTCAGCAGATGTGAAGGGAGGGTCTCCCTAAATGGGGGGCCAGTGGCAATTGGGGGGAGGGGCTCCAGCAAGACTGGGGGGGGCAGGTATGATGACGTGATCTGTGTGTGTGGAAATTATTTATTATTATTATTATTATTTATTATTATTATTTATTAGATTTGTATGCTGCCCCTCTCCGCAGACTCGGGGCGGCTCACAACAGTGATAAAAACAACACATAATGACAAATCTAATAATTAGACTCTAAAATAACAATAGTACATTTAAGAAATCTAAAAGCAAGGAACCCCAATATAAAAAACGTTCAGCAGACAGTCGTATCCTGCACAAAGGCCACATAGGCAGCGGGAGATGGTGGTCACTTTTCCACACTGCAAGTGAGTTGCTGAATTAAGTCCACAATGTCCTGTATTTTTGAGGTTAAAGGCCGTAGTCTGGTGGAGCCGCAGTTCCACCCCCCTCCTTGCTGTCCACCGGAACCGGCAATAGCACCTGGTGCTTTTCCAGCCCCCTCTGAGCCTCTGGCCCCCAACCATCCGGGTCCTCCTTTGACCCCCCTCAACCTGGAGCCGGTGGCGAGATTTGAACTGCTGAACTGCAGATCTAGCCATCAGCTGAAGTAACTCTGCAGGGCTGCGCTCTAACCACTGTGCCCCCCAACCCTTTGGCTGAACTCTTTGAGAGCCCATTCCCCAAGCGTGGCCCTTGAGGGGCCCTGGGGCCAGCTGGGGCGTCCTGGGGGTCTCCCTCAAGGGCCACGGTTGGGACCCCCTGGGGGAGGGGCCGTTGGTGTGGGGGGGTCGATCTCAGGCAGCTGCAGAGCTTTGGGTCTCTTGGGATGCCGGCGGGGTTTGTAGCTCTGCTTGGACTTCAGTTCCCATGATTCCCAGCCTAGGGACAGCCAGCCTGCGTGGCCGTTGGAGAGGGTGGGGGCAGCCTGCCGAGCTCTGAGCGTGGACTGCCGGCCACTCAGGAGCCGTCCAGTGGGGCTTCTGCTCTGGGCCAGCCGTGGGCCGGGGGGGGGGCCGGGTGGGAGGGGGCGCTGCCTGAGTGACAGCCGGCTGTCTCCCCAGGTGAGGCACCGCCAGTCAGGACAGGTGCTGGTGCTGAAGATGAACAAGCTGACCAGCAACCGAGGGAACATGTTGCGCGAGGTGCAGCTGATGAACCGGCTCTGCCACCCCAACATCCTCCGGTAAGGGGGGGCTCGGGGGGCCCTGCCTGGAAGAACAGGGTCTGCTGGGGGGAGGAGGGCTGGGCGGAGGTATTCAGGGGCCCACTGGGAGAATGGCTGGAAGGGTCCCCCGGAGCCCCCCCAAATCTCAGGCGCAGAGGACCCCCTGGGGGTGAGGTGGGGGATGGGCTGAGCATGGCCCCCGGTGTCCATGGCAGAGCAGGGGGCGGTCCTGCTCCTTTCCCCCCCAGGATACTGGTGACGACAGAGGGGGACAATGGGGGGGGGGTCTTTGGGGCCCTAAGCGGGGGTCTCACTGCCAGTGGCCCCTCTGCTTTCTCTCTGCCAGGTTCATGGGGGTCTGCGTCCACCAGGGCCAGCTGCACGCTCTGACAGAGGTGAGTGCTGGGGGTCAAGGGTCTGCTGAGGGCCCGGCTCTCCTGGGGGACCGAGGGCCCCACCACCGGCTCCTCTCTCTCTCCCTGCAGTACATCAATGGGGGCAACCTGGAGCAGCTGCTCGACAGCCCCGCCCCTCTGCCCTGTGGGGTCCGCCTCAAGCTGGCCCTGGACATCGCCCGGGGGCTCTGCTACCTGCACAGCAAGGGCCTCTTCCACCGGGACCTGACCTCCAAGGTGCGCCCCCCCTGTGCCTCCCCCCCCCCGTGCCAGGGGGCAGAAAGAGGGGCTCCTGCTGTGGGTCCTCCCCACAAGGCCCGGACCCCCGCTTTCCTTTTCCAGAGAAGGGGGAGCAGAGCCTCTTGGCCCCCTGCAAAGCCCCTCCCCCCACAAACCCTCTCCTTAGTCCCTGTATGTGTGTGGGGGTGGTCTGGTCATTCCCCTTCTTGGAAGCTGCCCCTCAAATGTCCCCCTCTGCCCCCCCCCAGAACTGCCTGGTCAGGTGTGAGGAGACCGGCTACACGGCTGTGGTGGGGGACTTTGGCCTGGCCGAGAAGATCCCCACGTACAGGTGAGTCTGGAGGAGGCTGCTGCTTGCCCCCCCCCAGCCCCCCCCCGTGGGGCTCTGCCTTTACTCAGCCTTTCCAACTCCTTGCAGTGAGGGGGCCGAGAAGGAGCCCCTGGCGGTGGTGGGTTCCCCGTACTGGATGGCCCCTGAGGTCCTGCGTGGGGAGCTGTACAACGAGAAGGTGAGCCCCCCCACTGGGAGGGGTCAGAAGGGGAGGGGGGAGAACGGGGAGGATGCCTGCTTGCCCCCTTCCTGCCCCCCTCGGGCCCTGCAGCACCCCCTCCCCACTCTGTTCCCCACAGGCGGATGTCTTTGCCTACGGCATCATCCTCTGCGAGGTCATCGCGCGAGTGCCGGCCGACCCCGACTACCTGCCTCGCACGGAGGTAAGACCCCCCCCACCTCCCTCTGCAGCCCCAGGAAGAGGGGGGCTGGCGGGCCCCTCGGGAAGAGCTTAATGGGGGTGGGCGGGGGGCTCCTCCAAGCAGGGGGGCTGAGCTCTGTGGGGGGTCCTCCCTCCCGTCCCTGGCAGCTGATCGATTTCAAGGAGGGGGGCAGGTGGGGGCGCAGGTGTGAGTTAACACAGCCATGGGGCAACCCGTGTATCATACACAGTTAAATCAGTCAGAACATCTGCAAAACTGTACGACTCACTTGTTCAACTTACCAATGGGGAAATCGGCATTTAGCACAAAGCAGCACAAAGCAGTAAGAGCCGACAATAACCAGAGAGAGAGAGAGAGAGACAGACCCAGTCAGAGAGACGCTTCTGGCTCCCTCTTGTGGCTAACTGCAACACTCTTAAAGCTATAGTGTTATACAGTCATACCTCATCTTACGAACCTAATTGGTTCCCGGGGGACGTTCGTAAGACGAAAAGTTCGTAAGACGAAACATTGTTTCCCATAGAAAACAATGTAAAATCAATTAATCCGTGCAACCAAAAAAACCCCCAACCCGCAAAAAAATGCCGCCGCCCAGCTGTCACCTTTTGAAACAGCCGGGGGGCTTCTCAGTGTCCTTCTGAACCCGAACGCCAAACCTGAACTTCTGGGTTCGGCGTTCGGGAGGCCTCCGAGAAGCCCCCGGATGTTTTAAAAGACGACAGCTGGGCGGCAGGACTTCTCAGTGGCCTCCCGAACCCGAACTTTTGCCGAACCTCTGGGTTCGGGGTTCAGGAGGCCGCCGAGAAGCCCACCCGCCCAGCTGTTACCTTTAAAAACAGCCGGGGGCTTCTCGGCGGCCTCCCGAACGCCGAACCCGGAAGTTCAGGTTTGGCATTCGGGTTCAGGAGGATGCTGAGAACCCCCCCTCTCCCGGTTGTTTCAAAAAGCGACAGCCGGGCGGTGGGGCTTCTCGGCGGTGGCGGCGGCGGGTTCGTAAGAAGAAAAAAGTTCGTAAGAAGAGGCAAAAAATTTCTGAACCCCGGGTTCGTATCTGGGGTTGTTCGTAAGACGAGGGGTTCGTATCACGAGGTACCATTGTAATTCATTTAAACGAACATTGATAGTTTGTTTATATATTGCGAAGCCCAGCAGTTGTGTAGAGAGTCCTAACAGATGTGGCTGCCGTTGGGTGAGTCCAGGCAGTGTGGCCCCTGGCTCCCTGGTCCTGCTTCCCAAAGAGCATCTTTGGGGAGGGGTCTTCCTCAGCCCCTCCCTCCCTCCACCCTTCCTCTCCTCAGGACTTTGGCCTTGACGTGGCTGCCTTCTGCAACCTGGTGGGAGCCGACTGTCCAGCAGCTTTTCTCCAGCTGGCCTTCCACTCCTGCAAGGTGGGTCCTGGCGCCCCCCAAGGAAGGGGGAGGGGCTGGAACCAGGGTAAGAGAAGAGCCCTCAAAGGGGACCCTCACGCCCAGCAGCTCCCTGGCAAAGCGGCCCATCCCCACCTGGGCAGCCTGGAGGGCCCTCCTGCCTTCCTGAATGATGCTGCTGAGTGTGTGTGTGTGTGTGTTGGGGCTACTCAACTGCAGAGAGCAGGCTGAACAATGGGGGCAGGGCCTCTCTTGGGGGGGGTCTTTCATAAGGAGGGGAGGCCCGCTCTGCCCCACCGGGAAAGGCCAAAGAGGGACCATGGGGGCCACAGGTCCAGGGGCACCACAGAGAGACGCAGAGGCCTGCAGCTTCCCGCATGCCCCAAAAGAGATGAGCCCCCTTCTTCTGCCCCCAGATGGAGCCCACCGCCCGGCCCTCCTTCCTGGAGGTCGTCCAGCGCCTGGAGGCCATGATGCTGATGGCAGGAGACCCCGGCCTGGCCCTGCTGAATCAAGAGAGGACATCTCTCCCAGGCAACGTGGCAGCTGCGCTGAACGGTATCCTCTCTCGGGAGAGGGAGGGGGTGGGCAAGGGGTGGAGAGGCGGATCCCCCCCCCCCGGAAGTATGGTTTTCCATGGGAGATCACAGGGACCGTCTTGGGTGCTGGGAAGGGGCGAAGGGGGGCAGGAGGGGAATGGGCAGCCTTGGAAGGCATTGCACGCTTGGGGGCAGAGTTGGGGGCAGAGGACGGCTTTCCTCCTGGGCCTCTGGGCCATTGGGGGAGGGGAGGGACGTGCCGGGTTTTCCACGTCTGCCACGGAAGTTCCCTCCCAGCCCTTTGGAACAGCGGCAGCTGACCGGCTTTCTGGCTTTTGTGGCACACAGGGCGACTGAGATGCCCTGCTCAGATGCCTCTAATGCACGGCCCCTCCCTCCCTCCCTCCCTCCCTTCCTTTTGCAGGTCAAGCAGCCAAGCCGCTCTCCTTCCCCAGCACTCCCTCCGGCCGGCTTGGCCAGCGGCTCTTGACCCCGGAACAGCCCCTCTCGCGCAGCCAGTCAGACGTGTTCCGCACTCGGTCGCCCGCCTTGCCCCGTGCCCACGACACTCCGCAGCGCGTCAACCCCTTTTCCCAGCGCCAGGACCTCCAGGGGGGCAGGATCAAGCTCTTTGACACGCCCAGCAAGTCCCTGATCTCCCTGACCTTCGACCTGCCGCCCCCCTCGCCTCTGCCGCCGGGCACCCCCATCACGCCGGAGCCGACTGTGGAGATGCAGTGCAACTTTGCCGAGCCTGTGGTTATTGTGCGCAGGTGCCGCTCGCTGCCGGCCTCCCCGGAGCTGCCTCGCCGGGAGCAGCCGCCCCACCGCCCCCTCCTGTTCCCGGACCAGACACCCCCCAAGCCGCCTGCTTCCCCAGTCAGTGAACAGATGGACTGCAGCCCAGACAGTCCTGCCCCTGCCCCTGCCCCGGTCCCCACCGGCCCAGCGACAGCCCCTTTGACCAATGGCAGTTTCATCAGTACGGCCGTGTCAGCGCCCCGGCCGTGGCCCCCCAACGGACTGCTCTTGAACAACAACAGCAAGCCCCACAGCTGGGGCGGGGCCTTCTCGGAGCTGAGCGTGCCGCCCGCGGTGGAGGGAGCGTCAACGGAGCACCCGGGCTCGGCCCTGCCCCTCTCCCCCTCCGGCAGCAGCAGCGGTGGCGTGATGGAGCAGGAGGAGGTGCTGTCCTGCCCCGCCTGCTGCCTGGGGCCCTTCAGCTTCAGCTTCACCTCCGTCTGCCACCGGCCGGCCGCCAGCACCCCCCGCTACCAGAACCTGAACTGCGAGGCCAAGAGCCTGCAGTGCCCGGAGAGGCACCCGCAGCGCTGCAAGGGCCTGGCGCCGGGCCTGACGTTGCCGGAAGCCCAGTCTTGAGGAGGCCGGCCCTGCACTCGAGGAGCACTTCGGGTCCGCTTGGACGTCCTGGCCGCCCTTCCAACCCCCAGTGAGTCAAGAGGGGCCTTGGGGCAGGCTGGCACGGGGCTCGCAGCGGGAGGCAGGAGGGAGCCGTCCGGTGCCCAGCCCGGGCTCTGCGCGATGAGGGGGCGGCTGCTGCTGCTGGTCTCGGCTGCCCCCTGCCTGGCCCCATCGTAGTGCTGGGGGGGAGCGCTCGCCTCCTGACCAGGGCTGGGTGCCCAGGAGAAGAGCGGCAGGAGGAGGCGGGGCTGGAGTGAAGGGAATTTGGGCTGCCCCTGCGAGGCTGGCCAAGGGAGGCCCCGTTCCTTCTGCTGCGCTGGGGGGGGCACTTGCACAGCCTGGGCCCAGTGCCACATGGGGTGTGTCGTCGGAGGGATGGGTCAGGGAGATAAATAATTCCTGGGCCCTCCCCTCCCGCCCTGCGCAGGGCTGGTCCGGGGTGGGTCAGCCGTGCGTCTTGACCCTTCTCTCTCTGGCCCCAGGGGAGAAGAGAAGGCAGCTGCGTTTTTAATAATACTTGGAAATACTTGTTAATATATTCAGCTTATTTAATGTGTTGAAAAAAAATAAAACCTGATGACAGACACACGGACACCCGTCCTGGCCTGGGTGGTCTTTGCTGAGGAGACAAGAATTGGGGGGGGGGGCGTCTCTGTCTGTGGCTGGGCCCCCAAAGGTCTCGGAGGCGGCTTTGGCCTGGATCCTCAGGGTTGCTGGGTGGAAAAGGGCCCCAGGACCACCAAACGGAGGGAGCGGCTACAACATGGGACGGTTGATGCCAAAGGAGGAAATTGTGCATCATTTGGTGTGACTGGCAACTTGTGGACTGGGGGACACACACACCAAAGGGGGAAGAAAGAATGGAAAGGAATTAGAAGGTGGGAAAATACCTGAAGTACGAGCCACAGGTGGACAGGTGAGGGAGTTTGTGTGGCGTGACGTGGAGGGCTGGGAGGGCTGGTGGCTCTCTCCTCCAGGGGGCGCCCTGCAAAGTGCAGGCCGGCATGGGTCACTCTCTCCAACCTCAGCCTTGTGTGTGTGTGTGTGTGTGGCGGCAGAGAGGAAGGAACTGCAGCTGACCGCTTGGGGGCCACGAGGGAGGCCTGGAAAGCAGAAGTTGAGGGCTGGGCCGGGGGGTGGGGGGCCAAAGGGAAATAGGGAGACGCAGAGGCCGCTGCTGCTGCTGACCCCCAGCCAGCCCTCAGAAGCGAGGCGCATAGCCTGGGGGGGAGGGTTGTGCAGATGTTCTGGGGTTTCCCTTCTGGGCCTTCACGCTCACAGCCCCAGAGAAGAGCCAGCCACAGGCCACTTCAGGTTAAAACAGTAGGAGTTACCACAGAGGTGGTCTCTCTCTCTCTCACACACACACACACACACACACACACACACACACTCTTGTCCCCACCCTTCCAAACTCGGCTGCCAGGCGCAGAGACGTCTGCCCCTGAAGGAGGCTCAAAGAACGCGGAGGGGGGGGGAGGCGGGACCACTCTTATCCTCCCAAATGTTGTTTTTGTTCATTGAGAAGGTGATTGACAAGTTGCAGCTTTCCATGGGATTCGGGGAGGGGGCTCCAGGTGCTCAGGCCCAGGGGGCCTAGTTTGCCTTAAGGACCCGGGTCCTCCCCATCTCCCCGTGGGAGGGGTCCCTGGGAGGAGAGGGAGGCCGTGGCCCCCCCTGTTGACGCACCTGCTTCCTCCCCAGGCAGGGTAGCTCCTGCCGGCATCTTCCATGCGCCCCTGATTTAGCAGAAGGAGGGACCCCGAAAGAATTGGGAGCCGGGGAGGGGCAGCGGTGCGGACCCTTGTTCCTGGGGTTGTGCCTCTGCTTGGGCAAATTGGGCCTTTTCCCCCGCGAGGGGGCAGCAGTGCTGGGGAAGCCCCATGTGATGACAAAAGGGGTGGGGGTCCCGGCATAGGGTGGGACTCTGGGGTTTCTCACCCCATGGCTCTCTTTCACCCACCCCCCATCCCCACCCCCCTGTTCAGGTCCCCTGTGAGCGCTGCCCCCCAGCTGCCTTGCGCTACTCGAGGTGGCAGCTGAGCTGGCACTCACGTCCCCCGGGCTAAGGGTCTTGGGGGACTTTAACGCCCCGTCACCCGGCCAGTCCTCGGAGGTGGCACAGGAGTTCATGGCTTCCATGACAGCCAGGGACCTGACCCAGGTAGTGCAGGGTCCGACTCACGAGGGGGGGGACACACCCTTGACTTGGTGTTTCTCTGGGGCACTGGGGGCACAATCTGGGGTTAAGGGGTGTAGACTGCTCGCCCTTGTCATGGTCAGGTCACTTCCTGTTATGGCTTGACTTTAAGACCCCAGTCCTCCACCCCAGGGTCTGTGGTTCCACCCCAAGTGCCTGGTGGGCCCAGAAGGGTCCCAGGGGGCGTTTGGGGGAATACCTGACTCGCTTGCACACAATCCGGCAGAGTCCCTGCTAATGGCCTGGACTAGGGCCTCAATGGGGGCTCTGGACCGGATGACGCCTTTGTGGCCCCTCCCCGGCAGTGGATCCAGGAAAGGTCCTTGGTTTACCTTGGAGATGAAGTCCCAGAAGAGACATCTGGAGCAGCGTTGGAGGGCCAGCAACTCCGAATCTGACCAGACATTATTAAGACCCTTTTGTGACCACACTCTTCCTTCCCTTCCTCCCCCCATGCACACACACACACACACACACACACACCCTCGCTGCCCCCTGCGCACGTGTCCAGGCCTTCCTGAAGCCTAGTGGGCAGCGGTGGTTTTCCTACCGATGTGGTGCAGAGAGCTGCACGAATATGAACCCGCTGATTTTCAGTGGTGTTTCTTACAGCGCCTCCTTGTGGAAGAAGCCCGTCTGCCCGTCTGCCCGTCCTGGTCTTAATGCTGACCTTTATTCTTCGTCCGAAGCACAGTTGAGGGCTTCTTCCACACGGAGACGCCGGGGAAAATCAGTGGGTTCCTACCCATGCGGCTCTCTGGACCTCACCACTATGAAGTATGCTGGCGTTCTGTGCGCGGCCCTCGGAGCGAGCCCACCGACTCCAAAACCCCTCATTTCATGGTAAAGCCAAACTCTTTATGGATAAAAG
Source organism: Erythrolamprus reginae (assembly GCF_031021105.1). Classification (NCBI taxonomy): domain Eukaryota; kingdom Metazoa; phylum Chordata; class Lepidosauria; order Squamata; family Dipsadidae; genus Erythrolamprus; species Erythrolamprus reginae. The sequence goes on from NC_091951.1 coordinate 354,813,462, forward strand.
CAGAGACAGCGAAAAGCAGAGACTGGAGCCGCAAGGGAAAGGGGGTCAGTTCTCTCTCCGGAGCTGAGCATCAACAAAGGCTGGGAAAGGGGCCAAACTCGGCCTCATTGGAATTCCGTAGAGAGCAACGTCCATTTATCATTGAAGCGCACGAATAAGCTGACCAAAGTCCCGAGCAAACTCCCTCCAGCAGAGAATGTCTTTCAGTGAGGCAGAAGTCCTGGTTTTGAAGCCTTGTTCAAGCACCCCCCCACTCTAAAACCTCCTCCATTGAAGGACGTTGAAACCCCACACCCAAATTCCCAAAATCCTTTGCCTTTATACTGCCTGGAAGGGACATCCCACCCCAGAGAGGCTAAGGCTGCACACTAATACCTTTTATTTATTTATTTATTTATTTATTTATTTATTCATTAGATTTGTATGCCGCCCCTCTCCGTAGACTCGGGGCAGCTCACAATAGAAACAGTTCATAACAAATCTAATAATTTTAACGATTAAAAAAAATAAAACATTAAAATCCCCGTTATTAAAACATACATACACACAGACATACCCTACTTAAATTGTATAGGCCCGGGGGAGATGATTCAATTCCCCCATGCCTGACGGCAAAGGTGGGTTTTAAGGAGTTTGCGAAAGGCAAGGAGGGTGGGGGCAGTTCTAATCTCCGGGGGGAGTTGGTTCCAGAGGGTCGGGGCCGCCACAGAGAAGGCTCTTCCCCTGGGGCCCACCAAATGACATTGTTTAGTCGACGGGACCCGGAGAAGGCCCATTCTGTGGGACCTAACCGGTCGCTGGGATTCGTGCGGACTCTTGTCTTCTGAGCAATCTCCTCTAGCGAGGGTCTATCCACCGACTTTCCCCTCTCTTCCTCATCCTCTGACTGGGACCACTCCCCCACTCTACTGGTTTCCCTCACTCTTGCTCTCTGCACCAGCTGGCGACCCCCCAGCCCAGGGCGTCCAGAGGGGCCTGGCTCATCCTCCTCAGGATCTGACTTGACCCGAGGGGGACCAGGAGCGCTCACAACAGCTGGTAGGTGGAAAAAATGCCCAAACACCGGGAGTGCATTTTCCTGAAGCTCCGGTTTGTCCGTTGGGGGATTTTTTTGCCTTTGGGGCTTCAGGAAAAGTTCCCTGACGCGTCTGGAGAGTGAAATGGCCTTTCTTGACCAAGGCCAAAAATCAGCTGGTCAGCGGGCGCAGGTGTGCTGGAGCTGACGCAGGACAGAGTCTCAGTGCCCTCCCATGTGGCGGGGAGGCGGTACAGTGACTGGCAGGGCAGCTGCCAGGATTTGTGCCCTCGGTTGCTGGCCTTGGGTCAAAGGACCCCTTCCAGCACCAATGGGGGGGAGGGTCTTCCTTTCCTGGGGGCTCAAGATGGGGCCTTGTCTGGCAGACAGAGCAGGGGGGAGGATTTCAGGTAAGCACTCAAGGGAAGGGAAGGTCCAAGTGCACCCTGTGTGTGTGTATGTGCGCACGCATACATACACGCACCCTTCTCGTGGCCTCACACACACACACACACACCCGGAAGGCTGGGCCTGGGCCTTTCACGCCGGACTCTGAAGCGCCTGGCAGGCCCAGGATCGGCCCAGCTGTGCCTGAGCCCTGGGAGCCGGCCTCGAGCCCTGCTGACCTGCATCCCTTGAGGGGTTCACACGAGGCAGCTCCTGCCTAGGTCACTGCCCCGTCTTACCCCACCCTTCCCTCCCTCCAGCCCAGAGGGGCCCACGGCGGGCCATGGGGCAAAACAGCAGTGCTGCGAGACCTTCTTCACAGAGGCACCTGACTCTAGGACCCATAATCCCCAGCCAGGAGGAGGAGATCAGGCCTGCAACTCATAGGCAGTGGCCAGAATCCGGGCAGGAAAGAGGAACCACGAAGGCCGTTTGCCCTATTTAGAACCAGGGAAGGGAAGTGGGGGTGGGCTTTGCTACGGGGGGGTGAAAACGGCCAGAGGGCAACACAGAGACCAGCCTCCGGTTCCCATGAACAAGAACAAGGTGATACGGGAGCCCATTAAAAGGGCCGGGAGGACTCTGACACCCCACCCCCCCGGTGATGCCCGCCATTCCCATGCGGTCAGCGCCCCCCATGGATGCCTCTGCTGCCCACTCACGGACAGTTCTGGAGGAAGGAGATCCCGGCCATGGAGGCATTCACCTCTTGGGCAGAGGGCTTCGTCTGAGCCCTGGAGCCGGTGGCCAGCACCAGCCGCAGCTCCGATCGGTCAGCTTCAGTCTGTTCTCCCACCTCCGGTCATTTGTGGGTCCAAAAAGTCTCTCAAAAGCCCCTTGAAGGAAGAAAGCAGAGATGTTTTTCAGTGGGAGGGAAGCGAGGGGAGGGAGACCACTCTGCTGCCCTGCTGGTGGAAAGAGTCTGGGGTCCCAAGATAAAGAAGAGGCAGAATTCTACAGAACCTGGGACAGGAGGTACAATTGGCTGAATCAACCCCCCCTCCAAAACCCCTATAACCATGGCATGGCATAAACTATAAATAAATAAATGATAATAACAATTGACTAATCGTGACACGCAATCCGGCAGACGGATGGATGAAGACACCTGGTCTCACACGTCTAATTGTCAACAACTGGAAACCAACAGACAAATCGTTGTTAAAACAAAACAGAGCTGGAAGAAGAATAATGGGTTGAAAATAGAAACTGATTATAGATATTATAAACTTAAAAATAAAGATAAATAAGACTGAAATTTATTTAAATGACTGAACATTAGACAGACCGTAAAGGAATATTTACACACACACACACACACACACACACACACACAGAGAGAGTGTTCCCTTGACTTTCGCGGGGGATGCGTCCCAAGACCACCCGCGAAAATCAAATTTCTGCAAAGTAGAGATGTGGAAATATTTACACTATTTTGGGCTACGAATACCCCTAAATGACCATTTCCCATTCCCTTAACCACCTTTAGATTATTACTCACCATTATCACTGGTACTCACCATTGAAGAAGACACTTAATGACCCTGATATTTATTAACATAATTATTTTTGAACAATAATTTGGCGATGATGTATGACATCATGAATGACGGGCGGGAAAAACCGTGGTGTAGAAAAAAAACTACGAAGTATTTTTTAATTAATTTTTTTGAAAAACCGTGGTATAGACTTTTCGCGAATGTCGGACCTGTGGAAGTCAAGGGAACATTGTGTATATGTATATATATGTATATATGTTTTGGTAGATTTTCACGGGTACAGGTATGAAGGTCTTGGCATATTCGGGTTTCTTCCCATGTAGGGTTCAGAGATTTCTGGCGATGTTTTGGTGAGGTCCCACTCGTCCTCTTCAGGCTGTGGCTTCTGGCCATGTGCTAGGGCAAACACAGTGAGAAGGCAGCTCAGGTCTCGCTGTGTTCGCTCCAGCACCAGGACAGAAGCCCCAGCCTGAAGAGGACAAGTGGGACCTCGTCAAAACATCGTCAGAAATCTCTGAACCCTACATGGGAAGAAACCCGAATATGCCAAGACAATTGGGACAATTATGGGATGCCACAAAAAGGCCATAGGAAACGATAGTCAACAGGATGGTTGACATTTATGTTAAATGCTTTGTATTCAATTTTTTTCCTGATACAGACATGTACATATTTAATTCTCTGCGTGTCCTGTGGTATGTTTGTTTGTCTTTTTTAAAAATACGTATATTTAACAAAGATTATTTTTTTTTAAAAAGGAAAGGGTCTGGGGTCTCGGTGAGTCTCAGGCTGAGCCTAAGCTGGGGCTATGAGAGGCCACCGAGAAGGGCAGGGAGAGTCAAAACACCTTCTTCTGGGCTCTGCATCGGACGAACTGAAGTAGACCCAGAGACAGGGTTTTGAGCAATCGGTACTTTTATTCAGCTCAGAGAACAAGTGACAGCTCAGCAAGGTAAAGTGACAGTTCAGCGAGTACCGACTGGCTCTGCAGGGAGAAACCGCTTCTTTTATACTTTTGCGGTTCCCGCCAAAGCGAGAGCCGGCCGCGTCTGAGCCAATCAGGAGCGACTTCCTGCTTGGGCTCAGACAGCGCTGGAAAAGAGGAACAAACTATTTACAGCGTTACAAGGTAGCCATTCCAGGATACAACACCCCTCCCCTCATAGTTGGACTCATCCATCAAGAAAGCCACGTGACGAAGTCGTCCAATCGGTGAGGCCTTCGAGGCTCTCGCGCTGACCTGCGCAGTCCATTTTCTCCTTCGCCACTGACTGTGGAGGATGGCTCGCCGCTGCTCTCCCGGTGCGGCGGACTTGGCCTGGCGGGCCCAACGAAGGCCTCGGAGGACGAGGATGGCTCGGCGTCGCTGGATGGTTCCCCCTGGCCCGATAAGTCTCTTTGCGTGTTTCTTAGTTCGGGCAATGTACAAAAGTCTGTTGAAGGGGGAGAGTCCGAGTCAGCGGGTTGTTGCAATTGGTTTTCAGTTCGTTTCCGAATGTGGTCTATGTGTCGTTTCCACAAACGACCATCCTCCAGTTTCACAATATAAGTCTTGGGTGCGTTTTGCTTAACAATAATTCCCTTCATCCAGTTTACATTTCCATCAAAGCATTTTACATATACATTTTGACCCAAATACATTTCTCTTTCTGGTTTCATGCACATTTGGTTATTATTCACACAGAACCTTGGGTTTAACCTGTCTAATGGTGACCTCAACTTTCTCCCCATCAATAACTCTGCAGGGCTTACATGTGTGTGCGAGTTAGGGGTAATGTGCTGGGTTAATAAGAATTGGTCCAAGTTCTGTTGCACATCTCCAGGGCCTGACCTGTGCAATGCCTCCTTTGCCACCCTTACGTAACGTTCTGCCAACCCGTTAGCCCAGGGCGAGTAAGGCGAGATGAGGGCATGTCTGACCCCTAGGCCATCTAGGAATAATTCGAATTGCCTGGCTGTTAGTTGTGGTCCATTGTCAGACACTAATAGATCAGGGCAACCATGGGATGCAAACAGTCTGCTCAATACCTTGATAGTGGCACTTGTGGTTATGTTGTTCATTGCTATTATTTCCAACCATTTGGAGAAAGCATCAACCACTATTAGGAAGTACTGAGACCCCACTGGGCCAGCAAAATCAATGTGGATCCTAGACCAAGGGCCAGCAGGCTGTTCCCACTCAGCCGGAGTTGTTTTGGGGGGACTGGGCCTAGACTCTTGGCACGGGTCACACTTTGAAACCCAACTTTCAATATCAGCATCAAGCCCTGGCCACCATAAATGCCCCCTTGCTAGGCTCTTCATCCTGACAATCCCAGGATGGCCCACGTGTAACATTTTGAGTACCTTTTCCCTTAGGCGTTTGGGGATGATCACTCTATCCCCCCACAGCAAACAACCTTTTACATATGATAATTCAAGCCTTTTGTTCTTAAAATCACACAATTCAGGTTTAACAATATCATTTTGCCATCCCTTTAGAACACAGTTCACCACTTGTTTAAGGATTTGGTCTTGCTGCGTGTGTGCAGCTACCTCTTTTGCTGTGGTTAGTGGGTTTTCCTCGAGTTCTATCATTAGCACATCTGTGGCAGGAACAGGGTCTTCTACCAAGTCTGCTATGGGGCATCTGCTGAGGCCGTCTGCATGATTGATTTCCTTCCCCCCCTTGTGGGTGAGCTCATACTGATACCCTGAGAGGAAAAGGGCCCATCTGATTAGTCTTGGAGACATAAAAGGTGGAGTGGGCTTGTTGGGGGCTAGCAGGCCTAGTAGGGGTTTGTGGTCAGTGACTAGCTCAAAGCTTCTCCCAAAAATGTAATTGTGAAACTTCTTTACCCCTGCCACTAATGCTAGAGCCTCCTTGTCTAACTGGCTATAATTCCTCTCTGTGCTGGTCATGGTTCTTGAAAAGAATGCTATTGGGGCCTCTGTCTTATTCGGTAGAACGTGAGCTAAGACTCCTCCTATGCCGTACGGCGAAGCGTCGCACGTGAGCCTAATGGGTAGTGAAGCACTATATTGGACTACTACACTTTTAGAAGTTATTAAATTTTTTATTTGAGAAAAAGCTTCACGTTCAGTTTTCCCCCATGTCCAGCGGGCTTCCTTCTGGAGTAAACGATGGAGAGGCTCTGCTACTGTTGCCTTCTGCTTTAAAAAAACGGAATAAAAATTAAGGAGGCCCAAAAATGCCTGCAACTCATTCTTATCTTGTGGCTCTGGGGCTTCTCTAATTGCTCTCAGCTTCTCTGTTGTGGGGTGGATACCTTCCTTATCTATTTTATACCCAAGGAATTCAACACTGTCAGTTCCCCAGACACATTTATCAGGCTTGATTCGTAACCCTTTGTCCTGTAGCCTCTTAAGTACTTCCCTTATTCTTTTGTTCACTTGCCCCTGGTTTTCCCCTGCAATTAAGATGTCATCAAAATATGGAATTGCCCCATTTACCCCTGACAATAGGCGTTCCATGATGCTCTGGAATATTCCTGGGGCTATGCTTACCCCAAACTGTAACCTCGTGCATTTGAAAGCCCCCCTGTGTGTTACAATCGTTTGGGCGTTTGCTGTTTGTTCATCGACCGGAAGCTGCTGGTAAGCCTGGGCCAGGTCGATCTTTGCGAACCTTTTTCCCTCCCCCAGGGAGTGTAAGAGTTGTTGCACGACCGGGATGGGGTAGGGGTGGTGTTGGAGTGCCTTATTCAAGGTTGATTTGTAATCAGCGCAAACTCTTAAAGAGCCATCTGGCTTCAATGGTGTCACTATGGGAGTTTCCCATGGCCCCTGTTCCACAGGGACCAAAATACCTTGACTAATGAGTTTGTCCAGCTGCATGTCCAGCTTGGGGAGAAGCGGAAGGGGAACCCTGCGAGGTTTCAGTCTGACCGGTGGGACCTTGGGGTCGATAGAGAAAGATATAGGGGGTCCCTTATACAATCCCAAGGTGGGGCTGAACACTTCAGGGAACTCTTTCACAAAGTTAGGCATATTATCACAGTTTACATTACACACACCCGAAATTTCGATCCCCAACGGTTCCATCCACGCTAGACCCAGCAGGGAGTGTTTGGCCCCCGTCACAATAAGCATGGGAAGGGTACATTTCACATTCTTAAAGGCAATAGGTACATTTGCTGTTCCCAGGACCGAGATTACCCCCCCTTGGAAGTCTCTGATCACCAATGAGGTTTGAGTTAAGTCAGCCTTAGACACATTAGGCATGTATAGTTTAAATTTTTCCCAGGGCATGATGGTATATCTCGAGCCCGTATCCAGCTCCATTGAGCAAGGCTGGTTATTTAGTAACAATGAGATAACAATTTTAGCCCCCTTTTTGGTTGCCGTGTTATTCACGGAAAATTTAGAGTTACCTCTATTGTAGTCGCGGTTAGCGCTTGAGTAGTTCCTTTGACCCGAGCTGCGGAACGGTCTCCTTTCTCGCGATTGGGGGGGTTGGTTTTGAGGTCGCTGGTATTGTTGTGTGGCAAACGTTTCTTCTGGTGCCGTTG
>NC_091951.1:354825933-354974830 GCF_031021105.1 Erythrolamprus reginae
ATGAACTCCATCGCCAGAAATAACACCAAATACAACAAACTCAGATCCAGACCAGATCTAACTCTACTTCAACACATCCGCTCTCGTGAACTACGGGCCGAACTTAAGCAACGTTGTGATCATGACGGAACTAACCTATACATAGACTACTGCTCTGAATGCATCAGAACCAAAACCCACAACCCTCCCTTCATCTCCCAACCCACCGCCCCTCCTCAGCCATCCTACACTTCTCTACCTACCATCCCTCACCAACAAATGGACATCCCCAGCACTTCCAACAAAGAATAGGGAAGCACGCCCCTTACTACCTCAATTCAATCCAACTTCAACTCAACTCAATCCAATTTCATTCCTGAACACAAATTCAATCGCAAATGTAAACTAATCAATGCAAGAAGTATAATCAACAAGTTGTTTGAATTCCTCCTCCTACTTGACACTAATATATTTGACATAATCTTTGTTTGTGAAACATGGCTGAATACATCCTATCCTGACTCCATCATCACACCAAGTAACTACCTTGTTTTCCGGTCTGACCGTGAACTCCGCAGAGGAGGTGGTGCAGCTGTATTCTATAAAAATTCACTCAATCTAAAAAACATCCAAGTTGCACATGACCTTATCCTTCCTCAAACCATAATATGTGACCTGTCCCTCAACACCACACTCCACTTCCTGCTTTGATTCAGAGCTCCAGATTATGACATTACTCATGCAACAAAACTAACCTCCCTACTCACATGGGCAACCTCCTGCCCCTATCCCATTATATTCCTTGGTGACCTCAACCCTAAACGAATGCTCCACAGAACCTATACATACTGCCCTTTACAACACTGTCACCAGCTTGGGACTTGAACTATTAGTATCAAACAATACTAGACTCAATAGCTGTCTGGACCTCATATTCTGTAATAGCAAAAGCGCTATCTATGGACTGCATATAAAAGAACCCTTCTCCAACAGCGGTCACAGTATGATTAACTTCAACCTCAATCTACACCATCCTAACACTCACCCGAATAATGTGACACCTAAGTACAATTTTAGGAAAGCCAATTATGAACTCATTGATGCCAATCTCTCAATTCTCAACTGGCAATCTTTGTTCTCCAACTGCAACACCATTGATGATCTCTACAACATGTTCTTACTCCAAATTAAAAGACTTATTGGACTACATGTGCCACTCACTTCATCCAGAGGTAAAAGAAAAAATAACTTACCTGTCTCGATAAAGAAACTACAAACCAAAAAAAGATCTCTCTGGCGTAAAAGCAAAAAAAGGCCAAGTAACCAACTTCAAAAGCCGCTACAAAAGCAGATGCCAGCAAATAAAAGCAGAATGTCTCAACTATCACAGCAAACAAGAGGAAAATCTCCTTCACACCAAATCTAACCGAGCCTTCTACAACTTCGTCAACAACAAACTCAAGGACTCTAGACCTATACCACCTCTTGTAGGACCCAACAACAAAGAATACCAAGATGATCCATCCAAAGCTAACCTCTTCAACTCTTTCTTTGGCTCTGTCTTTGTTAACAGTAACGGCTCATCCCCCATCTTTGCAAATCACACCTCAAACTCTCTCAACAACCTAACCCAAATTGACTTCACTGTAGACCGCATTGAAAAAACAATCCGTGACCTCAAACCTTCCCTATCAGTTGGACCAGATGGTCTTTGTGCATACTTCCTAAAAAAGCTTTCTTCTGCCATAGCTGAACCTCTAAGCATTATCTTCCAAAAATCCTTCAGGACCAGCACACGCCCCAAGCTATGGTCAAAAGCAATAGTCATCCCCATCTTCAAAGAAGGAGACCCTTTTCTCATTGACAACTAGAGACCAATATCACTATGCTGCGTCTCATGTAAAATCATGGAATCAATTATAAATCAATCAATCACCCTTTACTTAGAATCTAATAACAATTTGGATTCAGAAAGAAATTATCCTGCAACCTACAACTACTCCACTGCAAAAACATATGGACTACCCACCTAGATCAAGGAAAATCCATTGATGCAATTTATATTGACTTTTGCGAAGAATTCGACTCAGTGGTCCACGACAAACTACTCCTAAAACTCAAATCCTATGGCATTTCAAGATTCCTCCACAGCTGGATTACTGCATTCCTGTCAAACAGGCAACAAGTTGTTAAAATTGGAAGTGCCATTTCCACCCCGCCCCTGTCAAAAGTGGCGTTCCCCAGGGCAGCGTACTAGGTCCTACTCTTTTCATTCTCTACATCAATGACCTCTGTGATCATATCGCAAGCAACTGTGTTCTTTTTGCCGACGATGTAAAACTTTTCAACACCATTGACAACACATTTACTCTCCAAAAAGACCTGGACTTTGTCTCAGATTGGTCTAACACCTGGCAACTTCAAATATCAACCAACAAATGCTCCACCCTCCACATCGGCAAAAAGAATCCATACCTCATATATAAACTGAATATAGCTTCTGCTCCGGCAATCTCACGCTACTCACAAGAGCCTACAAAACTTTTGCCAGACCCATCCTTGAATTCAGCTCATCTGTCTGGAACCCATACCACACCTCGGACATCAACACCCTTGAAAACGTCCAAAGATATTTCACCAGAAGAGCCCTTCACTAAGAGCCCTTCACTCCTCGACTCGAAACAGAATCCCCTACGAAAATAGACTAACAATCCTGGGCCTAGAAAGCTTAGAACTACGGCGCCTAAAACACAATTTAAGTATTGCCCACAAGATCATATGCTGCAATGTCCTACTGGTCAATGACTATTTCAGCTTCAACGGCAACAACACAAGAGCACGCAACAGATTCAAACTTAATATTAACCGCTCCAAACTTGACTGTAAAAAATATGACTTTAACAATCAAGTTGTCGAAGCGTGGAACTCATTACCAGACTCAATAGTGTCAACCCCTAACCCCCAACACTTCTCCCTTAGACTATCCACGATTGACCTCTCCAGGTTCCTAAGAGGTCAGTAAGAGACGTACATAAGTACACTAGTGTGCCTTTTGTCCCCTGTCCAATTGTCTTTCCTTTATCTCATATATAATAATAATAATAATAATAATTTATTAGATTTTTATGCCGCCCCTCTCCGAAGACTCATATATATTTTATATATCATATATATTTTCTTCCTTTCATATATCTTCTCCTCTATTTTTACGTATTATCTTTATATATATTACTTCATGTCTATTCTCTTCCCTATGTATTGTGTATGGACAAATGAATAAATAAATAAATAAATAAATAAATAATCTTAAGGAAGCTGACTGCAACCAGCTTAGCCAGAGTGCTACGGAAGCATCCATGAGAATCCTCAAAGAGAAAAACGACCCAGGACCCTTGGGACAAAGCTGGCGAGGGTCACTCTCCAGGCCCAACTGTCGAGCAGAATCCCACTGAAGAACAGAGACGAGGCCTCCCAGAAGGAAGCGGCTGCAGAACAGGGGCAGGAGCTGGACCAGGCTCCTCTGGGAAAGAGAAGGGCGAGGGGAGCTATGGCTGCCTCTTCCAAGAGTGGGGGGGGCCTTGCAGAGAAGGGGGGGGCACCTCTTCCCCAAAGCACCCGAGGGCAGGACAAGAGGCAACAGGGGAAACCAAACAAGGAGACCAGTGGAAGAGCTTCCCTTCAGAACTGGTGGGCAGTCCAACGCTGGGGGCTCTAAAGAACACATTGGACAGCCACCTGTCTAGACTGGTCGCAGGAGCGATGGACTAGAATCTTGTGATTTTGTTATTCCCTCAGGTGGGCAGCCAGGCAGGCCGTGCTTCCCGTGAGCTGAAAACCTCCCAGGGTGGGGCTCACCTCAAAGTGCCCCCCCGCCCCAAAGACTTTTAAAGGGGGTGGGCAGGGGCCTGGAGCCACCCCCTGCGTACCCGCCCCCTCCCCTCTGCTGATTTGGGGCTGCCTCCACACCTCCACTTCCAGCGGACAAGCACTTCTGCAGGAGACCCGGAGGGAGATCTCCGGTGGGCAGGGTGACCACCCGCTTCCTCAGGACAGCCTCCTCTGCCACGGCCCCCAGCCTCTGCCAGGCCAGGCATGGGCTCCAGGAGGAACGCTGTGGAGAGCGGAGCGCCTAGGCCCCTTCCGGTAGGAGCTGGGCGTGTACGAGCAACTGGAGCCATTGCGATTAAAAATACCAGGTTTTTTGCTGCCACGCAGGCACAGAAGCAAAGAAAGCGGCAATTTATGCTGGCAGAAAGATGTCCGCACGTGAGATTTCGGCTGCCGCACATGCACAGCAGCTGGAATCTTGCTGTGGCACCTAGAGTGGCAGCTGCCAAAAACGGCCTGCCCGTTCCAGCTGCTGCCCGTCTCCGGCCACGCACCTATTCTCTCATGCTGCAGGAGAGAGATGCCTGCGGCGCAAAAGAGCACCATGCCTTGGCACCACTGCAGGCAAGGTAAGGGTGGGCGGGCCACTCGCAGCGCAGCACGGTGGGCGGGAGCAGGTGGTGGTGGTGGGGAAGCCGGTGTGAGAGGTGCGTGGCATGGGCAGAGTTGGGCTTCTAGGCAGAACAATTTGGCTTGTGTGTGTTTGTGGGGCCAGCGCAATTTTGCTTCTGCAGCTGTGGAGGTAGCAAAATCACGCACCTGTGGCTCCACGCGCCATTTTGCTACCTCAGCAGGTGCAGAGGCAAAATTCCCCACCGCAAACAGCAGCGAGTGGGCGGGTGGGGCAAACGGCAGTGGGCAGCGGTGAGCAGGCACTTACCTTGGCTCATTTCTGGGTTCCTTTTGCTTCTGTGCATGCGCAGAATAAAAAAAAACCTTGAAATCTCACGCACTCGCTCACACGAGGTTCAACTTCTGCCCACATGCAGAAGCTGAATCGCACGCGAGCACGAGGTCACACTCCCGGCCCATTCCGGTAGGGCTGGAATTGGTGGCCCACCCCCGCACCAGGCCCTTCAGTCTGACTCACCCTTCGTAGTGGGAACCATCCACCCATTTCCAGGTTCCCTTTTCTTTCCGAAGTCCGACCCAGAAACTCTCTAACTCCTGGGATTCCAATCTCTGGAAACGAATATAGTGATAACTAGCAGTCAGTATGGGTTAGTTAAAAAGGGACCATGGCAAGACAAACTTATTTCATTGTTTGATCCAGTGACTAAATTAGCAGTCTAGTGAAATCCTATGCACGCAGTATAGTTAGACTTCAGGGAGGAATTTGACAAAGTAGACCACAGCCTACTTCTTGGTAAGCTAGGAAAATGTGGGATAGGCAGCATTACCAGCAGATGGATTTGCAACTGGCTGGCTACCGTACTCAATGAGTAGTCCTTAATGTGTCTACGTCCAAATGGAGGGGGGTAAGCAGCAGGGACCCCAAGGTTCTGTCTTAGGCCCAGTATCTTAGTAGGGGTAAATTCCCCTTCTGAATAGAAGGGGAACTTACCAAATTTATCGATGAATTCAGCTGGCAGGAATAGCTAACACCTCAGGCCAGTGATGGTGAACCTTTTTTCCCTCGGGTGCCAAAAGAGTGTGCACACGTACTATCATGCATGCGCAAGTGCCCACTCCCATAATTCAATGCCCGGGGAGGGCAAAGACAGCTTCCTCCAAGCCCCCCCAGGCCCTCTGGAGGCTGGAAATGGCTTGTTTCCCAACTTCTGGTGGGCTCATATTTCGCCCTCCCCCCAGCCCCCTGGGGGCCAAATATGGAAGCCTCTGTGCGAGCTACAAACCAGCTGGCTGGCACACACATGCGCATTGGAGCTGAGCTAGGGCAACGGCTCACGTGCCAGCAGGTATGGCTCTGCCTGCCACCTGTGGCCCCTGTGCCCTAGGTTCGCCATCACTGCCCTAGAAGAGGCTCAGGATCCAGACAGAACTTGACAGACTTGTACAGGGTTTTGAAGAGGCAAAACTCGGCTCATACGTTCTAAGCAAGTTTGTTTGTTTGTTTGTTCATTTCTCAAGCATGTATTGGATAACAGATATAGGTATGATTATGAACAGTGCAGTCAGGCGGTAGGGAAAGCAAGTAGGATGCTTGGCTGCATAGCTAGAGGTATAACAAGCAGGAAGAGGGAGATTATGATCCCACTATATAGAATGATGGTGAGACCACATTTGGAATACTGTGTTCAGTTCTGGAGACCTCACCTACAAAAAGATATTGACAAAATTGAACGGGTCCAAAGACGGGCTACAAGAATGGTGGAAGGTCTTAAGCATAAAACGTATCAGGAAAGACTTCATGAACTCAATCTGTATAGTCTGGAGGACAGAAGGAAAAGGGGGGACATGATCGAAACATTTAAATATATTAAAGGGTTAAATAAGGTCCAGGAGGGAAGTGTTTTTAATAGGAAAGTGAACACAAGAACAAGGGGACACAATCTGAAGTTAGTTGGGGGAAAGATCAAAAGCAACATGAGAAAATATTATTTTACTGAAAGAGTAGTAGATCCTTGGAACAAACTTCCAGCAGATGTGGTAGATAAATCCACAGTAACTGAATTTAAACATGCCTGGGATAAACATATATCCATCCTAAGATAAAATACAGAAAATAGTATAAGGGCAGACTAGATGGACCATGAGGTCTTTTTCTGCCGTCAGACTTCTATGTTTCTATGTTTCTAATATATGAAATTGATCTGAATAAAAGGGAATCTTAGGACAGGGAGGGTAGGCAGACTGGGCCGTTTATGCCCGCCCCTTAAAGACCTCTTAGGAATGGGGTGAGGTCAACAGCAGACAGTCTAGGGTTAAAGTTTGGTGGGGGTTGGAAGAGACCACAGAGTCAGGGGGGGCATTCCAGGCAGATAACTCTGTCAGTAAAGTCGTATTTTCTGCAATCAAGTTTGGAGTGGTTTACATTGAGTTTGTATCTACTGTATTGTGTTGTCACGTGTTGTGTTGTGGTTGAAGCTGAAGTATTCATCGACAGGTAGGACAACTAGCAGATAATTTTATGTACTACGCTTAGGTTGGAATGAAGATGGTGAAGTTCTAAGTTGTTTAAGGCCAAACTTTCAAGCCTGGTGGCATAAGGTATTCTGGAAAGAGGACTCGTGACCTATCTCTGGACTCCTTTGATTGTGCTGTGGATTCCAGACAGATGGGCTCAGGGGTGGGCAGCAGGCAGGACGGGGTGGAAGGCAGTTCCACCAGTGGAAATGAAGCTGTGCCCATCTCCAGCTGACCATCCCCCATCCTCCTCCTCGGAAAGCGGCAGGGAGACCAGCACCGGTAGGAGTTGGAGGGGGGCCATTTCCTCCCCCCTCTTTTCTCAACAGTTGATCGGCACCCGTTTGCCCGGCTACCCAGCCTGAGGTGGAGGGGGGGCACCCAGGAAGGAGAGCGCGGGAAACGCAAAGCAAATTGTCACCCCAGCGGGCGACACTGGTGAGGTTGTAGGTTGAGGACTTAACAGTTCACTTGAACAATGATTGTTCAAGCCACTCCCACCTGGTCACATGGCCATCAAGCCACTCCTACCCAGTCACATGGCCATCAAGGCACACCCACAAAATAAGCCACACCCACAATGTGGCAGTAAAATGTTTGGCTGCCCATTACTGGATGAGCTGTATTCAAAATTGGTCTAGCAAAAGTTTTGTATGCCCTGGTCTGCAGTTCAATATTACCAGAGCTTCCTGCCTTTTTGGCCATGCTGCTAGAGTGAATTCTGGCACTTGGGTCATTTGCCTTGAGCACTCCAAGGTCCTTGGCAGAGGGAGGGTCGTCTAGGAGGTCATGTCTGCCCAGATTGAACTTGGTCTTCTGGTCTTCATTGCCAACGTGTGAGGCAGAGGGATCCTTGGCTGGGATTTGCAATTGCCAGATGTTGGACCATTCTGACCCTTTGGTCGCTGCTGCTCCGCTGAGACTGGGGGCGTGGGGGGGGGGGCGCCTGTGCTAACGGAGCCGAATCTTATGCAGGGAATTTTTATTATTAGATTTGTTCCATTGTTTATACTGTTTTTATTACTGTTGTGAGCAGTGTTCCCTCTAATTTTTTGGGGGGGTGGGCGGAAAAGTATAGTGTCTGAGCGGCAGTCCCTTCGGGACTGGGCGGCACTCTTTCCCTCTCACTCTTTCCCTCTCGGCTTTTGGGCAGGTTTGAAAAACTCTGAGTTGATGATGATTTTTAAGTGAGCCATTGCTCACTGCTCAGCTTAGAGGGAACTATGGTTGTGAGCCGCCCCGAGTCTTCGGAGAGGGGCGGCATACAAATCTAATTAAATAAATAAATAAATAACACAACCGCTCTGCACGCACACACACACAGACACCCCCCCCCCCCGCTCTGCCTCTCCTCACCTGGGTCAAGGCTCCCCCCACCGCCTCCCAGAGCTCTCGCGGCGACCAGGGCTTCGAGAGGACCAGCAGGCGGGAGGACCTGTGCTCGCAGTCCTCCTTGCTCCACCACCACGTCTTCCGCTCGCTCGACGCCCACAGGCACTTCCAGCGGAACAGCGTCCATTCCGAGGGGCAGCAGCCTAGAGGGGAAGCGTGGAGGGGGAGCTGCTGGGCCGGGACTCTCCGCTCGGGGCCGCCGGCAGCCAAAGGGGGAGGGGGCCGGAAAACCCCGCCGCTCTGAGCTGCCACCGGAGCAGCCGCACATCGCCCGGGGGGGGGGGGGACTGGAGGGGGGGTGCAAGCAGGGATTCCCCTGCGTAGGCGTTTGCAAGGGCCTCGTGGGGAAGCTGGTCTCGCCCCGCTTCCCCTTCGCCCGGCCAGAGGAACCGATACTTTGGGGGGGGGGGGAAGGGGGGGAGGCGCTCCATGGCGCCAGGCTCAGAACTCGGGGGGGGGGGGCGGCAGCTCATTCCAAGAGGTTAGCAAATGTGGAGAAGGGAAAGTGCCCTCGAGTGCCTTCCCTCCCCTGTCCTATTGCTCTCCTATATCTCCTATACCTTTCTTCTATTCCTCTATCTCTTCTTCTATTCTTTCATTGTTATGTTCTATTACTATATCTTCTTTTCTATTCTTTCATTGATATATTTTACTACGAGTATCTCCTCTACAACCTTCATCATGTATTTTACTATGTGTATATATATACCCACTAAAACTCTCATTGTGTATTGGACAAAATAAATAAATAAATAAAATAAAATAAATAACTAAATAACCCACCCACCCCCATAGATGGCATTGCCCAACGGGAGCCGCCTCCTGCTCAGGGAAGCCCCCCCCCCACACCCCATGAGAAGGGGGGAGTCCCGAAGGAGCCCAGGAGGACACACCGATCTGCCGGCAGGAGGAGGCCCGGATGAGGCTGTCCTCCAGGCGCGCCCGTTCCCTCTGCAGGAGAGCCAGGCTGCGCTCCTGGTGCTGCAGCTGCTGCTGGGTCTGGTTCTCGCCCGCCCGGCTCTGCCATAGGGCCTCTGTGGTGGAGTTGAGCTCCTCCTTCGTCAGGCGCAGCTGGCGCCCACTCTCCTCCAGGTGGGCTTGCAGGTGGTGGCTCCTCTCTCCCAGGATGCGGCTCTGGGCCGTGTGGTCACGAGACACCTGCTGGAGCTGCCGGGAGGCCCGCAAGTCTGGAGAGAAAGCAGCTGCAATGAAGGTCCCTTTCTCCAGGGCTCTGGGCTGCCAGGTGGGAGAGAGTTCTCGGCTCTCGGTATCCCTGGCTCTCCTGGTGGTGCCCTGTTCCCCGTGGCCGTGAGCAGGAGCTGGGGGGAGGGCAGAGCAAGAGCCCTGCACAGACAGAGGCCGCCCCACAGCCTCCTCCCAAAGGACCCGTGGCGTGGTGTGGCCAGTCTGGGCCTGGAGGGCAGAGGGAGCCACTCACGGCAGCTCCAGAAGCCCCTGTTTCTCTTCCCCAAGAGTCTGGGGCAGCTGCCCCTCCCCCCTTGTTCCCCGGAGACTGTCAGGGTGGACGCTGGAGCACGAAGCAGTGGCTACTCACACTGGACGCCAAGGGTGATGTTGGTGACCAGAAGTACGAGGCAGAGGGCCAGTGCTCCCAGCATGAGGCGGCGGGTCACTGGAGGGAAGACAAAACCCAGAGTCGCCTTAGTGCCCTCCGGCCTCCCCCGCTCACAAAATGGCTTCTTCCATGATGTGGAGTAAAGGAGGGATCACCTGGTGTCCTACTTTCTGCTTTCCTTCTGCGGCTATTAAGACAGTTGCTGCTCTTATCCCACAGCTGAGAATAAGGTCCAGATAATGAATGGGGTGATATTAAAATAATGAATCTGCAAACTCTTCTCCAAAATCTGCCCCCCCCTTTTTTCTTTGCAGCCCCCTCCCCTTCATTTCCCTCTGCTGTCTCTACCCCCCCCCCCGCCCCATTTGGACCAGCTCCAGAAGGCTGCCCAGTGCAGAGACCCCTGCAGAGTGCCCACCTGAGAACAGTTCCCCTGGGAAGCTCTCCCCCCCCTCTGCGCCCCCTCCCCCCTCTGCGCTGGGCCTTTTCCTTGGCCCACTTGCCCCACAGCTCCCCAGGGATCCCCTACTCCTGCAGAACCTCTGCCTGTCTGTTCCCTGGCCCCCCTCTGCCCCCCTCTCTATCCAGCCCAGGGATTCCGCCCCCCACAGCACCAGGAGGCAGGGACACAACTCAGCACGGAGGAGGGGGGCACCTGGGGCCACCTGGGACAGAGGGGAAGGGTCCCAGCAGTGGGGACAATTTGCCTCCGAAGGTCGGGGGGCTCCATCGCTGGAGGCTTTCCAGAAGAGACACAAGCCCCCCCCCCCGGGCTGGAAGACGCGAGGGCCTCCTGCTTGAGGAGGGGGTTGGATTGGAGGCCTCCAAGCTCCCTCCCAGCTCTCTTCTGATTGACTGACCCCTATAGCCATTTCCCCATAGCACTGGGACCGTTTCTTTGGCCAAAACTAAAAGCTCCAGGGGGCGGATTGACCCCAACCTCCCTTCCGCCTTCTGTGGGGCCTCTCTGTCTGTCTCTCCTCTCCCCCTTCTTCCCCCTGCTTTGCCTCCTCCGGCTCTTGGTGGTGGTGGCTCCCTTTTCTCAGCTCAGCTGACCCTGGGGCTCTGCCTGGGAGAGAGGAGACAGCTGCAGCCTCCTGCCAGCCGTCCAGGCCCAGGCGGGAGGGGCTTCTGCCTTTGGGGGGGGGTCACACCCAGCACAGCTACTCACCTGGCCTCCAGCGGTGACAGGCGGTGGCCCAGCAGGGGGGTCCTGGCGCCTCCTTCAGGGGCACACGCTCTGCCGCCTCCTTCTCCGGGCCCCGGGGCACCTGGACGTTCTCGTAGGTGAGCTCCCCCTCACTGGGCCCTGGAAGACAGAGGGGGTCAGGGGGGAGGGCAGAGGGCAGCCTGCAAGGACCCTCCCCAGGCTGGCCCCTACCTTCCCCGGGGCTCCTGGCGAAGCGCAGGTCGGCATAGGTGATGCCCCCGGCCATCGGGCAGCCCTGCAGCGGCAGAGGAGCAGGAACTGCAGCCAGCGGGGCTCTCCTGTGGCGGCAGAAAGCAGAAGTGGCTCTCGTGGGTGGGGAGCAGCCCCACAAGCCCGGCCCCACATCCCTGCAACTCTGGGTCGTCCCCACCCCCGTCCTCCCATGGCCTCTCCAGGGACTCCATGAGTGGCCCACCTTTGCAGCGGCCAGAGGTCCTGGGAGGGGAATGGTCATCTCTTAGTCACTGCCTCGACCTTCTCCTTCCTTCCTTCCTCCCTCCCTCCCTCCTTCCTTCCCCTTCCTCCCTCCGTTTCCCCGCCCTCCCCAGAGAGCTGTGTCTTTGCAAAACGGGTCTCAACTAAGACAATGGGACCCTGAGTATCTGTGCCTCAAATCGGAACCCGGGACTGATTTGTTCCAGGATCCATTTGTTGGTTTACTTGGCTGTCCACCATATTCTCCAACACCAAGGTTCAAAGGCATCTGGGCTTCTTCCCTCCTGCTCCCTCACAGTCCAACTTGTGCTTCCACAGAGGGTCCCACAGAAGGCCACACCAATTCTGATCTTCGGGCTGAGCCAATCCAGTCGCCCCCCCTCCTTGCTGGGCCTTCGTGGGGTTTACAGACTGCCTTCTGCCACATCCCCCCCAGCGACCGGTCAGATCCCACAGGTTTGGTCTTCTTTGGGCCCTGTCAGCTAAACAGTGTCGGCTGGCGAGTCCGCGGGACAGGGCCTTCTCTGTGCCTGCCCCGAATTTCTGGTGGAACCAGCTGCCTCCTGAGACCGTTTTTCTATTCTTTCTGCATAGGAAGTCTCTTTCCCTAGAAGAACCGACCACGTCAACCAAGTGGAGTCAAGGCCTAACCCCTTCACCCCCCTGGTCGCACCCCCCATGCTCTGAACGGGCTTCCACCTGTTACAGCCACTTTCCAAGTGGGGCACCCGGGGGGGGGGATCTGAGCCTTCCAGGCCTGAAGGGCTGACCCATGGAAGGGGGGGGCAACCTATTTCCCAGGAACCAATGGATGGAAACTAACTGAGAGAAGCAACTAAGGAGAAGCAATCACCCAGGTTGACCTCAGAAATTGTGGGTGCTCCCAACAGCGAAGGCCTTTAAGGCGAGACTGGACAGCTGTCCATCAGGAGGAGGCCTCCTAGGAGAACGGGAGGTTGGACTGGGTGACTCCAAGGCCCCTCCCAACGCAGTGGAGTCGCTGGCCAGGACAGCCAGGCTCTGTTCTTGGAAGCCTCCCCAGCTGTGGCTCCAGCTGTGGCCATCCTGCTCACGGGGCTGCTGTGGATGTGATGCCAAAGAGAAGTCGCTCGACAGGCTGCACAGCCGGATGCCGGGTTGCCATGGAGACGGGTGGGTTGCTGTGGCTACAGTCGCAGGGGCCCTCACCCTGCCCAAGAATGCCCTGCGGAAGCCCCCCAGCTCAGCACCACCACTGGCCGCTCTCCAGCCACAGGCAGCCACCTAACCAGGGACAGGCAGGAACGCTTGGGGGGGGGCAGGGCGGCCTTGGCAGAACGGCCCCCTCTCCACGGCCTCTGACCTCAGACACACACCCCCGCCCTCCTGTGGAGCTGCGTTCTGGGCACAGACAACCCCCCCCACCTTCCATGGTGGCCCCACACATGGGGAGGGAGGCCAGGCTGGTGCAGAGCCTCCCTTGCAGGAGCAGTCTACCAAGGAATGCCCCCCCCCTCTGGCAGCTGCACTTCCTGCCCTACTGCGCAGGCTCGGTGCCCAGGCTTGCCCCCCTCAGAGCCCATGCCACTTGGAGTGCCCCCACTCATCTGGGCCCCCGGGAGAGGAATGGGGCACACGGCTGCCCTCGTTGTTGACCTGGGCAGCGCCAGAGGTTGGGGGTCCTGGAAACGCTGGAGGAGCAGCACACGGGATGGACCTGGTCTGGAAAACGGGCAGGCGGGGGATGGGAAGGAGGCCTGGGGGGGAGGGGGGAGGCCAATAAACAAAAAGGCCTACAGAGGAGATTGCGCAAGGCCCATTGAGTTTCAAACAGAGGGGACAAGGCCGCTCTTGTGGGCAGCTGGGTGAGAACGTAGGACAGATCCAGGTTAATTGTCACCGTTCCAGGCAGCATCCAAGTTAAATCAGAGTCTGAGTCAAAGTTCCCATTTATTTCCGGAGCCTTCCTGGCACCCCCCCGTCCCCCCCACCCACAAACGTTTTGTCACGTGGTCCACTCAGGTTGTGCCAGAGCTCCTTCCGCTTCCACCCAGGTGGCTGGGCCTAGGATGGCCTTGGACCCCTGGGAAGAATCCTCTGTGGCTGCCTCTGCTCCCTCCTGGAAATCCCCCCCCCAAACCCCAGGCCTTCTAGAGAAAGTGGGGCAAGGGCTTTGTTTCTGACCGAGAGATAAAATGTTGATAGAAATAAAAAGCAACTTTGAAGTCATCCAGGAGGCGGTTTAAAAACAGGGGGTCTGGCAGGATGTGGGTCCAGCCTGAAGCTCCCCAGCTGCGGCCCGGCCCAAGGGGTCTTCAAGGGGGGGATTCTGCTCAGGCCAGCCCTGCGGCCTCCTCCTGACCTCCTCTAGCCGAGAGGAAGGGGCTGCACCCGACCCTCCGGGGCTGCGCTCTGGTCGGAAGAGCCGGGCTGCCTGTTGTCTCCGGGGCTTGAGCCCAGAAATGGCCTTGGACCACCCCTCCCCCTCCCCCTTAAGGGTCCACTGCTCCTCCCGGCAACCCCGCCTGCCGACCATGGACGTCTAGATGACCTTTTAGGAGGGTCTGCTGGAAGGAATTCCTGGAGAATAAGACCCCCCCTCCCTCACGGACCCAACCTGCCCAACCTCCCCCCCCCCCCCCCCCCCCCCCCCAAATATCAGAAATCAGACGGAGACCAGGGCCGGGTGGGGCAAGAGCATTTATGCAACAATCACAAATGTCCGAAATCGTGGTGATGGCACTCGAATCCTTAGAAGCCTCCCCCCTGCCTGCAGCCCCACCCCCCAATTGAGCCACGCAGGTGGCCGGCTGCCTCCCTTTGCTGGGGGGCTGCCCCCGCCCCCTTCTGCTCAGCAGCCGCAGCCTGAGCCTGAGCCCGCTTCCCCTTTCAGCCTCGAGGCCACAAAGGCCAGAAAGCCCCGGAGGCCCCACGGAAGGGGGAGGGCTGAGGCTTCCGGCCGAGGCAGGGGGGCGCACGGCGGGGGCTTCCGAGCCTTCAGAGGGGGAGAAGCCTGGAACCGGAAGAGCAGGCCTGCCGCAAGGGCCCCTCCCAGGCGGTCCTTGGGGTTCCCCACTGGGGAGCTTCGGCCCCACGGACTCGGAGGGAGCCCTGAAGGCCGGCCGGGGCTGCTGTGCTCTGGACAGGAGGGCCAGGCAGGATGGACACTTCAGGCAAAGCCCCCCCCCCCCTTCAGAGCTCGTTGTGCTGGAGGCCCCTGGAGATTCTGCTGGACAAATCCTGCAGGTGCTTCTTGACCTGGAGGGAGAGGACACGTTTCGGTCATTTCAGTCACAATTCAACTAAACGTATTCAGCTCACGCCTCCCAATTCTTAAAGCCTTCTGCCGTTTCCATTTCGTAAGAAACATCTATATACAGTGGTGCCTCCACCTAAGAACCTTTCTAGCTAAGGACCACCGGGGGGTCAAGATCTTTTTGCCTCTTCTCAAGAACCATTTTCTACTTAAGAACCCGGGTCCAGAAAGATTTCCCCGGAACTTTGAGAGCGGCACGAAGGCCTGGCCAGTTCCCTGCCCTTCCCCCTTGAATCCCGGCCATCTGGGGCTTTTCTGGGCGGCCAGCGGAGCCTTTGGGTGGCGCTTAAGGGGGATTTGGCAGCCCAGAGCGGAGGGAGCGTTTCCCTTTCCCTGGGCACTTGGAGAGGGAAGAGACCTCTGGTAACCAGAGAAAGGAAACGCTCCCTTTGCTCTGGGCAGCCACTGCAGCCCTCCTCCTCTTCCTCCTCCTCCCCCCACCCAAATTCGGAGCTTTTATTTCTTCCTAAGGGGTTTGCAGGCATCCTTTGCTTTTGCACTGATTCCTATGGGGAAAATGGCTCCTACTTAAGGACCTGGTCACGGGACGAATCAAGTCCACACGTAGAGGGGCCACTGTATAGGCAACATTTCTGCTCCTGGGTTCTAAAGCCACAGGATATACATTTATAAATGAAGGAAAAAAGAGATTTTTCCTTAAAGCCCCCACTCGGTTTCCACTCCCTAAATGAAAACACTTCTTCCCTTGTTTCCCAACTGGGGCCCTTTGACCTCAGGAACCCCAGGCCCCGGGGCCCAACGGGTGGGTGAGGAGCCTGGCTGCCATGCGGAAGGGCCGAGGAGGCTCTCTCCCCTCCCCCCTCACACCCCCACCAGTGCCGGACCAGCCGCCTTTCCAGAAAGTGAGAGGGCTCCATGCAACCCTCCCCCCTTCCTGCTCCATCCAGGCAGCCCCCCCCCCCAGCAGACGAGGGTCAGGGAGATGAAGGGCACTGGTGGTGGGAGGCCAGCCATCATCCGAGGGGAAAGCAAGCGGGGGGAGGGGGCTTTTGCCAAGACCCCTCCCCGATCCCCCCACCCCCACCCCATTTGCCTCCTCCAAAGGACCCCATTGGACTGGTTCCTCCTCCTCCTCCTCTGCCCAGGTCCAAAAGGGTCTCGCTCAGCTCTGGGACCAGTGGCTGCTGGGCTCAGGTGAGGTGGGTGAGCTTAGGGCCCCGAAGGTGTTCTGAGGACAGATGGGCCGGGAGGGGCCTCTGGGTCTGACCCAGCCCTCTCAGTAAGTGCCGGGGGGGCCCTCAGCCAGCTCCCAGGGGCTGCACCCGTTCTGCGGCCATGGTTTCACTTCCAGGTGAGGGTCCGAGCTTCCCAGGGCCCCCTCCCCGCCCGACCGGCACTTTTGTGGCTTGGGAGGCAGTGCTGGTGAGAGGGGCGGGGGGAGGGAAGGGGGAGAGAAGGGGGTGGTGTCTCCCTGCGCCCCACCTTGTAGCCCAGCTCCTTAGTCTTCTCCTCCAGGGTGGCGTACTTCTCCTTGTTCTGGGAGAGGCGCTCGGGGTCCCCTGTCCCCTCCACGTGCCTCAGTTTCTGGTGGGAGATCTCCAGCTGCCTCTGGTAGTGGTGGTGCTTCCCCACTTGGCCTTCAAAGTGTTTCAGCTCCTCCTGGGACACAAAACGGGCCTCGGTCCGAGCAGGCCCTTGTCCTGCAGCCCCCCCCCCTCCCAGAAAGGGCTGGCCACTCTAAGGCACAATACACAGCAACGCAACCCCACAAACCCTCTCGGGCACAAGCAGCTCAGCCACGGAAGCCCTTGCCCAAAGGGGGGGTGGGGGAGGCAGCCACTCTGGTCAGAGAAGATTTCCCAGTCCTGAGCCAAGTGGCGCCGTGGCCAGAGGGCAGCCCTGCAGGCTCCTTCCGCTGACTGCTAGCTGTAGTCCAGCAGTTCACATCTCCCCACGGGCTCCAGGTGGACTCAGCCTTCCGTCCTTCCGAGGGGAGGGGTCAAGAAAGCACGGGGGAGGGGCATATAGGTCGCAAGGCCATTGCCAGCCATGCCAGAGAAAATGCACCACTCAGCTGTGGTCACTCCAAGTGTGCAAACTTACACGTTCCGGAGCTTTCCCCAGGTAAGGGCGTGGCCTGGACATCCCCCTGTTGGGGACACCTCCAGTGGGACCCTGCACTGACCAGGGGGCTGGCTCTCAGGGCCCAGGGGAAGCGTAAAGGGCAGGGGCCCTGGGGTAAGGCCAGCCGTGAGAGACCTGCCCCCTCCGAAGGGCAGAGGCCTGGTGTGGACAAGAGGTCATCCAGATGCCCAGGCATCTACCTACCCGAAGCGACTCCAGCTCTTTCTCTGTGAAATTCGTCGACTGAGCCAAGTCCCACAAGTCAATCACACGGGGCTCTTCGAACTCTGGAGGAGGAAAGAGAGGGACATTCTCAGGGCTGGACACAACATCGCGCCCCTCCATCCTCTCTCTCTCTCTCTCTGGGCCTGCAGAGACTTCCGCGAGATGCGACAGGACGTAGGAAGAGAATCGGCCAACACCCCCCTGGCCCCAAGTGGGAGCTGCCTGTGAGTCTGAGACAAAGCGCGGGGGGGCCTGGGCAGAACCGGCCTGGAAGAAGGGCTGGCACTGCCCGGCCCTTCACGGCCCATCAGAGGCGGTCAGTCCTCGCCCTCCCCCCTCCCCCCTGGGCCTGCCGCTTGGCCCCCCCCTCCCCCCCTCCCCAAGTGCCTGGCTAGCTCCGGAGGGGGGAGGGGGCGCCCACCGCTGGGGGAGTCGTAGCCCTGGTGGCTGACCCTGCGCAGGCGCTCGAGGCCCTGCCGGATGCTGTGCAGCTGCTCCTTCAGCTCCGAGTGTTTGCGGTGCAGCAGCTCCTTCCTGGCCGCGCTCTCTTCCTCCGCCGGCCGGTCGATGGTGTTTTTGTGGACATCTGCAAGGAGAGGAGCTGGCACTGACCCACGCAAGGCCCAGGCCGCCCGGCCCAACATCCCCCAGGGCAGAGAGGACACGCCGCCCCCCGCCCCCCCGCCCGGCACGGGCTCCTGGCTTAGAGGCGGCTTCACCTCACGACAGAACTGCCAGTAGCCTCAGTTGCTGGAGTGCAGGAGTCCCGGCCGAGCCAACCATGCGCCCATCAAAGCTCAGGGGGCCTGGCTGCCCCTCCCCCACCTTCCGTGCGGCTCAGGGTCTCCAGCAGGATGTCATATTCGTGGACTTTGTCTTGGTGGTGCTGGAATTCCCTCCACAACTTCTCCAGCTCCTCCTCTGAGAACTTCCCGGAGCTTTTGGCCTTGAAGGGAAAGGGGGGGGGTCACTCCCACCCGTTTGCTTACAACCCCCACCCCACCCCCCCTGCCCAGTGGAAGGGTCGCTTCCCAAAACTCTTCATTTCCTGCAGGAATCTGGCATTAACCATTTAATATCATAATTAAAATAATAGTTTAATATTGAATGTTTAACACCACTTTATCTATCTGGATGTTTCTCATAGATGTGTTGCTATACTGGATCTTTGGATGCTGCGCAAATTCCCCTGGATGAGAGGATTAAATAACTGACCCTCTTGAAATTCTATTCTCTGGAAAGGGATTGGGCTCCTGGGCATCACTCCCGGCCCCTGCCCCCTCCCCCAATTCTAAGGGAAGCAGCTGCTAGAGAAGGCAGGCAGGCAGGCATTCTCCCGGGCCAGCAGCAGGGGGCGACCCAGAGCAGGGGAATGGCAGGCACCACCAGCACTGGGAAGAGGCAGCCAATCTTGGCTAAATGGGGCTTTGGGGAGCACAAAACTGGGAAGGGGGGGGAGCATCATTGCAGCCCCTGAAGCAAAGGAGGCCAAGTAGGTGAGGGAGTGAAAAATGGGTGGGAGGGAGCCCCCTTTGGGGGGGGGAAAAGCCTTCCTCCTGCCATGCAGCTGCTACCCCCCCCCCCCCGCGTGTGTGTCCCCTCAGGTGGGACTTCCTAAAACCCCAACTTGGGAAACAGGATTCTGAATCAATGGAGGTCGGCCGCCCTCCTCTGACCTGTGCCCCCCCTGGCCTGGCCCTCGAGGGGTGGGTGGGGGGGTGTCCTGCAGACAGACCTTGTTCCAGAGCTTCTCCAGCCGGGGGTCCCCAAGGCCGCCCTGCGCAGGGTCATCCTGGAGGTGGTTGGTCTCCCACGGCTGCTGCCCGTCCTTCTTCCCACTCAAGCCGTATTTAGTCACAACCACTGGGGGAACCAAGGACATGGTTTTGTGAAGCTGGGAGGGGGCAGGCAGTGGACCCATCCAGGGCTTTCTCTCTGTTGGGAAATTCCCCCCACCGGACCAGAGTGGACTGGCCCTTCATCTGATTCGGCCAAAGCAATGCACTTTTGGTTCAGGACCACGTAATATATTTCAGTGAGATATTCATTGCTACGCTTGTCAGCTGCCACCCAGGCTTCTCTCTCTGCCCTGGAGGATGGACGGGCTGCCCGGGGGTCAGGGGAGGGGAGAGAGAGGCTGCTTCCAGCTCAGCCGGCCGAGAGATGCCCGGGAGAAGATGCCGACCAGCCCACGCTACGGCTCCCAGGGGATGGGAGGGAACGGGGGGGGGCTTGGGCAGGCGACTCCTGGTCCTGGCTCGGCTTCTACTAGACCAGAGGTCTTCAAACTTGGCAACTTTAAGACTTGTGGACTTCAACTCCCAGAATTCTCCAGTCAGCATAGCTGAAGCAGAGCTGGCTGGAGAATTCTGGGAGTTGAAGTCCACAAGTCTTAAAGTTGCCAAGTTTGAGGACCCATGTACTAGACCCTCCTAGACCCACGTGGATCGTTGCAATAGTTAATGAGCAAGGGGGCCAGGCGTTGGGGGGGAGGAGGGCTCTGCAGAGAGGCCGCCCTGCCCGCACTCCATAGGGGAGGGAGGAGACTGACCCTCCAGGCGGCGCCTCAGCCGGGCCTCCCGCTCCCCGTCCTCGTCCAGCCCGGCGGCCTTCAGCTTCTTCCAGCCCAGCTCGTCCTTCTCCTGCAGCCGGAGGTCGCTGTGCAGCTCGGCCAGACGCACCGCCGACAGCCCCGCCTGCCCCGGGGGAGGGAGAGAGACGGAGCCCCGCCCCCCGTCAGTCTCGTCGGTCCCGCCCCCCTCCGTCTCCCCCCCCCCGTCAGTCCCGCCCCCCGCCTGCCACTCACGCGCCGGGCCTTCTCCCACAGCTGGCTGAGGCGCGCCACGCGGAACTCCGCCGAGGGGGGCGCGGGAGACGGGGCGGGGGCGTCGGCCCGGTTGGCCTCCCGCGAGTACCGCCCGCCGCCCGCCTCGCACCCCGTCAGCACCGCCAGCAGCAGCAGCAGCAGCAGCGACCCCGCGGCGGCCATGGTGCTCCTCCGACTGCGCCTCCCAGCAGGCGCCTCCCTCGCGTCGCCGGAAGGAGAGGCGGAAAGGCGGGGCCTCGGCGGTCGCGTTGCTTCCGGGCCGCAAGGGCTGCCGCGAAACAGGAGGTTTCTGGCCGCCTGGAGGGGGCGGAGTGGAGGCCGAGGCTGCCTTGCCTGCCCCCACGTGGAAGCGAAGGGAATTGCACTTGGACCGCCCGCCCCACCAACCGCAGCCGTGTGTGTGTGTGTGTCTGTGTGTGTGGCGGCCGGCGGTTGCGCTCCAAGAAGCGGAGGGAGGCAGAGCAAAAATACCTTTAATGTACACGTCCATTGAATTAAAACCGAGTGTTAGAAAGGGAGGGTCAGCTGGCACCCGAGCCCCCCCGGCCTTCCTTCCCAGCCTCGGGGAGGCGCTTTCTCCGGCCCAGCGCCCCTGACCCCCAGCCCAGCCCAAGAGGCGCCGGTGTCCTGGCCGGGTGGGGGAGGGGTTGGAATGGAGGTCCTCAGACGGGGGGGGGGCTCCCCTATTGACCCCTGTGGGCGCCCCAAGACCTCTGAAGCCGGAAGCAGCTGCTGCTGTGTCCCCAGTGGCCTTGAGCTAGCAGGGTCGGGGGCCACTCTCCCTCCCTCCACAAACGGTCTTGACCGGGCAGCGTGTGCATATTGTGCGCGGGGGTGTGTGTGCAAGGGGGAGGGCGTGATCCGAGGCTCCCCTTCCCGGGGTAGGCACGAGACAGTCCCTCCCTCCCTTGGCACCAGAGGCCCTGGGCCGGGAGTGGAGCGGTCCATAGTTGGCACAGAGTCTAGAGCAGTGTTTTTCAACCAGTGTGCCGTGGGGCTTCCCTGAGCGAGACATGGTCAGGTGTGCCGCGAAGCTCAGAGAGAAAGAAAGCAAGAGAGAGAGAGAAAGAAAACAAGAGAAAGAGCGAGAGAGAGAGAAAAAGAACTAGAGAAAGAAAGCAAGAGAGAGAGAGAGAAAGAGGGAGGGAAGTAGAGAGAGAGAAAGACATAGAGGGATGTAGGGAGGGAGAGAGAAAGAGCAAAAAAGAGAGGAAGGAAGGAAGAGAAAGAAAGAGGGATGGAGAGAGAGAAAGAAAGAGGAAAGAAGGGAGAGAAAGAGGGAGGGAGAAAGAAATAGAGCGAAGGGTTTTGTAAATGTAAAAAATGTGCCGCGGCTCAAAAAAGGTTGAAAATCACTGGTCTAGAGCAAGCGTGGTCCGGCTTGTGGGGGGGGAGAGGGGGCTCCCATCCCGGCCGCCCGTCTGTCCAGAGTCCCCTCGGCCGCCGGCCTGCATCAGCTGGTGCAGACGCTGGTGATGGAGGCGGTGGTGCCGGTGGTGCCCGGGTCCACCAGGCCGAGCTCCTCCTGCTCGTTGACGCAGAGCTGGTAGCCGCAGCCCTTCCGCCGAGGCAGGGGTCCCGCCAGCCCGGGGGCCTCGGCCTTGGCCTGGGGCGGCAGCAGGAAGCCCACGCTCCCCGCGATCAGCACGTGCCAGATGCTGTGGATGTAGAAGTAGTTCTCCTCCGTCTCCACGAAGGCGTAGAGCAGCACGGCCGAGGCCGCGATCAGGGCCCCCGGCAGCAGGCAGAAGGCCCAGCGCTGCCAGGTGGGCGGGTAGCAGTGGCGCCGGCGGATGCTGCGAACCGTCTGCGGGCGGAAGAAGGTGGCGGCCAGTCCAGGGGGCAGCGCGGCACAGGAGGGGTGGCTCCAGCCACCCCTCCCCCACCCTCCGTCCCCTTGGTTCTCCCGGCCACACAAGGCCCGGCCACAACCCCCGCTGGGAATCAAACCCTCCTTGCCCACCCGGCCTCCCCTGTTTGGGGGCAGCAGGCACAGGCAGCCTGGCTTGGAGGGGGGGCTCGGGTGCCCAGGGCTCAGCCCCACTTTTCTGTAGGGCAAGGAGGGGGCTGCTCCCGCGAAGCCAGGCTTTTGACTGTGCCTGGCCTTTGGGGGTCGAAAGGTCTTTCCGTCTGGACGCCCCCCAGGGAGGCTGGGCCGCTGAGCCTCTGGCCAGGCAGCCCAGCTGGGGACCCAGGGGAGGGGCGGGAGAGAGGGGAGGGGTCCTTACCCAAGCGACGGCCATGACGCCCACGGCGAAGAGGCTGGGCCCCAGCAGGTTCCAGAGGCCGTGGCGGTCCAGCTGCAGGGCCATGGAGAGGAGCATCGCCCCCAGCAGGTACAACACCTGTGCAGGGGAAGAGAAGAGTGTGATTGGGCGCACAAGGGATGCGTCATTGGCGCACATGCTCTCCGTGGGCATCAAAGAAAAGCTAAGGTACAACACTTAATATACAGTCTGGGCACAAGTAAGCAACCCGGTCATATTAGGGACCGGTCAATACAAATTGTAAGGATACAAGCCACAAAGTCACAGCCCCACAGTCACAAGTGGGAGGAGATGGGGGATGGGAACGATGAGAAGATTGACAGTAGTGCAGCCTTAGTGAATAGTCTGACAGGGTCGAGGGAATTGTTTCTTTAGCAGAGTGAGGGTGTTCGGGGGAAAACTGTCCTTGTGTCTAGTTGTCTCGGTGTGCAGCGCTCTGTAGCGACGTTTTGATGGTCGGAGCAGAAACAGTTTGTGTCCAGGATGCGAGGGGTCAGTCAATATTTTCCCCGCCCTCTTTTTGACTCGTGCAGTCTACCGGTCCTCAATGGGGAAGGCAGGTTGGCAGCCACTGTTTTGTTCTGCCGTTCTGATTCTCCCCTGAAGTCCGTGTCAATCTTGTTGGCTTGCAGAACCGAACCAGACAGTGATGGACGTGCAGATGACAGACTGAGTGGGCCCCTCCTGGGCTGAGTCTGCTGGCTCAGAAGCACCACCGTCACAGGAGAGCCAGGCCCGTCCTGCCCCCCTCGCCCTCAGCTGTGCCCAGATCAGCCTGCCTGCCCACAGGTGCCTGGCCGCAGCAGCCCTGCCCACCCTGCCCACCCTGCCCTGGGCGGCCCTTCTGGCATGCCTGGCTGCCCTGCAGGGCCTGGGACGGGGGGATACTGGGGCTCTCCTGGAAGGGGAGGAGGGCCCCACAATATGGGGTCTACTCCCCACATTGGCACAGCAGCGCATGGAGGGGGAGCTTGCCCTGGGGCCCTTGTTTACTCTCAGGGGTGGGGGGAGAAGGGGGGCTCAAAGTTGAGGTCATGAGAATTTCTTGTCTTTCAGCCTCCGTAGCGATCCCTCCTTCCCACACAATGACCCTGCGAGGGAGGCTGGGCCGAGAGGGGCTCATGGACCCCTCCCAGGGGATCCCGTCCCTTGCCCAAGCGGGTCCCTATTTCACGGCGATACAACTCTGTGGCCCTGCCCGCCGTCTCCCCTGCCCGGGGTCTCTCGTGGGTGCACTGCCAGCCTGACCCCCAGCCCTCCCCCGCCTGCTTCCAGCTCCTTCGAGCAGCGCTGCCCCCCCTCCCTCCTCTCTACCTGTTTGATGACGGGCTGCAGGCGGGCCATGGCGATGACGGTGACCCAGACGGACATGAGGGAGCCCAAGAAGTCGCAGAACTGCAGCACGTCGTAGTCCATGATGCAGAAGACCACAATGCCCGGCTGGTCACATGCGTGGTAGAACTGGCAGAGGCAGAAAGGGGGGGCTGATCCCTTGCCCCCCCCCCGGGCCAGACCCTCCAGCAGCCCGGCTTCTCCCCATCCCTTCTCCCTGGGGACCCCCTTCTAGGCGAGAGCCCGAGAGGCTGCAGGCGGAAGGGAGCGGCTGAGTGAGTGACCTGGCAGGGAGGCCGGGCTAGATAGAGCCCCCTCCCCAGGACTCAGGGCTGGACCCGCAAAGAGGAGGAAGAAGAGGTGCCTCTCCTGGCATGCTGGGCAGCTGGACTGGCCACTGTGGCTGCTGTCTTTGGGCCGGAGGGCCACAGGGGTCCTTTGGGGATCCTCCACCTGATGGGGGTCACCGGGAACTAGAAACAGGGTGGAAGCCCCCCCTCCTTCCACTCAGGAGACTGCGTGGCTGGCCAGAGTCACCCAACTCAAAACGATGGCTTGTTTCTCGGGTGCTGATTGAAAGACGGACAGCCCGGCTCAAGGCCACCGGGGCAGGAAACCAAGTGAGAGGGAGACGTTTGCCCGCTGCCCCCTCCGAGTGACCCCGAACTGCAGCAGGTGAGCCCCCCTCCCCTCACTCTGGTCCCTCCAGTCCCTCTGCTGGGGGAGGGGGGGCATCCATGGCAGCTCTCACCGTGGAGAAGAACATGGTGAAGACATAGACGGCCGCCTCCAGCAGGTAGCCGGTCCGCACCGCGATGGCCACCGGAGGGACGAACATGAGGTTGCTGAGGCAGAGGAGGAGGGTGGAGAGCAGCTGGAAGCCGTAGGAGAAGGCGGCCGCGTTGTCCGTGCAGCCCCAGCCGCTCCAGCCTGTGGGTGAGAACGGCCATTGGGGGGGCACCCGAGAGGGCGCACTCCCCCCACCCACACTCCAGGGACTATCTGGGGGGGGCCTCCATACCCCTTCCCCAAAACTAGAAGTGACTGGGCAGTGGGGGCCGGCACTTATTATTTTAATTATTTTGTTCTTATTTTTCAAATTTATAGGCCGCCCTTTTCGTAGCAGACTCAGGGCGGCCTACAACAATAAAATAATCACAAAATTAAGATACGCCAATACATCGAATAAAACCAAGTAGAAAAATTAAAACCCTCTACAAACAGCGTGCAACCATCCCTCATTCGTACTACGGGCTGGACCGGAGGACTTGCTCAATGGCCCCAGGCCTGTGGGCCTAAGTGTGTTTTCAGAGCCTTTCGGAAGGCCAGAATCTCTGGCGGGGGAGCTGGTTCCAGAGGACCGGGGCCACCACATAGGAGGCCCTTCCCTATGGTCCTGCCAGCCAGCATTGGGTGGTCAATGGGACCCGGAGGAGGCTGACTGTGTGCGATCTGATCGGTCGCTGGGACGTGTGAGGCAGAAGAGGGTCCCGTAGGAGGAGACAGAGGAGGCGGGACAAGCTGGGAACGGAGCCCCCTCCCCCCAGAGAGGCTGCGGGGGCTGGGCCCACCCACTCACCCGCTTTGCACTCGCAGGCCGCGTACAGGTAGTTGTTGGTGCGCAGGAGCTTGCACTGGCCGTAGGGGCCGCAGTCGTTGATGCAGGGCGAGAGGAAGGCGCGCAGGTAGACCTCAGCGGTCACGTTGCCACAGGACGAAGGCCTGCAGGGGGGAGGGAGGGGGGCAGAGAGGCAGGCTGGGCCAGGGGGAGGGGGCCCTGGCAGCATCCCACCCGCTGCTTGAGGCCAGGCCCCTGGGCCCTTCTGCTCCGAGGGGGAAACGGACGGAGGACGGAAGGCCACGCCGGGGCTGGCGGGCTGGGGCTGGTCATGGGGGGGGGCACAAGCAGCCTCTTCCTCCAGATGGGGGGGGAGTGAGTGCCACCCAGGAACTGAGGGGGGCAAGAAAGGGGCCTCGGTTTTCGCCTTTGTTGTTTCCAGTTTGGATTCCACACCAACAATTTCTTCTTACTTCAAACTGGAAACAACCAAGGCGGCTCCTTGTTACAAAACCGAGGCCCCTTTCTTGCGACTGGCCGTTCAAGAGGGGCAGTTTTCTGAGTTACTGAAGTTCCATTTTGCTCCACAATTCTCCCAGCTCTGGATTCCACACCAACAATTTCTTCTTACTTCAGAGCTGGGAGAATTGTGTAGCAAAATGGAACTTCAGTAACTCAGAAAACTGCCCCTCTTGAACGGCCAGTCGGTTGTTAACAAGCGGGACTAAGACTATGGTGGGACAACGTACGCGCATAGTTTCTGCGCATGCTCTCCAGATTATGTGTGAGGATGGAAATGGTGCTGACCAACTGAAAAACAATCCCAATTGAATACGTTTAAAGTGTATACAAAGTGATTGCCCTTCCCCCACTTTCCCTCTTCTCCTCTTTTGTTGATGCGTAAATAAAAGACGTCAGTCTACCTTTCTGGTTGGGGTCAGGGGTGGGGAGTTCCAATGACCTCCACCACCGGTTTGCATCGCCGTGTTTCGCGTGCGTCCCCTCATACAATTCTGCTTCCGCGCATAAACATCCCGAGACACAGCGGAGGGAGCTGACCAGCTGTGCTAGGGGCAGAGGGGGGAAGGGAAGTATAAACCCCGGAGTGGGGGGGGCGGGGGGGGCTTTTTCAAGCAGCAGCAGCAGAGGAGGAAAACACTTCAAAACCATAAAACATTCTGGAAAAATCCCCCCCAAAAAGATGGTGGCGCCCACCGATCGGCACCAAACGAACCGGATCCATGACGTCACCAGTGGATCGCTACTTGTTCAGGCGATCCGGTCTGAAAAGCCAGAATCCACCCCGGTTGGGATGCTGTTTTGACCCACTCAGGGTCTTGGCCCACTGGGCCCCTCGCGTGGGAGAGCTCCCGGCCGCTTCTGTGGGCACCACAGCTGAACCCTCCCTGGCAGCCCCATGGAGAGCCCCACAGGAGCTGGGGCGCCTCCCACCCTGACTGCCCCACCACCGACATCAGAGTGGGGCATTCTGGGAAAGGCTCCTCCCCTGTGGACTCCGTCCCCCCTTCAAGGCCGGCCCCACCCTCTCCCAACATTTAGCTGGGCATTTTGAGAGGAGGGTCACCTTTGTCTCAAAGGGGGCCTCATGTGGGGGGCAAAGGGAAAAGTTGACCGCTGAGGGAGCCCCCCCCCCAGCCAGTGGAGGAGAGAAACCAGGGCTCTCCAAAGGGAAGGTTTCCCCAGGCAGGGAGGGTCCTCCCCCACCAGCTCCGGCCACAGACTGGGACCCCCCCCAACCAGCAGGCACAGGGGCAGCTGAGCCCCATGCAGCTGAGCCCCTCTACTGCTGTTTTAATCCATTTGATTTGTAAGCCCCCCCCCTCTCTTGACGGACTCTGGCGGGCGTACAGCAATGAAAGGGCATACAACACTTAAATGCGATTCTTTCGTGGTGCCCAGCCGGGCTTTCCTACCTTTGGCCGGTGGTGCAGAGCGAGCGCAGGCTCAAGTACCAGGTCCCCGTTTGGGGGTAGGGGACCCGCAGTCGGGTGAAGGGGGAGGCGGCATTGATGGACAGCAGGAACCCAGCAAGCAGCTCTGCCAAGGAGAAGCCGCGGCTGAGGGCAGCTGGCCTGACTGCTTGCCCTGCGAGGGCTGCCCCCCCCTCAAAGGACAGTCCCTGCTGTTCTCATTGCAGATGGTGTGTGTGGGGGGTCTGCCTTTACCTGTCTGGCAGGTCACTGGTGAGTCCCTTTCGGAGGCCAAAGGCACCTCGTGGTTCAGGCAGGCAAAGATGGTGGCATTCTCCCCGCGCAGAGAGGACTAAAGGAAGAGAGACAGGGCGGCACCATCATCTTCCTCATCAGACCTTTCCGTGAGGTCTCCTTCTCGTCCCCACCATCAGTTCTGCCCCCGGGCTGTCTCGGGGCTCCCTCTCTCCACTCCAGCCTCCCACTCTCTGGCCGCCCAGCCCCTCCTGCAGCCCACGGCCCCTGGTGGCTGCTGAGCCC
This sequence comes from Erythrolamprus reginae, assembly GCF_031021105.1. Classification (NCBI taxonomy): domain Eukaryota; kingdom Metazoa; phylum Chordata; class Lepidosauria; order Squamata; family Dipsadidae; genus Erythrolamprus; species Erythrolamprus reginae. Next base: position 354,853,561 of record NC_091951.1, read on the forward strand.
TGTTAGTCCTACCTACATAACTGGTTGGCTTTGGCAACATGCACTGCTCAAAAATAATAAAGGGGACCCTCAAACAAGGCACCCTAGAAGATCTGAATGAATGAAACATTCTCATTGAATCCTTTGTTCTGTACAAAGTTGAATGTGCACAACAGCAGGTGAAATGGATGGTCAATCAGTGTTGCTTCCTAAGTGGACAGTTTGATTTCACAGAGGTTTGATTGACTTGGAGTTATATTATGTTGTTTAAGGGTTCCCTTTTTTTTGAGCAGTGTATAAACAAACTAACAATGTATGCTTAAATGTATTGGAACACTGTTGCTTTAAGAGCTAGTGTTGCAGACTGCCACAAGAGGGAGCCAGAAGTGTCGTTCTCTCTCTGCTATTTCCGTTATGTTCTCTGTGACTGCTGTAGTAGGAACTGCGTGTTAAATGCTGGTTTATGTACTTGTAAGTTGAACAAGGAAGACTTATAGTGTTGTGTATGTATTGACTGACTTAACTGTGTATGACTAGGACTGTTCTTGACCGAGATATTTGCCAAAGTAAATAATATTTTATACGCTTGATGCATCTGGTTGGCTGAACCGTTGCTCGGATCTCGGGGCCGTCAGCTGGAAGTCTGCTACAACGCCCCGTTTCCTCTGCGTGTGTGAAGACAACTCGGGGATCACTCTGCACACTCCTTGACAACCCCCCACCCCCCTCGAGAGACTTGCCAAGTGGACGCACCACATTCAGCTTCAGCTCCAGGTTGAGGATCCCGCCACTGTCCAGCACCGGCAGGAGGTTGATGGCAAAGACGGCTGGACGGTCGGGGGGCACCGAGACGTTGGGCCCGAAGAAGATGTAGAAGTGCACGGAGAAGGTGTCCAGCTCGTTGCGCAGAGTGGGCCGCGTGGGCCAGCAGTGGTCCCCCCCTCTGGGAGGCCTGGGGGGCGTGGGCAGGGCTGGGGGCTGGGGGCTGTTGGGGAGGGAGGGGGACAGGAGGTCAGCCAAGGCCAGCCCTCCCGGGGAGCCGAAGGAGTGAGGCATGTTCAAGTGGGAGGCCGGGAGCTGAGCTTCCCCCAGGCCGGTCCGGGAGCAGTCTGCAAAGACAGAGGGGCCGGCATTTGGATCCTGGTCCACCCAGCGGCCCCTCCCCTCCCCTACAATAGGGCAGCCTCCTCCGCTCTCCCCCTTTTGGGATTCCTGGATCCAGTCAGGGACCTTTTCAGAAAAGGGGCAGAGAAGGGAGGCAACCGAGGCCCCTGGGGTCCCCCTCCCCTTCCCCTCATCAGGCACCCCCACCTCAAGCCAGACACTCAGCCTGCTACTGGGGAGGGGTCAGGGGTCTGGATGGGTCCATGACCCGTTTGGGAAACGCGTCCCACCCGGTGGGCCTGCTCCGTTCCGCGAAGTGTGTCACGTCCACAGGTGGTGTTCCCGGAGGCCCAGGTGAGCCCGGTGCGTCCCACCCCGGCAGCCCCGTCCCCCGTGGGCCCAGCTCACCCTTCAGCTGCACCCCCAGCTGGAAGCTGATCCGGTCGGGCAGCGGCAGAAGCCTCTCCACCAGGATGAAGTACCAGTTTTGCCAGAAGGGCCGCTCCAGCACCAGGCGGCAGGGCAGCTGCTCTCGGCAGTCCACGGCGGTGGAGTTGTGCAGAGGGGGGGCCTTGCCACGCACCCTCAGCCCCAGTGGGCAGCCTGGCGCACTCTGGTTGCCCCTGTGGCAGCTCCGCAACTGCACGAGCACCCTGGAGGTGTAGCTGGGGACGAAGACCCTGCGGGCCAAGGGGTCTCGCGTCAGGGCGGCCCAGGACGGGCAGGCCAAGCTTTCAGCAGGCACTGGGGGAAAGGGGGGGCTCCCTCTTCCACCTTCATTCAATCCGAGGCCCCCTGCCCCCCCTCCAATGATGTCATGGCTTTCCCAGCATGCCTCTGGCTGCCAGGAAAGTAGTTTCTCCTTCCAGGTGGTCATTTTTGAACTGGGAGCCGAGTGTGAAGCTGGTGCCCTGGCTGGGCCTGCGGGGTCGTCCCTGGGGACCCCGGCTAGATCAGTGGGGGCCTCCTGCATTCCCCAAGCACCACGTGGGGTGACAAGGAGCAGCTCCCGCCACCCGTTCCCTGCAGGAAAGGGGTCTTTTCCCTTGACTCCCTCTTTGCTGGCCCCCTCCTGGGATTTTACGCTGCCTTGGGAACCCCTTGCCTCATGGTTCCCTGGTGCCCCCCTCAGAATGGCCGTGGCACTCACTTGTAGAGCAGGGACCGATTGTGTGGGGAGAGGACGTGCTCCGTCTCGTAGCCCGGGTGCAGCAGCCCAATGCCCACCAGGCGCTGGACGATGAGCTGCGGCTGGAAGAGATACTGGCAGTCCTCTGCGAGTCCCTGTGGGGGGAGGGGGCCCTGTCAGGAGACCCCAGCCCAGTCCAACTGCCCCCCACCCGCACCAGAGACCCCGGGGCCGCCCCCCTTCCAGGGAACAGCCTGCCCTCCCGCAGCCGTCACTCACCTTGACAGAGATCTTGCCCTGCTCTTTGGGCAGGTGGGCAGCCAGGAACCAGTCCCCGGGCAGGGGGCTGGTGATGTTGAAGACCCCCGTGGTCCGGTTGGGCAGCGTCCAGGTGAGCGTGAGGGCAAAGGAGCCGGGCACAGCCGTGTCCCTGGGGAAGTGCATGCCCAGCGGGTTAATGACGGGGGGCGCTCCTGAGCGGAAGTACCTGCCCAGAGAGACAGAGGGAAGAGTTGGAGGCAGGAGGGGCGGGGGAGGGGGGCGGGCGGGAGGGGGCTGCAAGAGGAGGAGGAGGGGGGCTGGGGAGTGCTCTGCCAGGATGGGCATCCAGCCCCCCCTCTGCTTTGGGCCTGGAAAGCTTCCTCTATCCTGCTGCCCGGGGAGGGGGTTGCAGTGGGGTAGCGAAAACGGAGCTCCACCCCAGAGCCCCCAACTTGCACTGAAAGATGTTGAAAGAAAATGCAGGCTGTGGGGTAGTAAAAAGTTTGGTAGCCCTTCCCTGCCCCACTCCCTCCCCAGTTTCCAAAGTTTTGGGCCTCCCACCAATTCCGCCAGGGCCGGCCATTCGCTCGGGGGCATGGGGACTGGTTAAAGGTTGAGCAAGCCTGGATGTCCCCAGCAGCCGGCATGCCCCCCTGGCCTCCACTCACACGGTGACGCTGCGGTCCGGGCACCGGTCCCCGAGGGAGCCGCCCTGCTCTTTGAAGGTGACCAGGTTCCAGACGGCCACCGCCGTGTCCTCCGGGATGCGGAAGTGGAAGAGCTCCAGGCTGGTGAAGGAGCGGAAGGCGTTCAGCTTGCGGGGGGTCCGGGTGAAGTAGTCGGTCACCAGCAGCCCAGCTGCGGAGAGAGAGGCAGCGCGGACGGCGGTCGGAGGGTGCTGGGCACAAGCCTGTGCCTGGAGGGGGAGCCAGGCGCCCCCTCCCCCAAGAGAGACTGAGGAGGCGGCCAGGCGCTTCCCCCCCCCCCGCAAAACGGTCTGGCAGTGCTTCCAAGGAGAACCTGCAGAAAGTTCTCTGGGGGGAAGACTCAGCTGGCCTAAGACCTCCCCTCACCAGCAAGCCCACCTAGGCCCTCCCCAGAAGGATCGACTGGGCCTGCCTTCCAGAGAAGGTCCCGCTGCCCTTCCACCCCGCACTTGCAGAGAACGGACCCTGGAAACGGCCTTTGTGAGGACGCCCAGCAGCCCTTCTGTAAATGGCTGTCCAGCCATGTTGGACGCAAACTCCCAAAAGCTTACACCAGCCCTCTAACAACCTTTGAGAAAGTCAAGGCCCAGGAATGGAAACACCACAACGGGGGGGGGGGGGGGGGGAGAAACTCCGTCTAGAGCCAAGGCTCCCAATGGAGGACGCTTAACCCAAAGGCCGTCTCTGAAGACCCGCAGAGCAGCCGGGCAGTGAAGAGGAGGAAGCCAGGCTGGAGCTACAGGCGCACCAGAGTGTTTCCTTCCTATCCCGCTCGGGAGGACTGGTGCGAAGCGGCCGCAGCCCGTCTCTGGCCGAGTGGGCCCTTCTCTCCCTCTGCATGGGACCCAGAGAGAGGACCCAGGGCGCAAGCAGCCTGTTGGGGGGCTGGGGTGCGTGGGAGCGCATGGCAACCTGGAAGAAATCTGGGCGGAGTGCGTCATCGGGCAAAGGCATGTGCGAGGGGGGGGGCTATCTTTGCCTCCGTGAGATCCCCCCACTGGGAAGCCCAGCCTGTTGCCCCAAATCTCCCCCCCTCCACACTGGGAGCCCCCTAGGAGCCCCCTTCCCAGAGCCGGACGGAGGTGCCTGCACAGGAGCCCTGCACCACCTGCGGTTTCTCACGCCCCCCCCCAAAGGGGCCCAGTAGTTCTTCCCTTTTGTGGAAGGATTCTGACCTCTAACCCTCTCGTCCCTTGTGGTCCTGGGATTCGGTCTGAGCGCTGTAATCGGGTTTGTTGCTTTCTGGAGCCCGAGAGCAGCCAGGCCCGCCTTCTGCGTGGTTCTCTGGGGTGAGCTTGTCTGTGGGGCTGGTGGGGGCTTTGAAGCCATGTTTGAAGGAGTGGTTTTGCTCTTGGGGTAGGGAGCGGCTTCTAGGTTAACTTACTGGCCTGATGACCTATAAAGCCCTACATGGCATCGGACCACAGATTTGGCCTTTCCCAGGTCCCGTCGACCAAACAATGTCATCTGGCAGGGCCTAGGAGCAGAGCCTTCTCCATGGCAGCTCTGGCCCTCTGGAATCAACTGCCCCCAGAGATTTGAACTGCCCCCACCCTCTTTGCCTTTCACAAGAGCCTGAAGACCTATCTATGTCGCCAGGCATGGGGCAACTAATGTATCCCCTTGTCTGACCATTAAAGTTATGAGTGGGTATGATTCTGTAATATCGATTGTTTTTAAGAAAATGGGTTTTAGCTACAGTTTTAATTATTAGATTTGTTTGTATTGTTTTATTGTTGTTGTGAGCCGCCCCGAGTCTTCAGAGAAGGGTGGCATACAAATCTAATAAATATTATTGTTGTTGTTGTTGCAAGCCAGTCAGAGTCTGTTGGGGTGGGTGGTTGTAATAAATGTAACCAGCTAATATTGCCATGGCCATTCTGCCTCACTCCCCCATTTATCTTTTCTCAAGGCCAAACATGTTCAGCTTATTGGCCTCCTCCCAGGACTCCAGCTGGTCCAGCTGCTCAACCCTAGACTATCCCATCAAGTAGACAACCAGCTAAGCCTGAGCCAGCAGTGGGCAGCGGCAGCCAAAAAGGGCCAATGCCATCCCAAATTGCATTAAGGACACAATCAAGGTCAAGTGAGGCAGTAAGACCACACCTGGATTCCCACGTCCACTTTTGGTCACCACGCTATAAAAATATGTTGAGACTCTAGAAAAAGTGCAGTCGAGAGCAACCAGGGTGATCAGGGGGACGGAGGCGAAAACATACGAAGGGCGGCTGCACGGACTGGACCAGTGGGGACAGGAGAGCAGCCTTCCGATATTTGAGGGGGCTGCCAGAGAGAGGAGGACGGGGGTCAAGCTGTTTTATAAAGCACCTGAAGGAAGGACAAGGAGCAATGGATGGAAACCGTTGGCATGTCTCGGTGCAGCTAGGCTGCGAGACCTTCGACATACACGGAGCAGAGTGTGTGGATGTGCGATACAGCCAGTAACGGCACAGACTTAGTCTGCTAAACAAGTATTATTTACATATACAGTACACGTATCTACAAGCACAAAGCAGAAATAATCAACAAACCGCACATAGCAGCACGAAGCAGAAAAATACTCTCTCCTCTTAAGGTAAAGGCAAAAAGGTGAATGAGCTCTCCAGCGCCCTCAACAGGAGAGAGTGATGGCGCCCTCTTCTGGCTAACCAGCCATAGTCCTTAAAGAGATATTGTAACTGTAAAAACACAAACTACAATTGGTAGTTTAACGTACATGGCAACGCCAAACATCGGTGTATACCATGTACTAACAATCTCTCCCCTTGGGGTTGACAATTGTTGAACACAGTTGCATTTACTGCTTCAGGTTATACCTGGTGCAACTATCAGTATGTAGTTTAGCACCTTGCGCGTTGGTGAAATTGTCACCGAGGTTTTCAGTACTTTCGCAGTACTCTAATTTGATTGGGCCATCTTTAACACACTCCCTTACATGGGAATAAGTTCTCCATAATGCGAAGGTTCCACAAGCTACATTAGCCTTGTAGCTATCCGGCTCTTTCCCAACCCTAGGGCCTCTCCCTGGAACAACAACATCGCTAGTACTTGGTATTGGTTCTTCCTTCTCCTCACTCTTAATGTCCACTACTGGAGCACTTTCACTTGTACCAGGAGCTTCCTCAGCCGATAACTCCTCCTCACCTGACCCATCCGTCTCTGGCAGCTATCCTCCTTCTCTACAAACAAAGGAGACTGGACGACAACTTCTACCCTATTCCATCCAGTCTGTTCTAGGAACTTAGAGCTTGCTCTGTAACTGCACACACCAGTGTTCTTAAGCCAGAACTTAAAAGATCTGTGGTTGTTATGACTGACCAAAACTGACCAAGGAGAGATTCGACCAGGAAATAAGGAGGAACTTCCTGACCGGGAGAACGATCAACCGATGGAACACAGGTTGGGGGAGCTTCGTCCCTCGTGTCTCTTCCAGGAAAGAAGCCGGAGACCCGCAGTTGGAGAAATACAAGTGAAACAGCCTCTGCTGGGGAGCACAAAATGAGCTCCCTGCGGAAAGCCCCCAACTACCAGGCAGTGGTGCCACCAGAGAGGCGGCCCTGTAGCAGGCAGGCCAGCCCAGGGAAAGGGCCCCTCCGCCCCGCACTCTCCTCTGGAGGACAGGACCAAAGCACACTCTGGGCTTCGGCAGCTGGAGCCAAGCAAGGCAGCAGGCTGCCTGGGGACATTCCACCAGGGACTGGATGCAGGCCCAGCGGGTGGGGGGAAGCCCCGGGGCCTCCTGGTCTTCCAGGGCTCTGGGGACTCGGAGGAGCGGGTCCCACTCTCCACTCTCCACCACCACCCCGCTGATTCCCGCAGGGTCTTTGGCCGGACCGCCCGAGGGCTGCCTGGAAGGGCCGCTGGGAGGCCAGATGGCCAAGCCCGGTCCAGAAAGGCGCCGGGTCTCCCGCGAAGCTGGGCGGAAAATGCCGCTGAGGCCAGCAGCTCTCTCCGCCAGGCTCCCTTCAGCACCTCGGCGAGGGAGAGCTCCGAGCGCCTGGCCGGTGGGCTTTGCGGGGCCCCTCCGGGCGGCTCCTTCAGCACCCAGGACAGCGCCCCCCCCCCCCCCGCGCGCTCACTCACTCACCCGCCGGCGGGCGGAGGCTGAGTCCGGCCAACAGCTGGAGCAGGAGCAGCTGGAGCCGTCCGAGCGCCGCGCCGCCCATGCCGAGACGTCCGCGCCGGGACGGGCCGCAGCGCCGGGGCTCCCGCAGAAGTGGCCGCAGCCATGACGTCGTCGAGGCCGGCTGCCGCCGGTGCGCCGCACCTTCCCCATTGGCCCGGCGCGAGGGGCTGCCCGGGGAGGCCGACGGTGCCCATTGGCCGCCACAACCGCCGCTCACCCGCCCGCCCACCCGCGGAGCAGGAAGGCTCCGCCCATGCCACGGCCCGGGGGCCGCCGCGCCGATAGGTTGCGCGCTTGCCCGGCGTGGACGAGGCGGCGGGGGCGCGAGATGCGGGCCCGGAAAGCCGCGATTGGACCAGTGCAGAGCCGTGGGCGCCCGGAATAAGGAGCGGGCCGGCGCCGGAGCTTGGAGGCCGCCTTCCGGCCTCCGAAGGGTCCTGGCGGGGAAGCGGGCACCGCGGGGGCGCAGCAGAGGCGGGGAATGGCCGTCGGTCCCTTATGCGGCCTCAAGCACCGTCTCCAGAAGCGGGGAGTCCACCTCAATTGGGCTTTCCTTTCGCCTTCAGCCCCACTGCCGACCGTGTGGAGGACCTTCGGAGAGAGGCGGCATACTAATCTAATAAATTATTATTATTATTATTATTGTTGTTGTTGTTGTTGTTGTTTTCTTGTTGTTTTCTTGTTGTTGTTGTTGTTGCTGTTGTTGTTATTATTATTATTATTATTATTATTATTATTATTATTATTATTATTATTATGTCCGCTGCCTTCTTCCTGCACCACGGTGACTGCAACCCGCTTGATGTTTTAGCACAAATGGTGACATAATGCCAGCCCATGATTCGGTCAATCAACTGCCTTGATGGACAGCAGAGAAACAGGAAGCTGCCCTGTTTTATCACCCGGGCTTCCCAGTCCGAGGAGGGAAGCTTGATGGGGGGGGTGTTGTGGGGCTCCCCCTCTCCCCAACCTTCCTCTCTATCGCTGCATTAACACCCCCATGGAGAAGGGGGGATTCTTCTCCCATTGCTATTCGGGGGGCCGCCCTCAACCACCACCCCCGCCTGTGGCTGCAGCAAAGAGCACTTGGATCCCCGTGCAAACACACAACACACACAAAATGAAGGGAAGCAATCACGAGCCGAGCTTCAAAAGAAATACACTCATTTATTAGGAGCTACATCATGGCCATACTCCGATGGAGTCAGAACTGGCCTCACGTGGTTTATGGGCCCCCATGGCCCTGTCTCCCCCCCTTCTCCCTGGGCGTGTCACACATCACATTCTCCATTAATCATGTTGGCGGGCTGTGAAACCCTCCTCCTCCTCCTCCTCCTCCTCCTCCTCCTCCTCCTGCTGACTCCGGTAACCGAGGACACAATCTCTGCAGAGGCGTTTGTGGAAAGTCGCTTCATCTGGGGCAACCAAGCAGCTCCGTCAGTTCTCCCCCCACCGCCTGCTTAGGGCAACTTGACAATCAGCCTCTTGCCCCCAGCAATCGGGGTCCTCATTTTACTGACCTTGGAAAGGTGGGAGTCTAAATCAACCTTGAACCAGTCAGGATCAAACTGCAGGTGGGATTGAACCGCTGGCAGTCAGCAGAGTTAGCCAGCAACACTGCATTCTAGCCACTGGGCCACCGTAGCTCTTGACAGATGGGGAGCAACACACTCTGTCATGAATGAAGTGTAGGTTCCCCAGAACAATGTCGCAGGGTCCCATCTGACTCCGTCCCTGGGGCCAAATCTTATTCTCCCAAGCTTTGAGGCTTGTGCTGGACCTCGTCCTCAGGGAAAGTCTCGCGCTCCAGAATGTTCTATGCATTGCATTTATATGGTTGCTGGCCGTGTGTAGTTTTTAGTTGTTAATTGGGCAGGCTATGAAATCATTCATGGTTTTCCTTGTGCCTCCTGACTGGTGGGCTGGTCGTAAATCAGAACTCCTCCCCACTGACAAGGGGCCCAGTTCCCCAGTTTCAAATATTTTTGTCTCTACTTGGCTAACAATCGTAGCCACTGTAAAGCTGAAGGCCTGTCCCTCTTTGTTGCTACCAATGATTTGGGGTCTCTTTCTCTGACCACTCACTTGTGTTCCTGCAATCTGGTAGTTTGCTTCCTCCCCATCGGCCCTATATAGCCAGAGGGGGGGGGGTGAGATTTGTTTGTTTGTTTGTTTGTTTGTTTGTTCGTTCATTCATTCATTCATTCATTTATTTATTTATTTATTTATTTATTTATTTATTTATTTATTTTTAGAGTTGAAAGGGACCATGAAGGCCATCGAGTTCAACCCCCTGCCCAAGCAGGAACCCTATAGTACACCAGTCAAGTGGCAGTTCAATCTTCTCTTAAAGGACTGGTTTGTGTGAACCGGATGTTAATTTCACATCTGGTTTGCTGGTACAGTAGTTGCAAGGACTGGCTGATTCCGCCCACCCCACCTTTTCCCTCCTGGGGGTCTCCATGCATTCTGTTTTGGATGCCAGGGAAGTTCATGGAGGCTCTGAGACTGCAAAAAATGGGCCTACAGGAAGTACCAGAAGTCCAGAAACAGGCCCGAGGGGGGCGTTTTTTGCCAACTCAGAAGCTTAAAAAAGCTCCTGGAGCCTGCAGGGGGCAAAACACCACCACACATACAGACACCAAGGTGCAGGAGGATGGGTAGACCACGTCCCCACGGCCACACCCATCCAGCAACTGAGAACTGGATGCTAAAAATTTTCAATCCCACCCCTGAAGAGGGGCAGTACATGCAGGGAATCTAGCACATTCACTCTTTCTCCCGCCTCCAAACGATCTCTGTAGGGCACAATTTCTCCCGGTATACTTAGCCTCTGGGTGGGAAGCAGGGGGTCACTGCTGGGAGATTGCAGGGCATCAGGAGAACCTCTAGCTAAGATTCTGGGCAGTTCAGAAAACCCCCAAATCCCACTCCTGCCAGGCAACACCCAACCTGCACCATACCTCCCAGGAGTCCCCTCTTGACCCATTTTGGAAGAAGGTAAGTGCAGGGCACCGAGACTCCAGAGGGTGAAAAGCAGGCACTCAGGAAATTGGGAAGGCAGAAACAGGCCCATTTCTAGCCTCCCGGGGCCTCTGAAACCTGGGGAGACTATTTTTGCCCTACTGGAGGCTCAAGACTGCAAGCAAAATAAAAATATAAGCATAATTTTTTTCATCTCAATTTTACTTTCATTGTGTTCAGAAAAGTTCAAATTAGTATCCCAGTGAAAAAAGTTTTCGAAAAGACCAAATTTAAGTACCTAAATTAAACCGTTTTTGCTCCGGGTCGTATACGACCTGAACAGTACAAGTGTATAGTCTTTGTGAACAGAACATCAGGGTTTAAAATGTCCCACGTAGCCAACAAACAAGCAAGATAATAACCAACAGCCAATATGGGTTTGTCAGAAATAAATCATGTCAAACCAATCTCATATCATTTTTCAACACCATAACCAAATCAGTAGACCAGCGTAATGCAATAGACCTAATATACTTGGACTTCAGTAAAGATTTGATAAAGTAGACCAGAACCTACTACTCTACAAATTGGAAAAAAAGTGGGATAGACTACAACACATGCAGATGGATTAACAGCTGGGTGACCAACCACACCCAACGAGTAGTCCTCAACGGATCCAAATCCACATGGAAGGAGGTAGGCAGTTGGCTTCATCAGAGTTCAGTCCTGGGCCCAGTGCTCTTCAACATTTTCATCAACAACCTAGATAAGGGAATAGAGGGGGAACTAATCAAATTTGCAGATGAGACCAAGCTGGTGGAGGTAGCCAATACCCCAGAGGATAGGCTCAAAATACAGAAAGATCTAGTACTGTAGACTCAAACTAACAAAATGAAATTTAATGTTGAAAAAAAGCAAAATCTTACACCTAGGTAAGAAAAACCTAAGACACACATACAAATTGGAAGAAATCACACTTAACAGCAGCGGCTGTGAGAGAGATCTCAGAGTTTTGGGGGATAACCAACTCAATAAGGGCCAGCAATGTGCAGCAACGGCTAAAAAAGCCAACACAATCGATCTGGACTTTGTTCATGTTGCACGCGAGGTTTTCTTCCGTCCGTCGTCGCCAGTGAAGTAGACCCAGAGGCAGGGTTCAAACAAATCGGTACTTTTATTCAGCTCAGAGAACAAGTGACAGCTCAGCAAGGCAAGTGACAATTCAGCTAGTACCGACTGGCTCTGCTTGGAGAAACCGCTTCTTTTATACTTTTGCGGCTCCCGCCAAAGCAAGAGCCAGCCGCGTCTGAGCCAATCAGGAGCGACTTCCTGCTTTAGCTCAGACAGCGCTGGAAGACGGAACAAACTATCTACAAGAAATACAAGGTAGCCATTTCAAGATACAACAAGGGGGATACACTCCACGACTAAAGAGGTCCTAATACCACTCTATAATGCCCTAGTCAGATCACACCTGGAGTACTGCATTCAATTTTGGTCACCCCACTAGAAAAAGGACGTTGAAACTCTGGAGAAAGTACAGAAAAGAGAAACCAGAATGACCAAGGCATGTGAAGAGAGGTTGCTGGAACTGGGCATGGATAGCCTAGAGAAAAGGAGGGCCAGAGGGGACATGATAGCAGTATACAGGTACTTGAGGGGCTGCCACAGAGAGGAGGGGGTCACACTGTTTTCCAAAGCACCAGAAGGCCAGACCAGGAGCAACGGATGGAAACTGACCAAGGAGAGATTCAACCTGGAAACAAGGAAGAACTTTCTGATGATCAGAGCGATCAACCAGGGGAAGAGAAGTTGCCTGCGGAGGTTGTGAAGGCCCCAACACTTGACACATTCAAAAAGAGATTAGACTGCTCTGTGGCTGGGGTGGCGTAGGGTTGGACCTGATGACCTGCAAGGTCTCTTTAAACATACATACATACATACATACATACATACATACATACATACATACATAAATGGCCCTGGAAAAGTTTCCCTTCCAGAGAGGCCAGGGACAAAGGGGCGGGGCTTAGAGCGCTGGCGGACCAATGACGGGACAGGACCACCGAGAGAGACCGGCCGAAGGAGGAAGGATGCCCGGGTGGGCTCAGCCGTGGTGGATCACGGGCCCCCGAGAAGAAGTGGCCCCAGACCCCTCTGCGGCTCCAGAGCCAGCCAGTCCCCACAAGCCCCTGCCCGGCCCCTCCCTGCCGCCAGGGGTGTGGGGGGAGGCGGGCGGCAGCTCCACGGGGCGTGAAGTGACCCAAGCGGGGCTTTATAAGGGGGCGTCCTGCCCATGGCTGGCCAGTCCGCATGGCGACAGGTACCGGGGCGCTCTGGGGCTCCTCGTGGCTTTCCTGCTCGGCTCCTCCGGCACCTCCGCCGAAGCCTGGAACTCGGAGCGCTTCGCCCCGTGGCAGGTAAGAGGTGGGGGGGTGAAGGGTCCTGGCCTCCCCTGTACAAAGCCCCTGCCCGCTCCCGGGCCCTGCTCAGAGGACGCCACTGCCTCAGGGTTGGTGGCCGCCCCTGGTCCCGTCCCGCTCAGTGCCAGAGCCTCGGAGCCCCCGAACCTTCTCCCGCGGGAGTTTTCAAATCCCCGAAGAAAATGGGGCCACCACCTGCCAGCTTCTCCACCTGTTGGGCAGCCTGGCTCGGCCACCACCTGCTTTCCTCCCCCTCCCCTTTAGTGCATCTTGGCCGGCAAGTGGGCGATTGACCTCAACACCACCATGCAGATCAATGGCGTCAACCAGATGGGGGCGTTTAGCGGCATTTTCGCCCCTTCCCATCCCGCCTTCCCCGCTGCAGGCCATCCAGGACGGGGCGGCTGAGCATCTCTTCGGCCTGGCCATCAGCTTCAGCTTCACCGGCAGCGCCACCCAGAGTTTGGACGGGTAAGAAACAGAATGGGGGGGAGGCGGGAGGGAACCGGGTGGCCACGGGCAGTCTCTGCCATTCGCAGGCAGCACCGGTGGGGACTGTACCCCTCCCGCAACTGAGTCCCCGGCCAGTGCCCCCCGCAGAGGCGGTGGCCGTCCTGGTGGGCCAGTGTTTCGTGGATGCGGAAGGAAGGGAGGAGCTGCTGGCCACCTGGATGCAGCGTGAGGCCGTGGAGTCCATGAAAGAGGATTAGGGGGCAACCAGGTAAGGCAAAGCAGGGGCTGAACCGCTGTGGCCCCTTAACCAAAAGGCTGCAGCAATGGCTCCCCTCCTTCCAGGGAGAGGCTGCCACTTCCTCCACGAATGACCCCAGAGGGGCCTTTGGGGAGGTTCCGTCGGTCCTTCTAGGGGACAGGCAGTTGAAGTGCGGTTTGGATGGCATCACAGCCTGGTCAGACCACAGCTGGCAACACTCTGACAACTGTTGAGGGGGAGGAAGGAGTGTGGTAGGTGTGGGATGCGATGCTCAGAATGGGGGGGGGAGGCAGCAATTATGCCACCATGAATTTTGACATTTTCCTCCTTCCTGCTTCATTGTAGCATTGACATGGTGACTTTCCACCACACCAACTGAGAGGGTGAAGAGAGCCAGGCGCCCGTGGTTCCTGCCTTGGAGAACAGGGGGGGGGGCGGGGGGGCCTTCCTTCCACACCCATCAGCCCCCCTTCTCTAATAAAATCTTTTCCTCAGCAACGTCAGTCCACCTGCTCTTTCGGAAGCTCCCTGGGGGCCAGTCTGGAGGCTTCCCGGAGATACTGGGTAGGACCCCTATCTGGAGGGAGGGTCAACTCAATGCCAACTCTGGGTTTGGCCTCTCTCCTTACCTCCACCACGCAGCCTTTGCCCCTGAGGACTTTTGCAACTAATGCACTGAGGGTCTATTCATTTATTAGCAGATAATCAATTGCAGATGAGCAATGAATGGGCTTCACCCAGAGCTGGTCCATCTTAATTACGTGGTCATCTCAATGCAGGCGTTGTTAGAACCAGCAGTTATCTAACACCCATTTTGACACTTACCTGAAGAAGCCCAAGAGGCTGACCGCAAATAAACAGTTCAAAAAAAGGGATGTGGATTTGAAATCATGCAGAGGAATTTTGCAAGTGGGCCTGGAGTGTCACAGGGAAAGGGGAAGGGGCATCTTGCTTAAGCCTTGGCCAAGAGTCAAGGTCTGAAAGTAAGACGCTCCATGGTAGCACCTCAAAAAACAACTCAAGAACTGGAGAGCTTATTTTACTTATTTATTAAATTTTTAGCCCACCCACCTCAATAATGCAGTGACTCCGGATGGCTAACAATGGAATAAAAGTTAAGAAGTGCTAAAAAGAACTGAAAGTAGAATAAAAAGATTAAAAGTTAAGAACAAAGATAATGGGCAGCCTGGGGGTGAGAATCTTCTCTACCCCATCAGACCCCCCCCCAAAAAGTGAAAGGTTGAGGCACAACTGTTACAGTTGCTGATAGTATAGAATAGAATTCTTTATTGGCCAAGTGTGATTGGACACACAAGGAATTTGTCTTGATGCAGATGCTCTGTGGACATCAAAGAAAGAGACATTTGTCAAGAATCACGAGGTACAACACTTAATGATTGTCATAGGGTCAAATAAGCAATGAGGAAACAATCAATATTAATAAAAATCTTAGGATGCAAGCAACAAGTTACAGTCAAACAGTCCTAAGTGGGAGGAGATGGGCGATAGGACTGATGAGAAAAAAACCTAGTAATAATAGTAGTGGACTTAGTAAAATGTTTGACAGTGTTGAGGGAATTATTTACTGTTCTTGTGTCTGTTTGTGTTGATGTGCAGTGCTCTGTAGCGACGTTTTGAGCGTAGGAGTTGAAGCAGTTTATGTCCATGGTGCGAGGAGTCAGTCAATATTTTCCCCACCCTCTTTTTGACTCATGCAGTCTACAGGTCCTCCATGGAAGGCAGATTGGCAGCCATTGTTTTTTCTGCAGTTCTGATTCTCCTCTGAAGTCTGTGTCAGTCCTGTTCTAGAGGAGCAGATGACGGACTCAATGGTTCCTTGTAGAACTGGATCAGCAGCTCCTGGGGCAGTTTGAGTTTCCTGAGCTGGCGCAGAAAGAACATTCTTTGTTGTGCTTTTTTGATGATGTTTTGGATGTTAGGTGACCATTTTAGGTCTTGAGATATGATAGAACCTAGAAATTTGAAGGTCTCTACTGCTGATACTGTGTTGTCTAGTGTTGTGAGAGGTGGAAGGGTGGGAGGGTTTCTCCTAAAGTCTACCACCATTTCTACGGTTTTGAGTGTGTTCAGTTCTAGATTGTTCCGGTCACACCACAAGGTTAGTTGTTCAATCTCCCATCTGTATGCAGATTCATCATTGTCTCGAATGAGTCCAATCACAGTTGTCACTCGCAGTTATTAGTGTATAGACTATAGAGAGAAGTGGGGAGAGTGCACAGCCTTGGGGGGGGCTGTGCTAATTGTACAGGTATCTGATGTGATTTTTCCTAGCTTCACCTGCTGCTTCCTGTCTGTCTGATCCAAGATAAGACAGAAGCAAAGGGAAAAAGGTGTTTCCTTTTTGGCCGTGTTAGTAGTCGGAAGAAGGGAGGGAGGGAGAGAGACAGAGACACCCAGGATGATGATAATAATAATAATAATAATAATAATAATAATAATAACAACAACAACAACAACAACAACAACAATAAAAATAATTCATTAGACTTGTATGCTGCCCCTCTCTGAAGACTCGGAGTGGCTCAAATGCCGTGGATGAGTCGAAGACTCCCAGCCAAGATGTCCACGAGTCTCCAAAAGTGACCACGAGGCCACACCAGAGCCCTCCTACTCACATTTTAGTGATTCGAGTGGGATCCAGTCTGATATTTTTGGACACTAGCGATGGAGAAGCGATGGAGGAAGAGTAAGTCCGAATCCGATCGAACCCTTGTAAGAGCACATGTTAAGACTTACAAAGTGGCGCTCAAGGCGGCAAGATGTGCGTATCATTCCGCCTTGATTGCATCAGCGGAATCCCGCCCGGCCGCTCTGTTTAGGGTGACCCGCTCCCTTCTTAACCAGGGGGGAGTTGGGGAGCCCTTGCAGAGCAGTGCCGAGGATTTTAACACGTTTTTCGCTGATAAAGTCGCTCAGATCCGAGCTGACCTCGACTCCAATTGTAAAACAGAGTCGACTGACAACGAGTCAGTTGAGGTGACTGGGGCACGTACTTGTCCACCTGTCTGGGGAGAGTTTGATCTGGTGACACCTGATGAAGTGGACAAGGCCATTGGAGCTGTGAGTTCTGCCACCTGTTTACTGGATCCGTGTCCCTCCTGGCTGGTTTCGGCCAGCAGGGAGGTGACACGGAGCTGGGTCCAGGAGATTGTCAATGCTTCTTTGGGGAGGGGGTCCTTCCCGGATCCCTACAAGGAGGCACTTGTGCGCCCCCTCAAGAAGCCTTCCCTGGACCCAGCCATTCTCAACAACTACCGACCAGTCTCCAACCTTCCCTTTATGGGGAAGGTTGTTGAGAAGGTGGTGGCGCTACAGCTCCAACGGTCCTTGGAAGAAGCCGATTATCTAGGTCCTCAGCAGTCAGGATTCAGGCCCGGCTACAGCACGGAAACTGCTTTGGTCGCGCTGATGGATGATCTCTGGCGGGCCCAGGACAGGGCTTTATCCTCTGTCCTGGTGCTTCTTGACCTCTCAGCGGCTTTCAATACCATCGACCATGGTATCCTTCTGCACCGGCTGGAGGGGTTGGGAGTGGGAAGCACTGTCCTTCAGTGGTTCTCTTCCTACCTCTCTGGTCGGTCGCAGTCGGTGTTAGTGGGGGGTCAGAAGTCGACCTCTAGGTTACTCCCTTGTGGGGTGCCTCAGGGGTCGGTCCTCTCCCCCCTACTATTTAATATCTACATGAAACCGCTGGGTGAGATTATCCAAGGGCATGGGGTGAGGTATCATCAGTATGCAGATGATACCCAGCTTTACATCTCCACCCCTTGTCCAGTCGGCGAAGCAGTGGAAGTGATGTGCCTGTGTCTGGAGGCTGTTGGGGCCTGGATGGGTGTCAACAGACTCAAGCTCAACCCGGATAAGACGGAGTGGCTGTGGGTTCTGCCTCCCAAGGACAATTCCATCTGTCCGGCCATTACCCTGGGGGGGGAATTATTGACCCCCTCAGAGAGGGTCCGCAACTTGGGCGTCCTCCTCGATCCACAGCTCACATTAGAGAACCATCTTTCAGCTGTGGCGAGGGGGGCGTTTGCCCAGGTTCGCCTGGTGCACCAGTTGCGGCCCTATTTGGACCGGGAGTCAATGCTCACAGTCACTCATGCCCTCATCACCTTGAGGCTCGACTACTGTAATGCTCTCTATATGGGGCTACCTTTGAAAAGTGTTCAGAAACTTCAGATCGTGCAGAATGCAGCTGCGAGAGCTATCATGGGCTTTCCTAAATTTGCCCATGTCACACCAACACTCCGCAGTCTGCATTGGTTGCCGATCAGTTTCCGGTCACAATTCAAAGTGTTGGTTATGACCTATAAAGCCCTTCATGGCACTGGACCAGAATATCTCCGGGACCGCCTTCTGCCGCACGAATCCCAGCGACCAGTTAGGTCCCACAGAGTTGGCCTTCTCCGGGTCCCGTCAACTAAACAATGTCGTTTGGCGGGACCCAGGGGAAGAGCCTTCTCTGTGGTGGCCCCGACCCTTTGGAACCAACTCCCCCCAGATATCAGAGTTGCCCCCACCCTCCTAGCCTTTCGTAAGCTCCTTAAAACCCACCTCTGTCGTCAGGCATGGGGGAATTGACATGTTCCTTCCCCCTAGGCTTTAAAATTTATGCATGGTACGCTAGTGTGTATGATTGGTTTTAATTTGTGGTGTTTTTTAAAGTAATTTAAGTATTGGATTTGTCTTACATTGTATTGCTATTGCTGTGAGCCGCTCCGAGTCTGCGGAGAGGGGCGGCATACAAATCTGATTAAACTTGAAACTTGAAACTTGACACGCTGCCTGATTTAGTGGATTACGGGAAGGCAGTGGTCATAAAATCCTGGGGAAGAAGAAGGCATCCTGAGGCTGGACTCTACCACCCTCCACCCACCGAGGGGCGTTAACGGCTCCAGATCTGATTGGAAGGAAGTGACGCAATGCTGGGCTCCGTTTCAGGACTCCTGCTGTTTAACCTACTTATGATTGAGTTAGTTAGACGATATTTCCATCCGTTTTGGACAGGATACTTCAGAGGCCGAATGAAGATAAAGGCCAAGGGAGCTGTGTTACTTTTTTGGCTCTGCCCGGAGTCGGAAGGGAGTCTGACACCGAGATCCTGAACCCGAGGGAGGGAGGGAGGGGGACGGCAGAGGGTGTGTGTGTGTGTGTGTGTGTGTGTGTGTGGCTGCCTTCCTCGCCTTCCAGCTGGGCTGCTCAGGGCCCTTCGCCCTCTGAGAACGAGGCAAGGCAGCGGAGGCCGGAGGGGGGCAAGGGGGAGCAGGAGAAGTGGCCAATGGTCACTCAGGGATCACTGGGGGCCCAGCAAGAGAGAGGTCTTCCTGCCTTTTGCAGTGGAGGGCGGGGGATCTGCAGGAGAGGATCCCTGGGGACCTTTGGGGCAATTGAGCTACGAAAAAGCTGCTGCCGATTCCACAGTGAGGAGGAGGGAGGGGCGCAGAGACCCTCAACCCTCACACAATGTGGGGGGGGATCTCCCATTCCCCAACTCCCGCTTCCCAGGTGAACTCTTCATAGGTGAGCGCTCTGCATTGTTCTGCTTGGGACAAAAGGAGAATTTCGGCAGTGGAAACAAAGCCGTGTTGGCACCGGCCAAACAGGAGAACCAACCCATCCGGACCAGGTACAACAGTCCATCTGCCTTTGAAAGACACGGGCCACTAAGGCAGCAGAGTCCACACTTGGCACAGAGAGGCCCTCTGGTTGGAGAAGATGTCGGAACTGGACAGCCCTCCCTCAACTAGAGGAGGAGGGCTGTGACCCCACCTCTCTCCCGTCTACAGCACAGTCCCTTCAGCAGTCCCAGGATGGCCCCTCACCCACTGGCACCACGCAGGTGACTCTGAGGACCTTAAGGACCCACTGAAAGGATGCAGGTGACCAGCAGTCTGCAATGAGCACAAATCCTTCCGTCCTCCACCGTCCAGTCAGAGCTGAAGAAGCTTCTTCCATGAGAAGCAAAACGTCTTCAGATTCAGACCAGATCCAAACTCAGATCCAGACCAGACTTAACACTACTTCAACGCATCTGCTCCTGGGAAATACACACCGAACTTAGGAGACGTCGTGAACTCGGTGAAACTTTACATAGACTACCAAAACCCACAACCCTCCCTTCATCTCCAAACCCTCTGCCCCTCCTCAACCATCCCACACTTCTCCACCCACCATTCCTCATCAACAACCAAACCTCCCCAGCACCTCCAGCAATGAATAGGAAAACGCGCCCCTTGCTACCTCGCCTCAATCCAACTTCAACTCAACCCAACCCAATCCCCTTCCTGAACACAAATACAATCTCAAATGCAAACTAATCAATGCAAGAAGTTTAATCAACAAGTTATCTGAATTCCTCCTTCTACTCGACACCAACTTATTTGACATAATCTTTGTTTGCGAAACATGGCTGAATAGTTCCTATCCTGACTCCATCATCACTCAAAAGAACTACCTGGTCGTCCGGTCCGACCGCGAATCCCGCAGAGGAGGTGGTGTAGCCATATTCTATAAAAGCTCACTCAATCTAAAAAACACTCAAGTTGCACACGATTTACTCCTTCCTGAAACCTTAATCTGCGATCTTTCTCTCAACACTACTCTCCGCTTTTTACTGTGCTACAGAGCTCCAAACTATGACACTACCCATGCAACAAAATTAACCTCCCTACTAACATGGGCAACCTCCTGCCCCTATCCTATTATCTTCCTAGGTGACCTCAACCTACCACACATCAACTGGACACTAAATGAATGCTCCACCGAACCTATACATACTGCCATTAATAACGCCATCACCAGCCTGGGACTGGAACAATTAGTATCAAACAATACCAGACTCAACAACTGTCTCGATCTTATATTCTGTAATACAAAAGTGCTATTTATGGACTGCATATCAGAGAACCCTTCTCCAACAGCGACCATAGTATGATCAACTTCAACCTAAACCTACACCATCATATCACTCAACTGAACAACGCACCACCTAAGTACAATTTCAGGAAAGCCAACTACGAACTCATAGACGCCAATCTCTCACTCATTAATTGGCAATCATTGTTCTCTAACTGCAGCACCATTGACGACCTCTATAATGCGTTCTTATACCAAATTAATAGACTTATAGTTCTGCATGTACCACTCACCTCTCCCAGAAGAAAACGAAAAAATAACGTACTTGTCTCGATCAAGAAACTACAAACCCAAAAAAGATCCCTCTGGCGTAGAAACAAAAAAGGCCCAGTAACCAACTTTAAAAGCCGCTACAGAAGCATATGCCAACAAATAAAAGCAGAATGTCTCAACTATCACAGTAAACACACCAAATACACACCAAATCGAACCGGGCCTTCTACAACTTCGTCAACAACAAACTCAACGACTCCAGACCTATTCCACCTCTCGTAGGACCCAATAACAAAGAATACCTTGATGACCCATCCAAAGCTAACCTCTTCAACTCCTTTTTTGGCTCTGTTTTTGTTAACAATAACGGCTCATCCCCCTTCTTCGCAACTCGCACTCCAAACTCATTAAAAAACCTAACCCAAACCATCTTCACTATAGATTACGTTGAAAAAGCAACCCGTGTTCTCAAACCTTCCCTATCTGTCGGTCCAGATGGTCTTTGTGCATACTTCCTAAGAAAACTCTCATCTGCCATAGTTGAACCCCTAAGCATTATCTTCCAAAAATCCTTCAGGACCAGCACTCTCCCCAAACTGTGGTCAAAAGCAGTAGTCATCCACCCAACAGAATCTATCCTAAATTTAATAAATGTGATTGAAGAATATGGGAAAGTTGCAGGATTGAAAATAAATAAGGAAAAGACACAGATACTAACAAAAAATATGACTGAAATACAGAGAAAACACTTAGGAGACATATCAAACATAAAGATCACGAAAAAAGTGAAATACTTAGGGATATGGATGACCTCCAAAGCCCTATCTTTAAAAAACGACAATTATTTAAAATTATTAAGTCAGATTAAAAAAGACTTAGAAATATGGAGTAATCTACAATTATCATTCGTGGGAAGAATCTCCACAGTTAAAATGAATATCCTTCCAAAAATATTATTCCTTTTTCAAGTGATTCCAATAAATCCAGGAGCGAAATTCTTTGCCGAATTGAATAAGATAATAAGAAAATTTATTTGGCAAGGTAAAAAATCAAGAATAAAACAAAATTCGTTAGAAGACCGTAAGGAGAGAGGGGGCCTGGAGCTCCCAAATTGGAAATTATATTATCATGCCACGGCTCTGACATGGATAAAAGAATGGCTTACACTAGAAAATCAAAGATTGCTTAACCTAGAAGGCCATGACTTGATGGTCGGGTGGCATGCATTTGTATGGTATGATAAGTTAAGAACCCACTCATATTTTAAAAATAATGTTATTAGAAAGGCATTGATAGAAGTGTAGAATGAAATAAGGAAAAATCATTTTTTAGTAATGCCAGAATGGGTTTCACCCCTCGAAGCCATAGTACACCCAAATCTTAAAGGAAAAGGTAAGATTTGGAAATATAGTGATCTGTTAAATAATCAATTAAAATTAAGAACAAAACAAGAGTTATATGAGTTAGGTATAGATTTAGATTGGTGGCACTATATGCAGATTAGTTCTAGATATCAAACAGACGTAAAGACTTACATTTTTAAAAAAGAAAATAATGTACTGGGCAAATTATTATTTCAAAATCAAACAAAGACAATTGGAAATGTTTATAAATATTTACTAAATCATAGAACGATAGGTTGGATATTGAAGGATAATATGATCAGTTGGTGCAAAAATTTTGGCAAAGAGATTGATTTAGATACTTGGGAAAAGATATGGATGTATAATTGGAAAATAACAAAATCAATCTCTTTCAAAGAAAATCAAATTACGATGTTTTATAGATGGCACCTTCCACCATACAGAATCTCTAAAATGTTTCCTTCGGTATCGCCCATTTGTTGGAAATGTAAAAAAGAAGTTGGCACATATTACCATACATGGTGGACCTGTCCGGAGACAAAAATATTTTGGAATAAAGTAGAGAATTGGATAAATGAAATAACAAAGGAGAAGATTAAAAAATCTCCTGAATTTTTTTTATTGGGTATTTCAAATATAAAGTATAAAAAAGAAATTTACTATTTAATAATACATATATTGACGGCAGCACGAATAACATTCGCGCAGAAATGGAAAGAAAAGACGATACTGAAAGACACTGAGGTGTTTAAAAAAATTATAGAGTGTGCAGAATTAGACATGATGACTAAAAGGTTGAACAATCAAACTGAAACAGAATTTTATAAAATTTGGGATAAAGTATATGATTGGTGGAATGTTAAAAATAGTATTAAAAATTAAACATATAAGAATAAATGACTACTCAAAAATCATAAGATAGAATTATATAGTTTATATAGTTTATCTTCTTTTAGTATTACTAATAATTTGTTTATTGCTCTTTGATATATATATACATATAAGTATATTATTATTATTTTTGTTAAAAAAAAATATACATATATAAAGAAACTCAATCAATAATTTTAATTTTAAAAATCTATAATTAAATTTAATGATAATGTAATCTTCAAGTGTGGCTTTTCTGCTTAGATCTTGTAACAGTTAGAGCTTTTTATATTTTGTATTAGTTAGACTTTTATGATAAGCGGAGCAATAGTAGCTCTTTAAGTGTTTAATGTTGTATGTCTTTGTTCGTTTTACTTTGAAAATAATAAAAAATATTTAAAAAAACAAAAACAAAAGCAGTAGTCATCCCCATTTTCAAAAAAGGAGACCCATCACTAGTTGACAACTACAGACCAATATCACTATGGTGCGTCCCTTGTAAAATCATGGAATCAATTATAAACCGATCAATCACTCGACACTTAGAATCTAATAACCTACTCTCAAACAAACAATTTGGATTCCGTAACAAACTATCCTGCAACCTACAACTACTTCACTGCAAAAATATCTGGACCACCCACCTTGATCAAGGAAAATCCATCGATGCAATTTATATTGACTTCTGCAAAGCCTTCGACTCAGTGGTTCACGACAAACTTCTCCTAAAACTCAAATCCTATGGCATCTCAGGACTCCTACACAACTGGATTACCGCATTCCTGTCAAACAGGCAACAAGTCGTCAAAATTGGAAGCGCCATTTCCACCCCCGTCCCTGTCAAAAGTGGCGTTCCCCAAGGCAGCGTACTAGGTCCTACTCTTTTCATCCTATACATCAATGACCTCTGCGATAATATCACAAGCAACTGTGTGCTCTTTGCCAACGATGTAAAACTTTTCAACACCACTGACAACACACTCACTCTCCAAAAAGACCTTGATTTTGTTTCAGATTGGTCTAACACCTGGCAACTTCAAATCTCATCCAACAAATGCTCCACCCTCCACATCGGCAAAAAGAATCCAAACCTCATATATGAACTGAATAAACAAACCCTCATTACCAACCAACACTCAGTAAAAGACCTTGGAATACTTTTCATTTTCATTTAATTTTATTGGGTTTGTATGCTGCCCCTCTCCGTAGACTCGGGGCGGCTAACAACAGTAATAAAAACAACGTGCGACAATCCAATACTAAAACCTAAAAACCCTTATTTTAAAACCAATCATACATACAAACATACCATACATAAATTGTGGAAGCCAAGGGGGAAAGAATATCTTAATACTAATATCAAATGACCTAAGTGCTAAAGCCCACTGCAACTATATCGCCCAAAAGGCTTCCAGAGTTGTTAACCTGATCCTACGCAGCTTCTGCTCTGGCAATCTCTCACTACTGACCAGAGCCTACAAAACTTATGCCAGACCCATCCTCAAATACAGCTCATCTGTCTGGAACCCACACCACATTTCAGACATCAACACTCTCGAAAACGTCCAAAGATATTTCACCAGAAGAGCCCTTCACTCCTCCTCCCGTAACAGAATACCCTATGAAACTAGCCTTACAACCCTGGATCTTGAAAGCTTAGAACTGCGGCGCCTCAAACACGATTTAAGTATTGCCCACAAGATCATATGCTGCAACGTCCTTCCGGTCAACAACTACTTCACCTTCAACCGCAACAACACAAGAGCATGCAACAGATTCAAACTTAATATTAACCGCTCCAAACTTGACTGTAAAAAATATGACTTTAACAATTGAGTCGTTGACGCGTGGAACTCATTACCGGACTCAGTGGTGTCTACTCCCAACCCCCAAAATTTCTCCCTTAGACTCTCCACGATTGACCTCTCCAGGTTCCTAAGAGGCCAGTAAGGGGCGTATATAAGTGCACTGATGTGCCTAACGTCCCCTGTCCAATTGTCTTTCCTTATCTCATATATCCTATATATTCTCTCCCTCTCATCCACTCCTATTCTTTTTTACTTACTATCCCTATATATACTACTTAATGTCTATTTCATTCCATATGTATTGTATATTGGACAAAGAATGAATAAATAAATAAATAAATAAACAAACAAACAAACAAATAAATAAATAAATACCAGGTGCCTCTTTGGGACAAGAAGGTTTGGATGGGGGAAAATCTCCAAAGACATTTTACAAAGGGGGGGCTCTCTCTCATCCACTCACTCAAAAACCTGTGTGTCCCCCCCCCCGTTTCTCCCCAGAGGCACCTGGATGAAGTGGGAAGAGGTTAAAAAGACTCGTCCTTTTGTGTGTATGTATGTGTGTGTGAGTGTGTGTGCCCGCAGCCATGCAACAAAGACTGATTGGCATATTTTAAGGAGACTCTGCTTTGGTTTATACGTTTGTCCTTATTTTAATGTTTGTAACCCACAGCCGCCCTCTCCTGCCATGAACAGCCCAGCAATGGCCCCCTGCCTTCCTGTGCCAGAGGCCGCCCACCCCTCCGAGCGCCTTTCAAGTCCCACGCAGCCAAAGGGCCCTGGAAAAGTTTCCCTTGGAGAGAGACCGGGGGTGAAGGGGCGGGGCTTAGAGCGCTGGCGGACCAATGACGGGACGGGAGCACCGAGAGACCGGCCGAAGGAGGAAGGATGCCCGGGTGGACTCAGCCGCGGTGGATCACGGGCCCCCGAGAAGAAGTGGCCCCCAGACCCCCTCTGCGGCTCCAGAGCCGGCCAGTCCCCCCAAGCCTCCGCCAGGCCCATCCCTGCCGCCAGGGGTGTGGGGGGAGGCGGGCGGCACCTCCACGGGGGGTGTAGTGGCCCAAGCGGAGCTTTATAAGGGGGCGTCCCGCCCGCGGCTGGCCAGTCCGGATTCCCGGAGAGCAACATGGCGACAGGCACCGTGGCGCTTCTGGGGCTCCTCCTGGCTTTCCTGCTCGGCTCCTCCGGCACCTCCGCCGAAGCCCGGAACTCGGAGCGCTTCCACCCGTGGCAGGTAAGAGGCGGGGGGGGGGGGGGGCGGAGGGTCCCGGCCTCCCCGTACAAAGCCCCCCCGCTCCCGGTCCCTGCTCAAAGGGCGCCGCTTCCTCGGAGTTGGTGGCCGCTCCCGGTCCCGTCCCGCTCAGCTCCAGAGCCCCGGAGCCCCCGACGGGCGGGCGGGCGGGCGAGGCTGCGCTACTCTGCCCCCGGGGCTGCTGCTTCCGCTCGCTGGGACGAGGGCAGAGCGATCCGCCAGGCTGGGCGCCTCGATCGGCGGCACTTTGGGATGGGCCGCCTCTGCCGCCCCCTCCCGGCGTGGGAAGCCCGAGTGGGGATCGGGCACGTGGGCACAGGGGGGGGGGCTTCAAATCCCCGGAGAAAATGGGGCCAGCGCTGCCAGCCTCTCCCCCTGTTGGGCCGCCTGGCTCGGCCGCAGCCCTCACCTGCTTCATTTCCTCCCTTCAGCGCGTCCTGAGTGGCAACTGGACGAATGACCTCAACTCCACCATGCAGATCAACGACATCAATGAGGCGGGGGTGTTCAGCGGCATGTACCTAACGGCCGTCTCGACCACTTCCCAAGACATCCGGCTATCCCCGCTGCAGGGCATCCAGCAACTTAGGAACCAGCTCCTCTTCGGCTTCACCGTCAACTGGACCTTCTCTGGTAGAGCCCTTCATGACCTGGAATGGGACAAATAGAATGGGAGGAGGAGGGAGGGAACCTAGTGGGTCTCCCCTTCCTTGGGTGGCCTCTTGCAGATTCTGTCATTGAATAATAATAATTAATAACAACAACAACAACAACAACAACAATAATAATAACAATACAACAAACAACAGCAACAAAACAACAACAGTGTTGGAAGGGACTTTGGAGTTCTTCTAGATCCTTGGAACAAACGTCCACAGGAACTGAATTGAAACACACCTGGGATAAACATAGATCCACTCTAAGATAAAATACAGGAAATAGTATAAGGGCAGATGAGATGGACCAGGAGGTCTTTTTCTGCCGTCCATCTTCTAGGATTCTATGTTTCTAGCCCAACCCCCCCTGTTTAGGCAGGAAACTCTACACTACTTCAGATAGATGGTTATTCAACCTCTTTTTAAAAACTTCCAGTGTTGGAGCATTCACAAATTCGGGAGGCAACCTCTGTTCCACTGGTTAATTGTTCTGTCAGGAAGTTTTTCCTTAGTTCTAAGTTACTTCTCTCCTTGTTTAGTTTCCACCCATTGTTTCTTGTTCTTCCCTCAGGTGCTTTGGAGAATAGTTTGACTCCTTCTTCTTTGTGGCAACCAGAAAGATATATTGGAAGGCTGCTCTTAGGTCTGACCTGGTCCTCCTTTTCATTAAACTAGCCATGCCCAGTTCCTGCAACCGTTCTCCGTACATTTTGGCCTCCAGTCCCCTCGTTCTCTTTGTGGCTCTTCTCTGCACTCTTTCTAGAGTCTCAACCTCCTTTTTGCATCGTGGTGACCAAAACTGAACGCAGGATTCCATGTGTGGCCTTCCCAAGGCCTTATAAAGTGGTATTAACGCTTCACGTGATCTTGATTCTCTCCCTCTGTTAACGCAGCCTAGTACTGTGTTGGATTTTTTGGCAGCTGCTGCACACAGCTGGCTCCTATTTCAATGGTTTCCCACTAGGACTCTCAAGATCCCTCTCACAGTTACTACTGTTGAGCAAGGTGCCACCTATACTGTATCTGTGCATTTTGTTTCTCTTGCCTAAGTGCAGAACCTGACTTTCTCCACCCTTGAATGTCATGTTGTTAGATAGCGCCCAGTGTCTAAGTCTGTCAAGATCCTTCTGTATTTTGCATCCGTCTTCTGGAGTGTTGGCTATTCCTGTCAGTTTGGTGTCATCTGCAAATTTGATGAGTTCCCCATCTATCCCCTTGTCCAAGTCCTTGATGAAGATGTTGAAGAGTCCTGGGCCTAAAACGAAGCCTTGGGGGACTCCACTTCACACATCCCTCCATGGAGATGCCGTTCCGTTGAGCACTATGTGTTGAGTGCAGTTGGTCAGCCAGTTTTGAATCCATCTGGTGGTGTTGCTGTCCATCCCACATTCTTCTACTTTATCTAACAGTAGGTTATGGTCTATTTTGTCAAAAGCCTTACTAAAGTCCAAATAAAGGGTGGACAGGTGTTCACTTACCCTTTCCTTCCCTATTTTACCTTCTGTTTTCTTTGTGGGGCTGGTTTTGATAGGTTGGGCTGGTTCTTCCCTTTGTGTAAAGACAGGGGCAAAATGCCCCCTCCCCATTAGCTGGAGCTGCCCAAAGACTAAAGGTAGCATTGGTGGGAACTGTACCCCTCCCCCAATTGAGTCCCTGGCCGATTCCTCCCTCAGCCTCCACCACCGTCTTTGTGGGTCAGTATTTGGTGCGTGCGGACGGAAGGGAGCTGCTGAAGACCACCTGGCTGCTACGTGCGGCCGTGAAGTCCATGAAAGACGATTGGAGGGCAACCAGGTAAGGCAAAGCAGGGGCTGAACCGCTGTGGCCCCTGGCTTGAAGGGCCCTGGGAGTCTCTTTGGACACCCCTCCCTTTTCTCTCCCCCCACCCCAAAAGGGGCCCTTGGAAGGCAGCACCAATGGCTCCCCCCCTTCCAAGGCCTGTTTCAGCAGCCAGGGCTGAGCAGCTCCTGGGGGGGGGAGGCTGCCATGTCCAGATCCCTTTCCTGCCCCTCCCCCCACGAAGGACCCCAGAGGAGCCTTTGGGGAGCATCCTCGGGCCCCTGTCAGTGACAGGCAGTTGAAGTGGGGCTTGGGTGGCATCACAGCCTGGTCAGACCACAGCTGGCAACACTCTGACAGCTGTTGAGGGGGAGGAAGGAGGGTGGGGGGTGGGGGGTGGGATGCTCAGAATGTGTGGGGGGGGCAGCAATCATGCCACCATGAATTTTGACATTTTCCTCTTTCCTGCTTCATTGCAGGGTTGGCACAAACACTTTCCACCGCACCAACTGAGAGGGTGAAGAGAGCCAGGCCTCCGTGGTTCCTGCCTTGGGGGGGGAGCCTTCCTTCCACACCCATCAGCCCCCCTTCTCTAATAAAATCTTTTCCTCAGCAACGTCAGTCCACCTGCTCTTTCGGAAGCTCCCTGGGGGCCAGTCTGGAGGCTTCCCGGAGATACTGGGTAGGACCCCTATCTGGAGGGAGGGTCAACTCAATGCCAACTCTGGGTTTGGCCTCTCTCCTTACCTCCACCACGCAGCCTTTGCCCCTGAGGACTTTTGCAACTAATGCACTGAGGGTCTATTCATTTATTAGCAGATAATCAATTGCAGATGAGCAATGAATGGGCTTCACCCAGAGCTGGTCCATCTTAATTACGTGGTCATCTCAATGCAGGCGTTGTTAGAACCAGCAGTTATCTAACACCCATTTTGACACTTACCTGAAGAAGCCCAAGAGGCTGACCGCAAATAAACAGTTCAAAAAAAGGGATGTGGATTTGAAATCATGCAGAGGAATTTTGCAAGTGGGCCTGGAGTGTCACAGGGAAAGGGGAAGGGGCATCTTGCTTAAGCCTTGGCCATGAATCAAGGTCTGAAAGTAAGACGCTCCATGGTAGCACCTCAAAAAACAACTCAAGAACTGGAGAGCTTATTTTACTTATTTATTAAATTTTTAGCCCACCCACCTCAATAATGCAGTGACTCCGGATGGCTAACAATGGAATAAAAGTTAAGAAGTGCTAAAAAGAACTGAAAGTAGAATAAAAAGATTAAAAGTTAAGAACAAAGATAATGGGCAGCCTGGGGGTGAGAATCTTCTCTACCCCATCAAACCCCCCCCCCAAAAAAGTGAAAGGTTGAGGCACAACTGTTACAGTTGCTGATAGTATAGAATAGAATTCTTTATTGGCCAAGTGTGATTGGACACACAAGGAATTTGTCTTGATGCAGATGCTCTGTGGACATCAAAGAAAGAGACATTTGTCAAGAATCACGAGGTACAACACTTAATGATTGTCATAGGGTCAAATAAGCAATGAGGAAACAATCAATATTAATAAAAATCTTAGGATGCAAGCAACAAGTTACAGTCAAACAGTCCTAAGTGGGAGGAGATGGGCGATAGGACTGATGAGAAAAAAACCTAGTAATAATAGTAGTGGACTTAGTAAAATGTTTGACAGTGTTGAGGGAATTATTTACTGTTCTTGTGTCTGTTTGTGTTGATGTGCAGTGCTCTGTAGCGACGTTTTGAGCGTAGGAGTTGAAGCAGTTTATGTCCATGGTGCGAGGAGTCAGTCAATATTTTCCCCACCCTCTTTTTGACTCATGCAGTCTACAGGTCCTCCATGGAAGGCAGATTGGCAGCCATTGTTTTTTTCTGCAGTTCTGATTCTCCTCTGAAGTCTGTGTCAGTCCTGTTCTAGAGGAGCAGATGACGGACTCAATGGTTCCTTGTAGAACTGGATCAGCAGCTCCTGGGGCAGTTTGAGTTTCCTGAGCTGGCGCAGAAAGAACATTCTTTGTTGTGCTTTTTTGATGATGTTTTGGATGTTAGGTGACCATTTTAGGTCTTGAGATATGATAGAACCTAGAAATTTGAAGGTCTCTACTGCTGATACTGTGTTGTCTAGTGTTGTGAGAGGTGGAAGGGTGGGAGGGTTTCTCCTAAAGTCTACCACCATTTCTACGGTTTTGAGTGTGTTCAGTTCTAGATTGTTCCGGTCACACCACAAGGTTAGTTGTTCAATCTCCCATCTGTATGCAGATTCATCATTGTCTCGAATGAGTCCAATCACAGTTGTCACTCGCAGTTATTAGTGTATAGACTATAGAGAGAAGTGGGGAGAGTGCACAGCCTTGGGGGGGGCTGTGCTAATTGTACAGGTATCTGATGTGATTTTTCCTAGCTTCACCTGCTGCTTCCTGTCTGTCTGATCCAAGATAAGACAGAAGCAAAGGGAAAAAGGTGTTTCCTTTTTGGCCGTGTTAGTAGTCGGAAGAAGGGAGGGAGGGAGAGAGACAGAGACACCCAGGATGATGATGATAATAATAATAATAATAATAATAATAATAATAATAACAACAACAACAACAACAACAATAAAAATAATTCATTAGACTTGTATGCTGCCCCTCTCTGAAGACTCGGAGTGGCTCAAATGCCGTGGATGAGTCGAAGACTCCCAGCCAAGATGTCCACGAGTCTCCAAAAGTGACCACGAGGCCACACCAGAGCCCTCCTACTCACATTTTAGTGATTCGAGTGGGATCCAGTCTGATATTTTTGGACACGCTGTCTGATTTAGTGGATTACGGGAAGGCAGTGGTCATAAAATCCTGGGGAAGAAGAAGGCATCCTGAGGCTGGACTCTACCACCCTCCACCCACCGAGGGGCGTTAACGGCTCCAGATCTGATGAAGATAAAGGCCAAGGGAGCTGTGTTACTTTTTTGGCTCTGCCCGGAGTCGGAAGGGAGTCTGACACCGAGATCCTGAACCCGAGGGAGGGAGGGGGACGGCAGAGGGTGTGTGTGTGTGTGTGTGTGTGTGTGTGTTGCTGCCTTCCTCGCCTTCCAGCTGGGCTGCTCAGGGCCCTTCGCCCTCTGAGAACGAGGCAAGGCAGCGGAGGCCGGAGGGGGGCAAGGGGGAGCAGGAGAAGTGGCCAATGGTCACTCAGGGATCAGTGGGGGCCCAGCAAGAGAGAGGTCTTCCTGCCTTTTGCAGTGGAGGGCGGGGGATCTGCAGGAGAGGATCCCTGGGGACCTTTGGGGCAATTGAGCTAAGAAAAAGCTGCTGCCGATTCCACAGTGAGGAGGAGGGAGGGGCGCAGAGACCCTCAACCCTCACACAATGTGGGGTCCCCAACTCCCGCTTCCCAGGTGAACTCTTCATAGGTGAGCGCTCTGCATTGTTCTGCTTGGGACAAAAGGAGAATTTCAGCAGTGGAAACAAAGCCGTGTTGGCACCGGCCAAACAGGAGAACCAACCCATCCGGACCAGGTACAACAGTCCATCTGCCTTTGAAAGACACGGGCCACTAAGGCAGCAGAGTCCACACTTGGCACAGAGAGCATAGTTCCCTCTAAGCTGAGCAGTGAGCAATCGCTCACTTAAAAATCATCATCAACTCAGAGTTTTCCAAACCTGCCCAGAAGCCGAGAGGGAAAGAGTGAGAGGGAAGGAGAGAGAGAGGAAGAGAGAGAAACAGAAAAAAGAGAGGAAGGAAAAGAGAAAGAAAAAGAATGGGAGTAAGGAAGAGAGAAAGAAAATCAAAATCTAGTTTGAAACTAGCTCAACTATTTAAGTGGCATTTTGATATTGATAGAGTTGCCCTATTATGAGCTCACTGTTATAGACACACAGTACAGTATTTTATTTTGAAATTCTCTGAGGCAAAACAGGGTGGGTTTTTTATTTATTTGTTTGTTTGTTTGTTTGTTAGTTAGTTTGTTTATTTATTTGTTTATTTATTTATTTATTTATTTATTTATTTATTTATTTATTTATTTATTTATTTATTTATTTATTTATTTATTATTTCTGTGCCGCCCAGTCCCGAAGGGACTGCCGCTCAGACACTATACTTTTCCACCCACACCCCCAAAAAATTAGAGTGAACACTGACAGAGGGGCCCTCTGGTTGGAGAAGATGTCGGAACTGGACAGCCCTCCCTCAACTAGAGGAGGAGGGCTGTGACCCCACCTCTCTCCTGTCTACAGCACAGTCCCTTCAGCAGTCCCAGGATGGCCCCTCACCCACTGGCACCACGCAGGTGACTCCGAGGACCTTAAGGACCCACTGAAAGGATGCGGGTGACCAGCAGTCTGCAAGGAGCACAAATCCTTTCGTCCTTCACCGTCCAGTCAGAGCTGAAGAAGCCTCTTCCATGAGAAGCAAAACGTCTTCAGAGAAAAACCAGGTGCCTCTTTGGGACAACGAAGGTTTGGATGGGGGAAAATCTCCAGAGACGTTTTACAAAGGTGGGGGGCTCTTTCTCATTGGCATTGGATTTGGTATTATGTACTGTACTGTTTTTTATTATTGTTGTGAGCTGCCCCGAGATTGCGGAGAGGGGCGGCCTATAAATCCAATAAACCTAAACCTAAACCTCATCCACTCACTCAAAAACCTGTGTGCCCCCCCCCCCCGTTTCTCCCTTTCTCCCCAGAGGCACCTGGACGAAGTGGGAGGAGGTTAAAAAGACTCGTGCTCGTGTGTGTGTGTGTGTGTGTGTGTGTGTGTGTGTGTGTGTGCAGGTGCAGCCATGCAACAAAGACTGATTGGCTTATTGGAGACTCTGCTTTGGTTTATACGTTTGTCCTTATTTTAATGTTTGTAACCCACAGCCGCCCTCTCCTGCCGTGAACAGCCCAGCAATGGCCCCCTGCCTTCCTGTGACAGAGGCCGCCCACCCCTCCGAGCGCCTTTCAAGTCCCACGCAGCCAAAGGGCCCTGGAAAAGTTTCCCTTGGAGAGAGACCGGGGGTGAAGGGGCGGGGCTTAGAGCGCTGGCGGACCAATGACGGGACAGGAGCACCGAGAGACCGGCCGAAGGAGGAAGGATGCCCGGGTGGACTCAGCCGCGGTGGATCACGGGCCCCCGAGAAGAAGTGGCCCCCAGATCCCCTCTGCGGCTCCAGAGCCGGCCAGTCCCCGCAAGCCTCCGCCCGGCCCCTTCCTGCCGCCAGGGGTGTGGGGGGAGGCGGGCAGCAGCTCAACGGGGCGTGTAGTGGCCCAAGCGGAGCTTTATAAGGGGGAGTCCCGCCCGCGGCTGGCCAGTCCGGATTCCCGGAGAGCAGCATGGCGACAGGCACCGTGGCGCTTCTGGGGCTCCTCCTGGCTTTCCTGCTCGGCTCCTCCGGCACCTCCGCCGAAGCCCGGAACTCGGAGCGCTTCGCCGCGCGGCAGGTAAAAGGCGGGGGGCGGGCGGAGGGTCCCGGCCTCCCCCGTACAAAGCCCCCGCCCGCTCCCAGGCCCTGCTCAGAGGGCGCCGCTGCCTTGGGGTTGGTGGCCGCCCCCGGTCCCGTCCCGCTCAGCGCCAGAGCCCCGGAGCCCCAAACGGGCGGGCGGGCGGGCGAGGCTGCGCTACTCTGCCGCAGCGGTTGCTGCTCCCGCTCGCTGGGCCGAGGGCAGAGCCATCCGCCCGCGGGGTCCCATGCCGGGCGCCTCGATCGGCGGCACTTTGGGATGGGCCGACTCTGCCGCCCCCTCCCGACGTGGGAAGCCTGAGGGGGCATCGGGTACGTGGGCACAGGGGGAGGCTTCAAATCCTCGGAGAAAATGGGCCAGCGCTGCCAGCCTCTCCCCCTGTTGGGCCGCCTGGCTCGGCCGCAGCCCTTACCTGCTTTCTTTCCCCCCTTCAGTGCGTCCTGAGTGGCAACTGGACGAATGACCTCAACTCCACCATGCATATCAACGGCGTCAATATGGCGGGGGTGTTTAGCGGCACGTATCTGACGGTCTTCTCGAACACTTCCACTCCCTTCCTGCCATCCCCGCTGCAGGGCTTCCAGCAACTGACGGACCAGCTCCTCTTCGGCTTCACTGTCAACTCGCCCTTCTCTGGTAGAGCCCTTCATGACCTGGAATGGGACCAAAAGAATGGAAGGAGGAGGGAGGGAACCTAGTGGGTCTCCCCTTCCTTGGGTGGCCTCTTGCAGATTCTGTCATTGAATAATAATAATAATAATAATAATAATAATAATAATAATAATAATAATAATACAAACAGCAACAAAACAACAACAACGAGGTGGAAGGGACTTTGGAAACACACCTGGGATAAACATATATCCACTCTAAGATAAAATACAGGAAATAGTAGAAGGGCAGATGAGATGGACCAGGAGGTCTTTTTCTGCCGTCCATCTTCTATGGTTCTATGGTTCTATGGTTCTAGTCCAACCCCCATGTTTAGGCAGGAAACTCTACACTACTTCAGTTAGATGGTTATTCAACCTCTTTTTTAAAACTTCCAGTGTTGGAGCATTCACAAATTCGGGAGGCAACCTCTGTTCCACTGGTTAATTGTTCTGTCAGGAAGTTTTTCCTTAGTTCTAAGTTACTTCTCTCCTTGTTTAGTTTCCACCCATTACTTCTTGTTCTTCCCTCAGGTGCTTTGGAGAATAGTTTGACTCCCTCTTCTTTGTGGCAACCAGAAAGATATATTGGAAGGCTGCTCTTAGGTCTGACCTGGTCCTCCTTTTCATTAAACTAGCCATGCCCAGTTCCTGCAACCGTTCTCCATACATTTTGGCCTCCAGTCCCCTCGTTCTCTTTGTGGCTCTCCTCTGCACTCTTTCTAGAGTCTCAACCTCCTTTTTGCATCGTGGTGACCAAAACTGAACGCAGGATTCCATGTGTGGCCTTCCCAAGGCCTTATAAAGTGGTATTAACGCTTCACGTGATCTTGATTCTCTCCCTCTGTTAACGCAGCCTAGTACTGTGTTGGATTTTTTGGCAGCTGCTGCACACAGCTGGCTCCTATTTCAATGGTTTCCCACTAGGACTCTCAAGATCCCTCTCACAGTTACTATTGTTGAGCAAGGTGCCACCTATACTGTATCTGTGCATTTTGTTTCTCTTGCCTAAGTGCAGAACCTGACTTTCTCCACCCTTGAATGTCATGTTGTTAGATAGCGCCCAGTGTCTAAGTCTGTCAAGATCCTTCTGTAGTTTGCATCCGTCTTCTGGAGTGTTGGCTATTCCTGTCAGTTTGGTGTCATCTGCAAATTTGATGAGTTCCCCATCTATCCCCTTGTCCAAGTCCTTGATGAAGATGAAGAAACCGCTATGGTTTAGCAATGATGTAAGGACTATAGTCAATGAAAAAAAGGCTGCCTATAGGAGGTATAAAGAGTCTGGAAGTATAGCTGATAGGGAGGTGTATAAAATGAGACAGAAGGAGGCGAAACAGATAATATATGCTGCTAAAGCCTCAAAAGAGGAAGAAATTGCCAAATCTCTAAAGAAGGGGGATAAAACCTTCTTCAGATATATTAGTGATAAGAAGAAGAAAAACTGCGGCATCACGAAGCTTAGTACCGGGAAAAATACATGCATTAATGGGAATAAGGAGATCGCTGACGATTTCAATAGCTACTTCTGTTCAGTTTTCTCAAAAGACACCTTACAAAATAATACTATAGAGGGATATAGCATTGCCTCCAACTGTACGGATTCAGCTCCAGTGATCTTAGAAGCCGATGTCTTAGAAGAACTTGAACGATTAAAGATAAATAAGGCAATGGGTCCAGATGGCATCCACCCCAGAGTTCTTAAAGAAGTCAGATCTGTCATTGCTACCCCCCTGACTGATTTGTTTAACCAATCCTTGTTAACAGGAGATGTTCCTGATGATTGGAGAATGGCAAGTGTTGTGCCTATCCACAAGAAGGGCAGTAGAGAAGAAGCTGGTAACTACAGGCCAGTTAGCTTGACATCAGTTGTCGTTAAAATGATGGAGACTCTACTGAAAAAGAGGATAAATCAGCACCTAAAAAACAATAAATTATTGGACCCAAATCAGCATGGCTTTACTGAAGGCAAATCATGTCAGACTAATCTCATTGATTTCTTTGACTATGTCACAAAGGTGTTGGATGAAGGTGGTGCCGTGGATATTGCCTACCTGGACTTCAGCAAAGCCTTTGATACGGTTCCACATAAAGAGCTGATAGATAAATTAGTGAAGATTGGACTTAATCCCTGGATAATTCAATGGATTTGCAGCTGGCTGAAGCATAGACACCAGAGGGTTGTTGTGAATGGTGAGTATTCTGAGCAGAGTCAGGTTACAAGCGGTGTGCCACAAGGGTCTGTTCTGGGTCCTATTCTTTTTAATATGTTTGTGAGTGACATAGGGGAAGGTCTGGTAGGGAAGGTTTGCCTATTTGCCGATGACTCTAAAGTGTGCAATAGGGTTGATATTCCTGGAGGCGTCGGCAATATGGTAAATGATTTAGCTTTACTAGATAAATGGTCAAAGCAATGGAAACTGCAGTTTAATGTTTCCAAATGTAAAATAATGCACTTGGGGAAAAGGAATCCTCAATCTGACTATTGTATTGGCAGTTCTGTGTTAGCAAATACTTCAAAAGAAAAGGATTTAGGCGTAGTGATTTCTGACAGTCTCAAAATGGGTGAACAGTGCAGTCAGGCAGTAGGGAAAGCAAGTAGGATGCTTGGCTGCATAGCTAGAGGTATAACAAGCAGGAAGAGGGAGATTATGATCCCGCTATATAGAATGCTGGTGAGACCACATTTGGAATACTGTGTTCAGTTCTGGAGACCTCACCTACAAAAAGATATTGACAAAATTGAACGGGTCCAAAGACGGGCTACAAGCATGGTGGAAGGTCTTAAGTATAAAACGTATCAGGAAAGACTTAATGAACTCAATCTGTATAGTCTGGAGGACAGAAGGAAAAGGGGGGACATGATAGAAACATTTAAATATATTAAAGGGTTAAATAAGGTCCAGGAGGGAAGTGTTTTTAATAGGAAAGTGAACACAAGAACAAGGGGACACAATCTGAGGTTAGTTGGGGGAAAGATCAAAAGCAACATGAGAAAATATTATTTTACTGAAAGAGTAGTAGATCCTTGGAACAAACTTCCAGCAGACGTGGTAGATAAATCCACAGTAACTGAATTTTAAACATGCCTG
Organism: Erythrolamprus reginae; assembly: GCF_031021105.1. Classification (NCBI taxonomy): domain Eukaryota; kingdom Metazoa; phylum Chordata; class Lepidosauria; order Squamata; family Dipsadidae; genus Erythrolamprus; species Erythrolamprus reginae. The sequence continues at coordinate 354,891,018 of NC_091951.1, forward strand.
GGATAAACATATATCCATCCTAAGATAAAATACAGAAAATAGTATAAGGGCAGACTAGATGGACCATGGGGTCTTTTTCTGCCGTCAGACTTCTATGTTTCTAAGAGTCCTGGGCCTAAAACGAAGCCTTGGGGGACTCCACTTCACACATCCCTCCATGGAGATGCCGTTCCGTTGAGCACTATGTGTTGAGTGCAGTTGGTCAGCCAGTTTTGAATCCATCTGGTGGTGTTGCTGTCCATCCCACATTCTTCTACTTTATCTAACAGTAGGTTATGGTCTATTTTGTCAAAAGCCTTACTAAAGTCCAAATAAACCACATCGACAGCATTCTCCTAGTCCACTAATTTGGTCAGTTTGTCAAAGAATGCTATAAGATTAGACTGACATGATCTGTTTTTGACAAACCCATGTTGGCCTTTGGTTTCTTCTAGGTTTTGTTTTCTTCTCTGTGTTCGTTGACTCGTTGCTTGTTTATCTTTTTCAAACTCTTGTCAGGTATTGAGGTCAGGCTGATAGGTCTGTGGTTTCCTAGATCTATTGTTTTTCCTTTCCTGAAGATGGGAACTGCATCAGCTCTTTTCCAAATCCTCTGGCAGTTCCCCTGGTGCTCCAGGACCTTTGAAAGAGAGTTCAGTGGTTCTGAGGTGTCGTCTGCTGGTTCCTTCAGAACTTTGGGGTGTGATCCATCCGGTCCTGATGACTTGAACACGTCTAGGGTGGACAGGTGTCACTTACCCTTTTCTTCCCTATTTTACCTTCTGTTTTCTTTGTGGGGCTGGTTTTGATACGTTGGGCTGGTTCTTCCCTTTGTGTAAAGACAGGGGCAAAATGCCCCCTCCCCATTAGCTGGAGCTGCTCAACGACCCAGGGTAGCATTGGTGGGAACTGTACCCCTCCCCCAATTGAGTCCCTGGCCGATTCCTCCCTCAGCCTCCACCACCGTCTTTGTGGGTCAGTGTTTCCTGGATGGGGACGGAAGGCAGCTGCTGAAGACCACCTGGCTGGAACATGCGGCCGTGGAGTCCATGCAAGAGGATTGGAGGGCAACCAGGTAAGGCAAAGCAGGGGCTGAGCCGCTGTGGCCCCTGGCTTGAAGGGCCCTGGGAGTCTCTTCAGACACCCCTCCCTTTTCTCAATCATGCCACCATGAATTTTGACATTTTCCTCTTTCCTGCTTCATTGCAGGGTTGGCACAAACACTTTCCACCGCACCAACTGAGAGGGTGAAGAGAGCCAGGCCTCCGTGGTTCCTGCCTTGGGGGGGGAGCCTTCCTTCCACACCCATCAGCCCCCCTTCTCTAATAAAATCTTTTCCTCAGCAACGTCAGTCCACCTGCTCTTTCAGAAGCTCCCTGGGGGCCAGTCTGGAGGCTTCCCGGAGATACTGGGTAGGACCCCTATCTGGAGGGAGGGTCAACTCAATGCCAACTCTGGGTTTGGCCTCTCTCCTTACCTCCACCACGCAGCCTTTGCCCCTGAGGACTTTTGCAACTAATGCACTGAGGGTCTATTCATTTATTAGCAGATAATCAATTGGGTTTTTGCAGATGAGCAATGAATCGGCTTCACCCAGAGCTGGTCCATCTTAATTACGTGGTCATCTCAATGCAGGCGTTGTTAGAACCAGCAGTTATCTAACACCCATTTTGACACTTACCTGAAGAAGCCCAAGAGGCTGACCACAAATAAACAGTTCAATAAAAGGGATGTGGATTTGAAATCATGCAGAGGAATTTTGCAAGTGGGCCTGGAGTGTCACAGGGAAAGGGGAAGGGGCATCTTGCTTAAGCCTTGGCCAAGAGTCAAGGTCTGAAAGCAAGACGCTCCATGGTAGCACCTCAAAAAACAACTCAAGAACTGGAGAGCTTATTTTACTTATTTATTAAATTTTTAGCCCACCCACCTCAATAATGCAGTGACTCCGGATGGCTAACAATGGAATAAAAGTTAAGAAGTGCTAAAAAGAACTGAAAGTTCTGATTCTCCTCTGAAGTCTGAGTCAGTCCTGTTCTAGAGGAGCAGATGACGGACTCAATGGTTCCTTGTAGAACTGGATCAGCAGCTCCTGGGGCAGTTTGAGCTTCCCGAGTTGGCGCAGAAGGAACATTCTTTGTTGTGCTTTTTTGATGATGTTTTGGATGTTAGGTGACCATATTAGGTCTTGAGATATGATAGAACCTAGAAATTTGAAGGTCTCTACTGTTGATACTGTGTTGCAGTGTTCCCTCTAATTTTTTTTTTGGGGTGGGCGGAAAAGTATAATGTCTGAGCGGCAGTCCCTTCGGGACTGGGCGGCACAGAAATAATAAATAACTAAATAACTAAATAAACAAACAAACAAACAAACAAAACCCCCACCCTGTTTTGCCTCAGAGAATATCAAAATAAAATACTGTACTGTGTGTCTATAACAGTGAGCTCATAACAGGGCAACTCTATCAATATCAAAATGCCACTTAAATAGTTGAGCTAGTTTCAAACTAGATTTTGATTTTCTTTCTCTCTTCCTTACTACCATTCTTTGTCTTTCTCTTTTCCTTCCTCTCTTTTTTCTATCTGTTTCTCTCTCTTCCTCTCTTCCTCTCTCGCTCCTTCCCTCTCACTCTTTCCCTCTCGGCTTCTGGGCAGGTTTGGAAAACTCTGAGTTGATGATGATTTTTAAGTGAGCGATTGCTCACTGCTCAGCTTAGAGGGAACTATGCTGTGTTGTCTAGTGTTGTGAGAGGTGGAAGGGTTTCTCCTAAAGTCTACCACCATTTCTACAGTTTTGAGTGTGTTCAGTTCTAGATTGTTCCAGTCACACCACAAGGTTAGTTTTTTATTTTTATTTTTATTTATTGGATTTGTATGCCGCCCCTCTCCGTAGACTCGGGGCGGCTAACAACAGTAATAAAAAACATCATATAAATCCAATACTAAAACAACTAAAAACCCTTATTGTAAAAACCAAACATCCCTACAAACAAACATAAAATGCATAAATTGTAAAGGCCTAGGGGGAAAGAATATCTCAGTTCCCCCATGCCTGATGGCAGAGGTGGGTTTTAAGGAGCTTACAAAAGGCAAGGAGGGTGGGGGCAATTCTAATCTCAGGGAGTCTCCAAAAGTGACCGCGGAGCCACACCAGAGCCCTCTCCCTCGCAGTTTAGTGCTTAGCAGGAGCATCAGGGGTTCGGGTCTGATCCAGTCTGATATTTTTGGACACGCTGTCTGATTTAGTGGATTACGGGAAGGCAGTGGACATAAAATCCTGGTGAAGAAGAAGGCAGCCGGGGCCGGACTCTACCACCCTCCAATGGACACAGAGCAGACGGGGCCATCAGACCCACCGAGGGGCATTAACAGCTCCAGATCTGATTGGAAGGAAGTGACGCAATGCTGGGCTCCGGTTTAGGACTCCTGCTGTTTAACCTACTTATGATTGAGTTAGTTAGACGATATTTCCATCAGTTTTGGAATGAAGATTTCAAAGGGTCTTTAAAGGCCGGAATAAGGGACCACAATCAGGACGATGGTTTTCAACAAATGCAGAGTCCAACACTTCCCTAGAAACGAAAAGTGCCAGGATGGGAGTCGTATGTGCGAAAAGAATCACACGGCTCTGATGGGTCGCAAGGGAACCCCACCATTATGGCCCTGTGAACACACACATGCACACACACACACTTGAATCCAGGAATCGGAGCACAAAGCCTTTGGGTAGAAATAAAAGGGGGGGAACGACCCTGGATCCCTTCGAAAGAGGCCGCCATGGATGGGCACCCTGAGAAAGCAGGAGAGAGAGCGCGGCCGAGCCCTTAAGTGTCCCGTCAGCAGAGAGGCCGACCCGGGAGGCAGCCAGAGCGAGGGGGGGAGGGAGAGGAGCTGCTGTCCTGGGCCTCCTCATCACCAAAGGGGGGCAGAGTGGCTGGACAAACTCCCGCTCCCGGTTTGCACCGAATTTGAACCCGGAATGTTGGAGGAAGCCACATTGGGGGACAGGCGAGGCCACCGGCCTAGGCAAGAATCCCCGGCCGAGCTCAGCACCTCGGATCTCCGCGATGGGGGCGGGAGGGGGGCGGGAAGGGGGTCCTGCTGACCTCCCCCGGGCGGGGCTCCCTTTCCCCGAGGCTGCCGTGGGGCGCGAGGCCGGGCTGGTCCTCGCGAGCCTCCCTCCCGGCCGGGGGTGCACGCCGCGGCTCAGGAGGGGCTGGTTTCGGGGGGGGGGGGGCGGCCGAGGAGGCCCGGGCCCGGAGGCCGCAAGCCAGGCGGGAGCAGCGAAGCCACAAGCCGGAACTTAGCCGGCCGCTGCTATGCCAATGGAACAAGGCTTCTGTTGCCCTGGAAACGTTTCCTCCCGCGGCCATCGAATCCCCATTTCCAAGCCGCCGCTGCTCTTCTGCCCGACGGGGACGCCCACCGAGGTACGGGGGCTGCGCGAGGGGCGTCTCTCTGTGTGTCTGGGGGGGGAGGCCCCCGGCTGCCCCAGGCCCCTCCCCCCGCGCCACGCCCAGCCCCCCAATTCGCTTCACTGCATCCGCAGCCAAAACCACCTCAAAGAGCGCCGTGAAAGCGCTCGCGGGGCCTGCCGGGCCGGCGGTCGTCTCAGGCGAAGCGGCTCCCGCCTTTGCAGCATAAGCCGCGCAGCCCAGCAGCAGAAAGCCCGTCGGTGGCTCTGCGCCGTCCGCTGGACGCAAAGCTGCCCCAGGGAGGAGCGGGTTCCGTCGAGTGGCGGCCCAGGCTTCGTCCCCTCGAGCCCCGCCCCACCGCCTCCCGCGCTTCTTGTGTCCGCAGAGCCAGCATGGAAGCGGAACCCACGGAAGCGGCGGTCTCGCTGCCCCCGGCGGTGTCCTGGCAGGCGGCCGCGGCGGAGGAGGCGGAGGACGAGGCGGCTCCCAGCAGCACGTCGCCCACGGCTCGCGAGGTGGAGGAAGAGCTGATCCTGCCCGCCTCCACCTCCCCGGGGAGCGGCGAGGAGACGGTCCCGCCGACGTCCAGCTCCTTGGAGGGGGAGGCGGAGGACGACCGCCCGGAAGCCTCCTCGTCCGAGTGGCCGGAGCCGCGGAGCGCCAGCCCCAGCGAGCCCTCCTCCGCGCCGCCCGACAGCTCCCCGTTCACCTTCTCCTCGTCCTCGCCGCTCTCCTGGAAGGCGCCCTCCGACGGGCTGCAGCGGCGCCTGGACGAGGCGGAAGGCCGCGCGGAGCAGCCCGAACGCACGAAAGCCAAGAGGAAAAGCCCGCCGGCCAAGAAGGCCGCGCCAAGTCAGTGGGAGTCGGCCGGGGCGGCGAGTGGGCCGGCCGGAAGCGCAGACGGGCCCGGGGCTGCAGGCGGGCGGGGGAGGCCGAGGAGAGAGCGCCGGGGCTGCAGCTCTTGGCCCCGGCCTGGCCGCGGAAGAGCGGGGCGGGGAGGCCGGCAGCGAAGCGGAGGGTCCCTGTCCGAGGCTCCGGCCCAGACAACAGGCGTCCCCTCGCCCCCCCCCCCAGTAGGGAGCTCTGGTCGGAGGGCAGCGGGGGGTGGGGCGAAGGCCCCTCCTGGAGCAGCTGACGCAAAGCAACGGGGAGGCAGGAGGTGTGTATGTGGGGGGGGGGCTTCTGAGGCGGCTGCTCTCCCCACAGAGTACACGGTGAGGACCATCACGCCGGCCGAGAAGGAGGAGCTGGTGTCGGTGGCCAAGGCCATGCACCGCGAGAAGTTCGCCAGGAACGTCAAGGAGCTCTTCCACCTGGAGAAGGAGGCGGCCCTCAAGTCCCTCCAGACAGGTGGGGTTGGGCGGGGAGGGGGGTGGGACGGCATATAAATTAAATTGATGGACAACTGGACCCAGGAGCTGCCTTCTGAGCAGCCCCCTGCAGAGGGAGGGGCACCCCCAGGCAGAACCAAGCCCCTTCCCACGGGGGCATCCTGAGGAGAGAGGTCAAGGGGCTTTGAGGCTGCTGGAGGGGGGGGTGAGCCTCTGCGCCCTCCCCCCCACTGAGCAGGCCCCTGGGTTCCCCTTCAGGCCTCTACATCGGCTGGCGCTGCCCCGAATACCTCTGGGATTGTTTCCGGGTGGGGGAGGAGTCCCGGTGCTTCTGTGGGCACCTGCTGAAGCTGCACCAGGTGTACGTGGGTGAGTAGCAGAGCCGGAGGGGGCTGGGGGGGCGGCGGGGGGGCACCTGGCATCCTGCAGAAGATGGCAGCTGCCGCCAGGACACCTGGGGGGGGGGATGAGGCTGCCCTCAGCCAAGGGGAGTGCCCGCATTCTGTGGCAGGTGCCACGTCTGGCCCCCCGTGGCCTCCTTCCCATAGTGTCACTCAAAGTCAGGGAAAGAGACACCCCCCCCCCAGGCCCACGTTGATAGACAAGAATGGACAGTGACAAAAAGAAAGGCATTTCTGAGGCAAAAGGGCCATAAAGGCCCACACAGAGAATCCCCAAAGCCTCCCCCGTAGCCCCCCCTAGGGCAAACCCCCCCAAATCCCCCTGGCCCAAGAGGTCAGCTGTGGCTGTGCTGGTTGGCTGTGCTGCCACGTCTGCTCCGTTGACCTTGAGCCAGGTATAAAGACGTCCATGTAGCCTGGCAGTTAAGTGACTTCCTCCCTGGCCCCCCACCCCCAGGGCCTCCCTCTTGCCTGCCCCCCCATGGCTCTGCGGGGTGTTTTGTTCAACTGGGGGAAGGAGAGTTCCTGGGTGGCAGAGGTTTTTCCAAGTGTGTCGAACACACAGGAGCCTCAGCCGCCAAGTGAGCAGAAGAAATCTGGGAGGGGTCCCTGGGTCAGCGCACTGGGTCAGTGCCATAGTTCCCTCTAAGCTGAGCAGTGAGCAATCACTCACTTAAAAATCATCATCAACTCAGAGTTTTCCAAACCTGCCCAGAAGCCGAGAGGGAAAGAGTGAGAGGGAAGGAGAGAGAGAGGAAGAGAGGAAGAGAGAGAAACAGAAAAAAGAGAGGAAGGAAAAGAGAAAGAAAAAGAATGGGAGTAAGGAAGAGAGAAAGAAAATCAAAATCTAGTTTGAAACTAGCTCAACTATTTAAGTGGCATTTTGATATTGATAGAGTTGCCCTATTATGAGCTCACTGTTATAGACACACAGTACAGGATTTTATTTTGAAATTCTCTCAGGCAAAACAGGGTGGGTTTTTTTGTTTGTTTGTTTGTTTGTTTATTTATTTATTATTTCTGTGCCGCCCAGTCTCGAAGGGACTTCCGCTCAGACACTATACTTTTCCGCCCCCCCCCCCAAAAAATTAGAGGGAACACTGGTCAGCGCCCTTCCAAGGTCCGGCCCTCTTGGAGGAAGACGGCTGTCCTCCGGCACAATCCGTCTTCTTGCTCCTGCAGTCTGTTCCAATGTCCTTTCACGCTTTATGGGGACTCCCTGCAAGTGGCCCCTGACTTGCAACAACTAGTAACCTTGATGTTCAGCGGTGGCAATTCCAGGACGTCACCACTGTGCAGCCAGGATGTCACGGTCCAGTTCTGCCCCCTTCGCCTTCACTTCACTGCCCCCATCCATCTTCCTCGATGCGATAGAGCCTCAGTGGCGCAGTGGTTAGAGGGCAGGACTGCGGGCCACTTCTGCTGACTGCTAGCTGCAGTTCAGCAGTTCAAATCTCACCACCGGCTCCAGGTTGACTCAGCCTTCCCCCCTTCTGAGGGGGGGGGGTTTCTAATGGGGACCCAGAGTCTTGGGGTTGGCAAGAGGCTGGCTCTGTCGACCGACCGCTTGGAGAGGGCTGTGGAAGCACCAGGACGCGGTAGATACATCTTGAGTGCTATTCCCCCTCCTCTGCCCTGTTGGCTGCCCTGTTGCGGCGGCTGCTGACCCTTGCCTCCGTCCCTGCTGACCTCCCCCTCCCCCAGGGACCCAGGCAGTGAGCGAGGGGGCAGCCCTGGGAAGCGCCCACTGAGCCGCAACAGCATGGTGGAGCCTGCTTGGCCAAAGAGAGCTTGTGTGGTCCAGCTGGGGAGGCGGCAATGGGATGCCGAGTCTGAAGACCCCAGAGAGGTTGGCAGCTGAGCAGCCCAGCAGTCCGAAAGAGGCCAGTGGGAGCAGATAAAAAGGTTCCACCTTGGTGGAGAGGGTCACGGGGACACGAAAGGAGCCCCCCCTGGGGTCCCCTGGGCAACGGTGATGTGAGGGGCCAATCCTTTCAACCCAGAAGTGCCTGGGCGGGTGCTTCAGGCCTTAGGGCTCGTGGGGCAGAGGGGTGGGGTGCTCTCTGGCTGGGGGGCAGGATGTGTGGGAGGAGCCCTTTGGGGGAGGGGCAGAAGCAGAGGGAAGTGGGGGTCCAGAGGTGTCACACCTGTTGCAAGAGGCCCTGGAGAACCGGCCTTAGGGTTGGAGGAAATATCAATGCTCCAGCCTTGCAAGGGTCAGCAGCTCTGACCGGCCCTCTGGGGGCTTCCACTGCCCACCCTGCAGCTCCCGGGAGGCCTTCGCAGCCGGCCGTTCTCCGGGGTTGCTTCTGGCAGTGCACCGCTGGCCTTCCTCCCTGGCCGTTCCTCAGGGTGCCTGCAGCCCCAAACGGCCCAGGCAGGGCACACGAGATGCCCCCCCCGCCCCTCCTCTCCCACTGCAGGAGCAGGTGGCAGGCGCTGCCCATCGCTTACGGCCACTCTGGCCTTGGTCCCTTCCTGGTGGGACTCCTGCAACATTGCTGGACATGAGGTCATCTTTGAAGGTCACCTGGAAGTTACACCTGGTCCAGAACTCAGACTGGCCGTTCCCCAGTTTGGCCCAGTTGCACGGCGGCAGCTCCCAGTTTCCTTCTGGCTGCAACCGGAGGGGCCCTTTCAATCACCCTCAAGGCCCCAAGCGGCAGAGAGTCCGGTCACCAGCCCCGCCCGCTGTGGGTGTGGCTGCCATTCCTCTCGCTTGGGTGCAGCGGGCCCCCTCCCTCAGCCCCTTGCCATTCTGTGTGATCTGGGAAGCCCCCCCCCCGCAAGCCCTGGGGGGGAGACTCCTTTCCCTTCTTGGCCTTCCCCCCCCCAAAATCCCCCCCAAGAGCCCCCCCATGCTGGTACAGGAGGTCCTGCAGGTGATCGAGTGTCACTGGTGGGGCAGGGGAGGGGTCCGGCTCTTATTCTCGCCCTGTGTTGCTTTCATTGCTCCCGTGGTCATCCTTGCTGTTGGGGGCCCAGAGTTGTCTGGTGCACGATGCACCCCATACGGAAGTGCCGGTAGTGGGCATTCAAAGCTATGATGGAGCCCCCAAGGGCCCCTGTGACCTGGTCCCAAGGGCTTCCCATGGTCCCCTGGCCACATTCTGGCCACCTGGTGGCTGGCTTGGGCTGCCACCATTTGCAACATCCTCCAGTCACGTGACTGCAATTTACAATGTTTTGAGCAAAAATGCCCCTTAGTGAATAATGTGTTCACTCAGGGACCATGGCATTTGTTTAATGACCATGGAGTCACACAATGACCACAGTGACTGGCTTAAGGATGACCACAGTAAAATGAGTCAGGCCCATGATGCTGTAATAATGTCCAGTCTCCAGCCTTTATGGGGAAGGTTGTTGAGAAAGCAGTGCCGCTCCAGCTCCAACGGTCCTTGGACGAAGTCGATTATCTGGGCCCACAACCGTCAACAATCAGGATTCAGACCCAGCTACAGTGCAGGAACTGCTTTGGTCGCCCTGATGGATGATCTCTGGCGGGCCCGGGATAGGGGTTTATCTTCTATCCTGGTACTCCTTGACCTCTCAGCGGCTTTCAATGCCATCGACCATGATAGGCTAGGGGCTGGGAGTGGGAGGCACCATTCTCCTACCTCTTTGGTCAGTGGCAGTCATTAGCAGAGGGTCAGAGGTCGACCCCTAGGTCCCTCCCTTGTGGAGTTCCTCAGGGGTCGGTCCTCTTCCCCTCCCTGCTGTTTAATATCTAGTTTAGTTTAGTTTAGTTTAGTTTATTTAGATTTGTATGCCGCCCCTCTCCGCAGACTCGGGGCGGCTCACAACAATCTACATGAAACCGCTAGGGGAGATCATCCAAGGGCATGGAATGAGGTATCATCAGTATGCTGATGATACCCAGTTGTACATCTCCACCCCATGTCCACTCAGTGAATCAGAGGACGTGATGTGCTGGTGTCTGGAAGCTGTTGGGGTTTGGATGGGTGTTGAAAGACTCAGACTCAACCCCCAAAAGACGGAGCGGCTGTGGGTTTTGCCTCCCAAGGACACTTCCATCATGCCGTCTATTACTTTTGGGGGGGGGGACTTTTGACCCCCTCAGAGGGTCTGCAACTTGGACGTCCGCCTCGATTCACAGCTGACTCTGGACCATCATCTTTCAGCTGGGATGAGGGGGGCGTTTGCCCAGGTTCGCCTGGTGCACCAGTTGTGGCCCTATCTGGAAGGGAATCTCTACTCACAGTTACTCATGCCTTCATCACCTCGAGGCTCGACTCCTGCAATGCTCTCTACATGGGGCTACCTTTGAAGAGTGTTCGGAAACTTCAGATCGTGCAGAATGCAGCCGCGCGAGCAGTCATGGGCCTCCCTAAACATGCCCAGGTCACACCAACACTCCATGGACTGCACTGGCTGCTGACTGGTTTCCGGATACAATTCAAAGTGTTGGTAATGACATATAAAAAGTTTTTTAGCTACATTAATTGGATTTTTAAGATATGTATATTGTTTATTACTTTGATCTGTTGTGAGTCCTTGGAGATGGACGGCATTCAAATCCAATCAATCAATCAATCAATCAATAAGAAGCCCTATGTGGCATCAGGCCAGATTACTTATGGACTCTGCCTTCTGCCGCATGAGTCCCAGTGACCGGTCAGGCCCCACAGAGTCGGCCTTCTCCTGTCCCAACAACTAGACAATGTCGCCCAGCTGGACCTAGGGGAAGAGCCTACTCTGTGGGGGGGGCCGCCCTCTGGAATCAGCTCCCCCCCACGAGATCCACACTGCCCCCCCCTCCTCGCCTTCCGCAAGAGCCTTAACACTCATTTATGCCGCCAGGCTTGGGGTGATCAGATCTCGGGCCCCTGGCCGACCAAACTTTGTATGACTATTGTCTGAATGGGTATGATTGATTTTTAAGGTAACTGGGGGGTTTAGATTGTTCAGTTTTAATTAATTGGATTCAGCTATTGTATTCTGTTGTTTCTTCTGTATGTTGGAGAGGGGCGACATATATATAAATAAATAAAATGACTGGTTTTGTGACTCGTGACCGTGAGGGGTGGGCTCTGCTGTGGTCAGGGACTTCCTGTGGCTTTTCCTCTTCCAGGGAGTCCGATGACCTTCTGCTTTGGGGTGGGGGGGTGTCTCCCTTCCCAAGGGGCCCCCGGCCGTCCCTCCTTCCGGCTCCCCCCCTGAGGGCTGACCCTGTCTTTCAGAGAAACGGGCCACTGTGCCCTGCACGGTGCCCGGCTGCCGCTGCCAGGGGTTCCTCTTCATCCCCTCCTGCCCGGAGGAGGTGGGCGAGTTCTGGCTTCGGCGGAGGACCGGCTTTGACGTGGCGGCCTGGCGGGCCAAGTGCCGCTGCACACACACGCATGAGGAGCACACGCCGACCGGAGCGCGGGGCTGCTGCGTGCGAGGTGAGCCCCCCCCATCATGGCCCACCTCCCCTGGCCCCTGGTTTCCCTGTGGGGGGGGCTTCCCCAAAATTAAAACTAATATTGAAACCCCAAAGATCTATAAACCAGCCATGCGCATTCCCCCTAAGTGCGGAGAGAGAGGCTAAAGGTCAGCTGCGGCCCCCAGGCTTGTCAGGGGGGGGCTGGAGGGGGGGCTGGATCTCTGGAGGGAGAGCTAGTTCCAGAGGGGAGATCCAGATGGCATGATCATCGCCTGCCATGTCCCCCCTGCCCCCCCTTCTCATCAAAGGCATGGGCCCACCTCCTCCTGCTTCCGGCCCCACCTGGCCTCCTGCCAGACTTTGCTCATCATGACCCCCCCCCCTCAGTCTCTCACCCAGGCAAGGTCTGAGCCTCTCCCAGTCAGGCCCCCTCCCCAACTGGCAGGCGACAATGACCGTGGTCTTCTGTGGCCCTGCCTGCCAATGCCAAAGTGGCACCAACTCCCCAAGCTGCCCCCCCGGCTACGGATACCCTCCCCTGGCCGCCCTCCTCCTGGTTCCCCCAGGACCCCTACCTTTGGGGCAGCTACTCCCGGGGGGCCTCCCTCCTCCCAACCAGTTGCGGCTCTGTACAGTCTGACCTTCTGCTCGGGGGGGGGGGTTCCCCGCTGGGTCCATTGGGCCAGAGAGGGAAAGGAAAGTGGGGGGGGGGGAGTCAGTCGGGCATGAGGCAGGCCAGGCCGGCGGCCGGACTCTGAGGCTACATGAGAAGCTGTCCAGCCTCAAGGCCATCCTGGCCCAGCACCTCTCTCCAAAGGGCTCTGCGGCCGCTTCAGGGACCAGGTCTCTCTTTCACACACACATACACACACAGTCACGTGACCTGTGCCCCTCCTGCCCCCTAGGCTGCTCCTGCGGGGCCTTCGCCTCCAGCTTCCTGTGCGCGGCCTGTGACCGGCGCTGGGAGGAGCACGAGACCTTCTTTGAGTCCGAGGAGGCCAGGCGCAGAGGTGGCCGGCCTTACGGTACGGGTGGGGTGGGTTGCGGTCCCTCCACCCCGCAGGGCCTCCTCCAGCTGGGGGGGCTTCGTCTCCCTCTGGCCCTGCCAAGGACCCGCCTTGCCGCTTAGCAGCCCTTCGTGCCGTGCCGAGGCCTCTGGAGGTGCCAGGCGGGCAGCGCAGCTCCTTCCCCTCCCCACGGACCCTCTGCCCTTCCCCTGGCTGGCCCCCTCCCCCTCCCCCCTCCAGCCTGTGACCTACACCCAGGGCTGCCCCACAGGGGTCCCCTCCGCTCCCTGCTCATCTTCTTTGATGAGTGACCCCAAACTGCCCTGGCACTGTGGGGCCCAGAGGGGTGGGTGCCCTTTTTGAACTGTCCCCACAGCTGCCGCCAAGGCCAGAGGCCACCCAGCGGGGAGCCGGGCGGGGGGGGCCGGCACAGGAGCCGGAGCGGAATCTCCCTGAGGTGCAGGGGGGCCACGTGGGGGGCCCCATCAGCGGCTGCCTCGTCTCCTCCGCTCCTCAGGGCCCCTCAGCATCCCCGCTGTCTCGGGGCCCCCCGACACCTGTGGCCTCTCTCTCCCCCCAGGAGAAGCTTACCTGCCCCTGGCCGAGCTGCCCGAGCTGCGTGGGGCCGTGCTGACGGGCCGCTCTGAGGACCCCTCCGCCTCCAGGGCTGTGCAGGGACCGGCCTGCCAGGCCCTGCCGGACCCCTCCCCCGGCTCAAGGGCTCTGCCTCTTCCCCCTGCAGGCCCCCGGCGGTTCCTGCAGAAGGACGACAAGAAGGCCTGAGGCCCCTCCCCCTCCGCCCGGGTTCCTGCTGCGCAAGGGAGGCCCAATAAAGAGAGAGAGTGCCCTGTGGGTGGCCTCGCTGTGCGTGTGTCTTCTGAGGGGGGGCAGGCTGGGGGGGCTGGGCTGAGGGGGGGATGCTGCTGCCTAGGGAGGGAGGGAGGGAGGGGGCTGGGCGTCCCCCGCTCGCACTCATTGCCAGGGCAAAGGGAGGGGCCTGCTTCACAGTGCCCACTTTGGGGGCGGGGGTGTTCCTGCACCCACCTGGGGTCGCCGTTTCCCCCTCCCAGGGCCAAGAAACCCTCCCCTCGGCTGGGCTCCAGCCCTGCTGCGGCCTGAGGAGCCTTTGGGGCTGGCCTGGCGGGAGGAGGCGGCTGTTGGCCTCCCTCCAAGAGGGCATCCTGGTGGGGGAGGGGCCCTGCTGCAGGCGAGGGGGGGCTCTGCAGATTGGTCTCAGCTCAGGCAACGGGGGGGGGGGCTCCTGCCCCGGGTGGCTAAGAGGGTTGGAGGGGGGGGTCTTGCATCCTCCTGACCAACCACGAAATGCAGGGGGCAGCCCCCCATGAGCAGAAGGGCCGCCTGGAGCCGCCTGGCCAAGTGGCGGTGGGGGCCGTGACTTTCCCACCCCTTTTCCTCTCCTCCGGTCCCCTCCCGGACTAGAACCAGCAAGGAGTTCTAGGCCCAGCAGGGATTTTCCTTCTCCCAGCTGCCCCCCCCAACTGGGCAGCATTACAGTACTTTGATCCGGGTGGGGTGATGAAGGGGGCGGGGCTGAGTGGAAGTGGGGGGGTCTGAGCCAGGAGGGGAGGGGAGAGACTCTGCCCCGTTTTTTAACCCCGGACTTGCCTCCCGAGATGTTACAGCGCTGACTTGACGGGGGGGGGGGGGGGGGGGATGCTGGGCGAAGGTTTTGCTCCGCTTGCTCCGGGGGGCTGGGGAGGGGCGGCGGGACGCTTCCCTCGAGAGGCCGCAGAAGGTCCAAGCGAGCGGGGGGGGGGCAGTTGGAGGCGCCTCTCGGTTGAGCCACTTTCTCCGGGCGCTGCCGCCGCTCCTGCGCCGAATTCCGAGCCGCCTTGAGCGGAGGGATGGCGGGCGGGGCGATTGCTGCCCTCTGGCCGCCAGGGGGCGCAGGCGCGGGGGTTCCGGGCATGCGCGGCCGGCCACTTCCTCACGTGCGCGCTCCCATGGCCGCCGCCGCCGCCTTCCCCTCGGCGCAGCTGCCGGGGCTCTTCCGCGCGGGGCCGTCGGGGCGGGAGGGTCCCGGGGCGGGGTTGCGCGGGGCCGGCTGGGGTCAGCGCGGGCAGGTGGGCGTGGCAGCGGGGGGGGCTGGGCCGGGGGCGCCACCGCTCTTCGTGCCCCGCCGCCGCCGGTTCCCGAAGGCTAGGGAGGGCTGGCTGCCCGTCGAGGCCGCCCCGCTGCCGCTGAAGCCCCCGGAGGCGGCGCCCCCGCCCGACGGCGCCCCTGCCCGCCCGGCCCTGAGCGCGCTGGCCCCGCAGCTGGCCCGGCTCTTCCTGGACGAGCCCGAGGCGGCCTTCGGGGCCACGGCGCGCCTGCTGCACCCGCACGTCTACCTGGGCGACTCCGCGGACTGGGTGAGCGCCGGGGGGGGGGGACGCGGGGAGGGGAGGGCAGGTGAGACGCCCCCTGCCCGACCCCGCCTGACCCGCCCCCCTCTCTCTTCCGCAGCGCAGAGCCGGGGGCGTCTGCGGCATGACCCGCCTTCTCCGCGCCCTGGAAGGCCGGGCGCCCGGCGGCACGTAAGTGCTCCCGGCCAGCGAGCCCGCTTCCCCGAGCCGCCTCTGGGGGGATGGGGATTGGGGTGAGGGGGCGGGCCGGGCGGGCGGCGTGTGACCGGCGGCTGTGCCGTTGTCCCCCCCCTCAGCGCCGGCCGGCCTCTCTCCGGCGTGGCCTCGCTGTGCCGCGACTGGCTGTCGGAGCTGCCCGTGAAGCTGGTGGCCGAGTGGCTGCACGATGACCTGGCCGAGCGGCGGCGGCGGCTGACCTTCGACGAGACCCCCACCGGCGGCGCCTTGGCCTGGCTGTCTGACGGCGCCCCCGGGGGACCCTCGCGCAGCGGCTGCCTGGTGTTCCCGGCCGGGGAGGCGGCCGACAGGCTCTGTATCCTCCCGGGCGAGGGGGGCGGGGCGGGTGGGGGGCTGGCTTGGGCCGCGAGGCGGGCGCCCCTCCTGAGGTGGAGACCCCTCCTCCCGAGGGGGGGTCTCAAAGGAGGAGCCCGATGGTTGCGGGCGGAAGTCTCTGCGTGGGAGGCTGTGGGAAAGCCCCGGGAAGGGTCTCCAGGGCAGCGGCTCTTCCTTAGCGCCCTCCGCAGGCTTCCAGGAGGCGTCCTTGAGACTGGCGGCCAGTGGCGCCCTGCGGCCCCAACTTCGGGGCTGCCCCGTCCAGTTCCGGCTCAACGGGGAAGTCCGGCAAGTGGTGGCGGTGCATCTGGAGGGCAGCGGTGGGTCCAGGCAGGGGCCCTGGGGAGGGGGAGTGGCCCTCGGTGGCCACTGCGGCTCTTCCGGTCTTGAAGGGGGGGGGCCTTATCTTCCCTCCACCCCAGACTTCCTGGGCATCCGCTCCGGCCACTTCTGTGGGGCCTGGAGGAGGCAGCGTGGAAAGGCCCCCACCGCCCTGCAGGTGGTCTGCACAGACGCCCCCTGCTCCTCCATCGCGGTCAGGTAAGGGGGGAGGGGGCTGGGGGGGCTTGTGGGGCACATGGGGCTGCCCTGCTGCTTGGGGCGGGGGCAGTGGGGGTCAGGAGACTTCTCCCTTCTCTCCCTGCAGCCCCCACCTGCCCGGAGAGCTCTCGCTGTGCACCCTGGCAGGGGAGCTCTTCCTCTGGAGCCTGGAGACCGGGTGAGCGGGGGGGGGGGCATCGGGGGGCACGCCAGGGGTCCTTGGGGGAGGGGAGGCATTAGGAGGAGGGGTTGCTTAGCTCTTCTGCTGGGGGGGGGGCGGAGGCAGGAAAGCTGCAGGCTGCTGTGGCCCAAACGGAGGAGGAGGAGTGTGGGGAGAGTGGGGAGAGTGGGCAAAGGGCCCCCCCTGAACTCCTTGTGTGTGTGTGTGTGTGTGCTTTGGCCCCCACTGCTTCCTGGCGTCCCGGTGTTGCCCTCTTGCCAGCGGGCCGGTTCCTGGCCATGGAGGGCCCGGGAGTGCTGACCCTCTTTCCCACCAGGCTCCGGCGGCTGCACCAGGACCGCGACAGCCTCTTCTTCCGGGACCCCTCCCCCTGGCGCTGGAGCGAGTTTTCTGCCCACCCGCGAGTGCTGACCTTGGCCGACCGCACTGGCCTGAAGGGGCTGGACCAGCGGGTGAGGTTGGCCGTGCTGCCGGGGGGAGGGGCTGCGGGGGAGGGTCAGGGGGGCCCGGCTGCTGATCCTCCGGCCTGCCCCCCCAGGTGCCCTCTGGGGGCCCCTTCGAGCTCTTCAAGGTGGGGGCTGAAGCCGACTGCCAGCGTGGGGAGCGCCTGGTCCTCTCCAAGCACCTGGGCCCTTCGGAGCCCTTCCACCACTTGGTGGCCACCCAGGTAACCGGAGGGGGAGCTGTGGGGGGCGGCTGTTTGCCTGGGCCTCCCTGCCCTGGCCTCCCCCCACCTTGGCCGGAGGGTCCCTGGGGCTCCTAGCAATGCATCCACCCTGCCACGCCCCCCCTCCACAGTTCTCGGTCTTCGTGCTGGACGAGCGCTTCCCGCTGGTGCCCGTCCTGAGCTGGGAGCACATGATGTCGATGCCACCCATCTACGCCCACGTCTCCCCCACCGGGACCCCCCAGCGCAGCCACCAGGTGCTCCTGGGCGCCCACCACTCCCAGGAGACGCTCCTGTTGCAGTACTCAGGTGGGGGGGGCACGGGGGTCATGCCTAGTGGCTGGGGATGGGCACCGGGGGGGCAACCTGTGTGCGCTGGGGGACTCTGAGACCGCCAGGGTGTCTCCGCAGGTGGCCGCAGCCTCCCCTGCCAGCTGCAAGGGCCCCCCCAGAAGCTGCCCCCCATCAAGGAGAGCCTGGCCCACTTCCCTCGGCAGGTGCCTGTCAGGCAGAGCGCCCTCCACCAGCGCCTCTCCACCCCCACAGCAGGTAGGGGGAGGGGAGGGGGGGGAGGGGCCCCAGATGGAGGGGGAAACGGGCTTTGCACGCTGAGGAGGCTGCAGCAGGGGGGGGGGGGTCAGGGCTGCTTCCCGGCAGCTGGACAGGAGCTGCCCCCCCCTCCAGCCAGATCCAAGAACCGGACTAGCTTCTCTCTGCACACGGTCCCTGGGGGAGTGGGGCCCACCCCTCCCCTGCCCTTCGTCCACCACTGGCTGCCCCACATGCCCAGAGTCCCCCTTTGGTTGTTCTGCATGGGGTCCAGCCTGTCTGTTGCCTTCCCAACATGCTTTGCCTCCCTTTGGGGGGGGGGGGAGTTTGTGAGGACCCCTTTCCTCGGAGTCTCTGCCTCCCCTGCAGCTGGGCCTCTTTTCCTGGGCTGGGCAGGGGGGGTGTTTCCTTCAAGGGGGGTCTCTGAGGCCCCGTGACAAAGGTGGGCTGGGGGAAACTGTCCCAGGAGGGGTGGGGGCTGTACCTGCCTGACTCCCCCCCCCCCCTTTCAAGCTGCCTGACTCCGGCCTCTGAGCTGCCCCGTCTGCAGCTGGGCTTGAGCGACCGGCTCCCCTCCCCAATCTCACCCCCCCCCTTCCCCCCCCTCTGATCCAGGCCTTGCCGCCACCCTCGGCCAGCTGGACGGCAACCGGACCCTGCTGGTCTTCCAGCTCTCCCAGGCCGGGGACCTCTTCTACCAGATGCTGCTTCCACGGGCCCGAGGGGAGGAGGAGGAGGAAGAGGAGGCCGCTGGGGACCAGGCTCACTCGGGCCCAGAGGCCGGCTCCAAAGGCCCTGTGGTGGGCAGGCCCGGCCGGGGCCCCGTTTCTGCAGACGGAGCAAGGACTGCCTGTAGTCCGGCGGCTGCAGCCCTCTACCGGCGCTGGCTGAGGGCCTGGAAGCAGGTGGCCCCCCCCTTGCAGGACCGGCCAGGCCCTCCGGCCACGCTCAGCCAGGGCGGCCTCTTTGCCCACCGAGAGGCCAGCGGGGTGGAGGGGGGCGGCCTGCCCCCCCCAGAGGCCTCCCGCCAGCTGCGCAGGGCCATGCGGGATGCGCGACTCCTGGTCTGTGGGGGCCAGAGGGAGGTCCCCGTGCCCCCTGCCCCCCAGGGCCCCCCAGTGGAGTTGGGCCAGCGGCTGGCGGCCTGCTGGGCTGGCGACTGGGCGGCCTGGTGGCGGGAGAGGCTGGGCGCCAGCAAGGCCCAGCGGCAGCAGGCGCTGAGGGAGCAGCGGAGGCGGGCCAAGCGGCGCAGGGGCCCCCGGAGCCTCTCGGGCAGCTTCACCTCCTCCGCCAGCTGCCACTCGGAGGTCAGCGGGTGGTCGGGGGAGAGTGGGGGCCCCAGGACCCCTCCCCCCGTGGACCCCGCCCCCCCTCTGCCCCCCAGCCCCCCAGGGGCCTCCCAGGAGCTGCTCTCCTCCCAGAGCCTGAGCGACCGTGGCATCCCCCGCGAGCGCCGCCACACCCTCCGCCGCTACCTGGCTGTGCTGGACGCGCCCCCGGAGCCCCCCGAGGAGGAGCCCCTGCCCGCCAGCCAGAGCTCGGGCCTGGGGGGCAGCCAGCGCCGCCCCCCCCTCTTCCCAGGGCCCTCAGCCGAAGCGCGCCCGCATGGGCTTCTAAGGGGGCCTGCGGGGACCCCCCCCCCATCAATAAAAGCGACTCTCTCAGCCGCGCTGCCTGTCTTGTTCTTTGGGGAATGTGTGGGGGTGCTGCAATCCCTTCTTCCGCCGCCAGGGGCAGAGGCGCGGGAACTGCGAACGTATTCGTGCGCCTGCGCTTGACCGAGGGGGCGGCGCCAGCAGTTATGGCGGCGGCGTTGGTGATGGCGGGCCGGGGGCTGCTGGTTCGCGCCTGGGGCCGCCCGGGACAGGTAGGGGGGGCACGTGGGGGGGGCGGTGAAGCGTAGCTCTGAGCGAGGCGCCTGTTGCGGAGGCCCCGTGGGGGGGGGGGAAGGGGGGTCGCCCCGGAGGAGGCCGCGGGGTGACCGTCCGCCGTGTGTCCGTCCGGCAGAGGGCTTTGGCGGCCCGCGGGCCGGGCGAGGAGGTGGGGCGGGCGCAGCAGGCGGCCGACCAGCCCGGCGGCCCCACCGTCTTCAGCCGCATCCTGGACGGCTCCATCCCGGCGCACGTGCTCTACCAGGACGACCAGGTGGGCGGGGCGAGGGGGAGGGGGGGAAGGGGCGGCCCTGGCGGGAGACTTGACCGCCGCGCTCTCTCGCAGTGCGTGGCCTTCCGGGACGCGGCCCCGCAGGCCCCCGTGCACTTCCTGGTCATCCCGCGCCGGCCCCTCGCGCGCCTCAGCCGGGCCGCCCCCAGCGACGCGCAGGTGAGAAGGGGAAGGGGGGGGGCGGGCGGGGGGGGCTGCCCTGCTGGAGCGACCCCCAACCCACCTCCCTCCCTGCCTGCCCAGCTCCTGGGACACTTGCTGGTGGTGGCCAGCCAGACGGCCGAGGCGGAGGGGCTGTCCGAGGGCTACCGAGTGGGTGAGTAGGAGGCGGGGGGGGGCAGCCTTGCCTGATGCTTCCTGAGGCCCAGGGGGGGCGGGTGAGGGTGTGTGTGCAGGGCGGGTCCTCTGGAAGCCCCCCCCCCTCCGCTGAGCCTCCTCGGGAGGGTCTCGGGCCTCCCCCCACCTCTTTCTCCCCCCCCCCTCCTCCTCCTGCAGTCATCAATGAGGGCCGGCACGGGGCCCAGTCCGTCTACCACCTCCACCTCCACGTGCTGGGGGGGCGCCAGATGGCCTGGCCCCCCGGCTGAGCCAAGCGGAGCTGTTCGGGGGGGGGGGCTGCTCTCAACAATAATAAAGAAGGCTGCGCTGGACCCCCCACCCTTGGGACTCACAGCTGGGCCCGGACTCTGAGCCCCCCCCCGGGAATTGGCCTCTGAGGAAGGCAGCCCCCCTGCCCTGCCCCAAGGACGGTTGGTTCATGAAATAAAACCCAACGCCTGAGCGCCAGCATGGAGACTTGTATGTCCCTTCACGGCACTTTGGCCGCCCTCTCAGCCTCTGGCCCCCAACCCTCTGCGTCCCCATTTGACCCCCCCACCCCCGAAGAAGGGAAAGGAAGCATAGCAATAACAGGTAGACTTGTAAATCCACTTCATGGCGCTTTCACAGCCCACTCTGTAAACCACGGAGAGGGCTGAGTCCTCATTGGAGCCACCACGGACGGGAGGGAGGGAGGGAGGGAAGGCTGGGTCCAGCTTGAGCGGGTGGTGGGATTCGATCTGCCAAACTGCTGGCAGCCTGCAGGACTCCGCTCTCACCACTGCACCACCCAGGCTCAGGGAGAAATCCAGAAATAAAACCAGAAAGGTGGAACAGAAGGCGGCTGGAGTGAGCAGGGCCTGGGCAGGGCTGCCCTTTCAATAATAATAATAATAATAATAATAATAATAATAATAATAATAATAATAAATTAGATTTGCATGCCACCCTTCTCCGAGGACTCAGGTCAGCTCACAACATCAATATAGTACAAATCTAAAACTAAAATTAAAACCCCACCATCAATGGTGCCATACTCGAGTCTTGCTGGTCGGAAGGGGCACGTTAATCAAAGCAGAGCTCTGTCCTGGCTCTGTGGATGGCTGGGGGGGGCAGAGGGGGCCTGGTTCCGCCCGAGCAGCCAGCCCCCCAGCATGCAGGAAGCTCCGTTTGCACGAACCGTGTGCCCGCCACTCACTTGGATGGAACTCACACTCGCCTGCTGGTCGCACAAGTGAGGAGGCGCCTGGACTTCCCGGTCCGTCTGCAAGCCCCTCCCACCCCACCGGTTGGGGCCCCTCCCCTTAAAGGGCCTTGGGTGGGGGTGGGGGAAGGGGAGCTGGTTTGTGTGGGGAGGGGCTGCAGTTCCGGAAGACCCTCCTCGTGGCTCCTCTGAGGTCACATTATTTCCTCGGTGGAGAGCAGCATTGTTAGTTGGTGAAGGGTGGAGACAAGCCAGGGAGGACGGTGGGGGCTCAGATAGACGGACTGAGGGCCACGGGGGGGGGGACGTGGCTGGAACCCTCATGGCAACCAGCACAGCTCATGATCCCCAGTGGCACGTGGGCATTGCCGCCACTGCTCTGGCCGCTGCCCTCTGGGACGGACGTCACTTGCAAATAATCTTCCAGGCAGGGCTGCCCTGCGCAGGGGACACTCGCCAACCGGCCCCCCCCCGGTCCAGGAGGGGCTGCCACCCCATCCTCTTTCAAGCAGCAACTGTGAGCCTGGACTGATTGTGTGGTGGCCCCAAACAGCATAATGTCACACTCAGAGCCCAAGAGGAGGGTCCCCAACAAATAAAAAGTAAGATAGTAGTAAAAAAGAGAAGTTGCTCAATTATAATAATAATTTAAAAAATCAATACCACCATCCAAAAGTAACCAGTCCCACTTTCAAATAGAAAACACTTTCACTCCGTTCTAAAAATCTCTCCAATCTCACTTCCTGTTCCAAAGACAGCTTCAATTTTGACAAAAACCCAAAACCAACTTCTCTCCTTGCGACTTCTCAGCGAGGGCAGAACCAAGAAGCCCAACCTCCTTCTGGAGTCCCACTTCCACAGCTGCTTCCCAGGGGATTGGAAACAACTCTTAAAAGGCAAAGTGAAAAACTGGAAATCTTCCCTCAGATGCTTCTCACTCGCAGTGAGACACTAACAAAATGAAATTCAGTGGTGAAGAAAGTCCGGTTCTACATTGAGGCAAGAGAAACAAAATGCACAGGTACAGCATATGTGGTACATTGCTCAATAGTAGCAACTGTGAGAGGGATCTTGGAGCCCCAGTTGACCACCGCATAAACAGGAGCCAGCCGTGTGCAGCAGCTGCCATTAACAGAGGGAGAGAATCAAGATCACGTGGAGGGATAATGCCACTTGGTGAGGCCACACGTGGAATCCTGCATTCAGTGTTGGTCACCACGATGCAAAAAGGATGTTGGGACTCTAGTAAAAAATGCAGAGAAGACCAACAAAGAGGGTGAGGCGACTGGAGGCTAAAACATACGAAGAACAGCTGCAGGAACTGGGCCTGGCTGGTTTAATGGAAAGAAGGACCAGGAGAGACATCAGAGCAGCCTTCCAACATCTCAGGGGCTGCCCCAAAGAAGAAGGAGTCGGGCTATTCTCCAAAGCACCTGAGGGTAGAGCAAGAGGCAATGGGTGGAAACTAAACAAGGAGAGAAGCAACTTAGAACTAAGGAGGAAATTCCTGACTGTGAGAACAACTAAACCAGTGGAACTACTTGCCTCCAGAAGTTGTGAATGCTCCAACACTGGAATTTTAAAAGCAGATGTTGGATGACCATCTGTTTGAAGTGGTGCAGGGTTTCCTGCCTAAGCAGGGGGGTTGGACTAGAAGACCTCCAAGGTCCCTTCCGACTCTGTTCTAAGTCACTTCAAACATGGTTGTCCAACATCTGCTCAAAAGCTTCCAGTGTTGGAGAATTTACAACTTCTGATGGGAAGCTGTTGTACTGGTTCATTGTTCTGTCTGTCAGGAAATTTCTCCTTAGTTCTAAGTTCAGTTTCTCCTTGTTTAGTTTCCACCCGTTGCTTCTTGTTCTGCCTTCAGGTAATTTAGAGCAGTGACTTTCAACCTTTTTTGAGCCGCGGCACATTTTACATTTACGAAACCCTGGGGCACATTGAGCGGGGGGGGGGGGGGCGCTAAAAAAGTCTGGACAAAAAAATTCTCTCTTCCTCCCCTTCACTCTATTTCTTTCTCCCTCTTTCTCTCCCTTCCTCTTTCTCTCTCCATCCCTCTTTTTTTTCTCTTCCTTCCTTCCTCTCTTTCTCCCTCCCTCCCTCTATGTCTCTTTCTCTCTCTCTTGCTTTCTTTCTCTCTGAGCTTTGCGGCACACCTGACCATGTCTCGCGGCACACTGGTTGAAAAGCACTGCTTTAGAGAATAGCTTGACTCCCTCTTCTTTGTGGCAACCCATGAGATGTTGGAAGGCTACCACCTGTCTCCCCTGGCCCTTCTTTCCAGTCAACTAGCCATAAACCCAGTTCCTGCACCGTTCTTCCCAGATGGGGCAACAGGGCAGCCTTTGACAGAGCAGCTGGGCCAGCTGAGCCCGGCTGGACCCAGGCCGCCGCTGCCTCCTCTGCCAGCCACCTGTGGGGACCCTCACGGCAGCTCAGCTGGCGCTCCTGAGACCCCTCCTCCATCAAAGGTCGGCTGGTCGGCTGCACAAAGGCCAGAGGAGCAGAGAAATGGAGGCGTTTGGGTGCAGTCGGCCCGATGAGGTTAACAGGGCTCTTGCGCCTCCCTCTGGTTGGACTTGCCATTGCGTCTCTCACACACACATACGCACATACTCTGCTCTAGGCACAGGGTGGATAATGGATTTTTAAAAAATTTAAATCAGATTTTTAAAAATTTACTTTAATAAAATGATATTGGAGTAAAACATTTTCTAAATACAGTTTTCTATTTAAGAAACAATAATTTTGTGTCATTCAGCCCGAAGTGGAGCTTTGTTAGGCGGCTGCAGATTCCGCAGTCTGGGGACCGTCGGTCGGCCAAGAGCCAGACAGAGGAGGAGCCGCTGCAGGACAGAAATGACCGAGACGCTCTTTGAAAACTAGGATCCAAGCCGATTCAAGTCCAGTCCCTCCTGGGCGCCTCTCCCACTGCTTCCTCTGAGCCCCTGGGACAGAGCAGCCCCCCTCCAGCCCCCCAGGAACAGCCGGCCGTGAAAGGCTGCCGGGGAGCCGTCCAGTCCCAGGTGGGCCCTTCTTGCCAGGTGGTGGCAGGTGTCCAGTGCCCACCTTTCAGGGGCCACCAGGTCCTTCCTTGGGGAAGATCCCCGGTGCCCTCTGAGAGCCTCCAGGCACCTGCCAAGCAACATGGCCAAGAAGGGAGCCAGCAACAGAAAGGCCGTGGGGGTGGAGGGGGGCCCTGCCGTCCTTCCCGCCATGGGTCTCCCCACAGCCTCCCTGAGAGCCAGTCAGCCAAAGGGGTGTGAGCTTGTCTCCCGCCCGCTCAGGCATGGAATGCGCTACAAGGGGAGCCTGGAGGGGCAAGAAGCCGGCCCACCCTCCTTTGCCACAGCAGCCCAGCAGCAGCAGGGGGCTCTGGGGGCCACCACCAACCCAGGCTTTCCCACCCCGGGGCTCTGCAGGGGAAACCCAGGTAGGCGGTGGTGCCCCCCTGGGGCTCTCCCTGAGGAGCTGGCAGCGGAAGGGCAGACCCCGAGAGTAGGACAGGCCTGGTCTTTGCATCCCCACCGTTTGACCCGGTGAGCCCAGCTGGGGGACCCCAAGAACTGCTGGGGCCTCATCCAAAGCCCTGGACACTTCCCGTCCTTTTGGTGCCCAGTCCCATGGAGTTAGAGAGCGGCCGTGCCCACCTGCCCGTTGGGAGCTCTCTCCACCTAAGAGCCGCTGCCCCTTCTCAGTGCCCCTACCCTGGACCCTGGAGAGCCAGAGGGAGCCTCCCCCCCCCCCAGGACTGATGGGTCGGAAGAGGGCCTGGCCCCCAAGAGGCTGGCACCAGGGCCCACCAGGATCGGGCCTACGTCGGCCGGGTCTTCCGTACGGGAGCAGTGGGTGGAGGCGGAAGCCGGTTGGAGGAGCGAGTGAGGGGAGCAGAAGCCTTGGCATCCGGGGTCCCCAGAAGCCCCCCCCCCAACATTGTGGCCAGCCAACAAGACTGGTGCCCGCAAGGCCTTCCTGGCGCATGTCCCTGGATAATGTGAGGGCGCAAAGGAGCCACAGCATGAGAGCGGGTTTCTCCTTTGCACAGGCCGCCCTCACTCAACGGACAGCGGCCGTTTTAAGTTGAGAATGCGCGGTCCATGTGGAGGCCCCAGCAGCTGTTTCAATGGGGGATCGCAAACTGGGTGCTGGGTGCTGATCATCCCACAGCCCCCCCCCCCTGAACATAACAGGCGGCCTCCCCTGCCAGGCCACCTTCCCACAAGGCAGGGCCAGTGGATAACTGCCAGGAAGTCATGGGGGGGGGGGCGCTACTGAAATGCTTATATGTCACTGTTGTGTTGGGCTCTCTGGTAGACTCCTCCCAAGAGTTCACAGGTACAAATTTCAGACACACACACACACGTTTGAAAACTCAAACCAATGTTCTTTATAGTGAAAATTCCCTTAAACCAAGCCCTCTTTTGGTATAGCAAAGAGCACTCGTCTCCAAACAAACTGGTCATTTGTACAAGTCCCTTACCAGTTCTGTGCAGGGCTGCCATCAGGAATTTTGGGGCCCCATACAGCCTAAGTGTCTGCCCCCCCCCCCCGCCATTTTAAAACTACTGCCCCCCAAATCCCATGCCATGCCCACCATGGCCACACACCCTGGGCAAGCCCTCCCCAGGCCCTCTGAGGTCAAACACAGCCCTGATGTGGCCCTCAATGAAATTGAGTTTGACACCCCTGGCCTAGAGGCTAAATCCTATGACCAAGGGCTAAGAGAATGAGTTTGTTTAGCTCAACAAATAGAAAACTGAGGGGGGATAGAATAGTAGTTTCCCAATCCTTAAAGGGCTGCCACAGAGCAGATGGCCTCCATTCATTCTCCATGCCACCTGAAGGTAGCACAAGAAGCAATGGGCGGAACCTCACCAAGAAGAAATGCAATCTGGAAATAAGGAAAAACTTGGGACTGGGCGGCATAGAAATCAATCAATAAATAAATCCCTTCCTTTTTATTAAAAGAAATTAATAATTTTAAAAAAACCAAAATCCATTACTATTAAAACTAAAACCATCAGCAAAACTATTAATAAAAACAGGTGAGGGCTGGGTTTTTTTTCTCTGTTATTATTTAAGTGCTTTTACCATATGCTTTAAATCAAGAGTCACTTCTCTCTCTGTTTCTCTCTCTTTCCTGTCATTCTCTGCCTCATTCATTTTCTCATTTCGCTTTTTCTCCTATTTTTTCTATCATTTCTCTCTTCCTTCCACTCTTCTCTCTCTCTTCCTTCCTCTCTCATTTTTCCTTTCTCTCTCTCTCTTTCTCTCTCTTGCTTTCTTCCTCTCTCTCACTCTCTTCCTTCCTCTCTCATCTCTTTCTTTCTTTCTCTCTCTTGCTCTATCTCTCCCCCTCTTGCTCTCTCTCTCTTTTTCTCCCTCATTTTCTTTCTCTCTCTTGCTTTCTCTCTCTCACTCTTTCGCTCTTGTTTTCTTTCTCTCACTCTTTCTCTCTCTCATTCTCTCTCTCTTGATATCTCTTTCTCTCTCACTTTCTCATTTTTTCTGTCTCTCTTGCTTTCTCTTTCTCACTCCTGTTTTCTTTCTCTCTTTCTCTCGTTCTCTCTCTTGCTATCTCTTTCTCTCCCCCCTCTTTCTCTCTCTCTTTCTCACTTTCTCTCTATCTTGCTCTGTCGCTCTCACTCTCGTTCTCCCGAAAAACCTTCGCCGGTGAGAGTGAGAAAGAGAGCCGGCGAAGATTTTTCTTACTTTGAATGTTCCGGGCGGGCTGGCAGGGGGATGGGGAGAGCGCGTGCCGGCCCGTGCGCCCGACATTGAAAATCGCCTTCGCCGTCCCCCGCTGTGAGAACGCCTGCCCCGCTTCTCCTGCAGCCCCCTCGCTGAGAGGCCGGGGTGGACGTTCCTGCTGCGGGAGGAGCCGCGCTCCAAGGTGGGAAGCAGAGGAGAAAGAGAGGTGGATCGGGGGGCAGCGGTGAGTAGCCTGGGGTGCGAGGGGGCTAGAGGCGCGGGGGGCGGGGGCAGCCACGGCTTCATGCACGCCCTTGGAAAAGGGTGCGCGGGGGGCGTTTTGGGGTGCACTAGCGCAGGCGTGCGCAGCCTACAGGGAACGGTGCTGGGCACAATGACTGCTGCGGGCACCAGGGGCCCAGCACATGGTGGTGGGCCAAAATTGCCCCCCCCCCATTTTTTAATTTGGCCGGGCCCCTGACGCCAGTAGCAGTAATACTGGCCTATCGGCAGCCCTGGTTCTGTGATACTTAGCTTGCAGCTGTGAGGCCATTCACAGTCCTTCTTCTTTCACAAAGTGAAACACACTTTGCTCTGGTTTAGTTTCAAAGCGGAAAAATCAGCACACAAAAGGTCAAAGTCAGTAAAGCAGTCACAAAACACAACGATCAGATAATCCTCCACAATGGCCAAACCAACAGGCTGCTATTTATAGCAGCCTCACTAATGACCACAGCCCCACCCAACCACAGGTGGCCTCATTTTCTTTGATAATAATCTCTCAGTTGTTGCTGCCTATGCATCGCTCTCCGCATGCGTGGCTGTATCATTAACTCTTGTTCTGAATCCAAGGAGGAGCTAGAGAATTGATCTCCTTCTGAGCTGTCTGCCAAACTCTCCTCCTCCCTGTCACTAATGTCTTCTTGGTCAGAGGAGCCTCCATCAGCAGATTCCACCAGGGGCAAAACAGGCCTGCAGCATGTGGACGTCTCTCCCACATCCACAGTCCTTGGGGCAGGAGCTGGGCCAGAGCTGCTGGATTTGCATGCAAAATAAAGACGGTTCTGTCATTAGAATTGGGGTGATCTGAGGAACATGACAACAAGATGGTGGATGAGATTACCCTAATGGCAGTAAAGGGAGATATTGTGGTTATGGGTGATTTCAACATGCCTGATGTTGACTGGAATATCCCCAGTGCCCTTACATGCAAAAGTAAGAATATAGTAGAGGCCTTTACAGGAGCAGCTATGGCACAGCTAGTTAAGACACCAACTAGAGGGGAGAATATTCTAGATTTAGTTTTTACAAATGGGAATCAGGTTTCAGAGGTCAAGGTGGGAGAAAATTTAGGTTGCAGCGACCATCTATGTTTGTGGTTTGATGTAAAAACTGATTGTGAGCAATCCTATACTGCAACCAAAGTATTGGATTTCAGAAAAACAAATTTTAATGCAATGGGGGAATATTTAAATAATGAATTAAAGGGGAGGGATAAAATGGCAGGAGCGAGCACCCAGTGGACTGTATTAAAAAAGGCCATCTTAAAAGCCACTGGACTGTAGGTAAGACAAATAACTAAAGGTAAAAGGAAGAAGAAACCGCTATGGTTTAGCAATGATGTAAGGGCTATAGTCAATGAAAAAAAGGCTGCCTATAGGAGGTATAAAGAGTCTGGAAGTATAGCTGATAGAGAGGTGTATAAAATGAGACAGAAGGAGGCGAAACAGATAATATATGCTGCTAAAGCCTCAAAAGAGGAAGAAATAGCAAAATCTGTAAAGAAGGGGGATAAAACCTTCTTCAGATATATTAGTGATAGGAAGAAGAAAAACTGCAGCATCACAAAGCTTAGTACCGGGAATAATACATGCATTGATGGGAATAAGGAGATCGCTGACCATTTCAATAGCTACTTCTGTTCAGTTTTCTCAAAAGACACCTTACAAAATAAAACTATAGAGGGATATAGCATTGCTTCCAGCTGTACCGATTCAGCTCCAGTGATCTTAGAAGCTGATGTCTTAGAAGAACTTGAAAGATTAAAGATAAATAAGGCAATGGGTCCAGATGGCATCCATCCCAGAGTTCTTAAAGAACTCAGATCTGTCATTGCTACCCCCCTGACTGATTTGTTTAACCAATCCCTGTTAACAGGAGATGTTCCTGAGGATTGGAGAATGGCCAGTGTTGTGCCTATTCACAAGAAGGGCAGTAGAGAAGAAGCTGGTAACTACAGGCCAGTTAGCTTGACATCAGTTGTAGTTAAAATGATGGAGACTCTACTCAAAAAGAGGATAAATCAGCACCTAAAAAACAATAACTTATTGGACCCAAATCAGCATGGCTTTACTGAAGGCAAATCGTGTCAGACTAATCTCATTGAGTTCTTTGACTATGTCACAAAGGTGTTGGATCAAGGTGGTGCCGTGGATATTGCCTATCTGGACTTCAGCAAAGCCTTTGATACGGTTCCACATAAAGAGCTGATAGATAAATTAGTGAAGATTGGACTTAATCCCTGGATAGTTCAGTGGATTTCAAGCTGGCTGAAGCATAGACATCAGAGAGTTATTGTTAATGGCGAGTATTCTGAGCAGAGACAGGTTACAAGCGGTGTGCCACAAGGGTCTGTTCTGGGTCCTATTCTTTTTAATATGTTTGTGAGTGACATAGGGGAAGGTTTGGTAGGGAAGGTTTGCCTATTTGCCGATGACTCTAAAGTGTGCAATAGGGTTGATATTCCTGGAGGGGTCTGTAATATGGTAAATGATTTAGCGTTACTAGATAAATGGTCAAAGCAATGGAAACTGCAGTTTAATGTTTCCAAATGTAAAATAATGCACTTGGGGAAAAGGAATCCTAAATCTGAGTATTGCATTGGCAGTTCTGTGTTAGTAAAAACTTCAGAAGAGAAGGATTTAGGGGTAGTGATTTCTGACAGTCTCAAAATGGGTGAGCAGTGTGGTCGGGCGGTAGGAAAGGCAAGTAGGATGCTTGGCTGCATAGCTAGAGGTATAACAAGCAGGAAGAGGGAGATTGTGATCCCCTTATATAGAGCGCTGGTGAGACCACATTTGGAGTACTGTGTTCAGTTCTGGAGACCTCACCTACAAAAAGATATTGACAAAATTGAACGGGTCCAAAGACGGGCTACAAGAATGGTGGAAGGTCTGAAGTATAAAACGTATCAGGAAAGACTTAATGAACTCAATCTGTATAGTCTGGAAGACAGAAGGAAAAGGGGGGACATGATTGAAACATTTAAATATGTTAAAGGGTTAAATAGGGTTCAGGAGGGAAGTGTTTTTAACAGGAAAGTGAACACAAGAACAAGGGGACACAATCTGAAGTTAGTTGGGGGAAAGATCAAAGGCAACATGAGAAAGTATTATTTTACTGAAAGAGTAGTAGATCCTTGGAACAAACTTCCAGCAGACGTGGTTGGTAAATCCACAGTAACCGAATTTAAACATGCCTGGGATAAACATATATCCATTGTAAGATAAAATACAGGAAATAGTAAAAGGGCAGACTAGATGGACCATGGGGTCTTTTTCTGCCGTCAGTCTTCTATGTTTCTATGTTTCTAACTACAACAGTCATAACCTAAGAGGAGCTCTGCTGAATCAGGCCAAATCCAGCATTCTGAATCCCACAGTGGCCCCCCAATTGTCCAGGGGGATCTTGAGGAGAAAGAGAAGGCAAGACCCTCCCTTTCTCTCGACCCCCAACAAATGGGACCCCAGGGAACCCTGCCTGCCTCAACCAACATAGAGGCGGGACTTGGACATCCATTTCAATCACCACCTATGATACACTTGGCATCCATGAATCTGTCTCATCCTGCCTTGAAGCTCTCCAGGCTGACAGCTGTCACGACCTCTTCTGGAAGGGAATCCCATCATCTTAATGACTGCGCCATTCTGGCCCCAATTACTGTTGTTAAGTGAGGACTACCTTTAAGCAACATATCCTTGGTAAAAATAATACCACAATGTCTCAAGCACAAATTCTGCTCAACTGAAGAAATGACACAATATCTGAAGGGAAACTAACACGACAAGAATGGCAATGCAGGTGCAAATAATGTGGTTTTCTAAAGGCTTTTTATAATGAAAAATAAAGCGCCAAAAGCGCCAACAGAACAAGGACAAAGAAGGTGGACCCGGAGGGGGGGGGCTTTGGTGGTCCTTGGGCCTGGGTGCCATGCAAAATCCCAAGAGGGTGGGAGCTGTTGAAATTCTCTCCGGTGCTTCTGGGCTCCCCACAGGGGCATTACTGAGTCCATGGATCTATTCATTCCACAGTGGCAATACGTTTATATTTGTTAATGTTATATTGAGTATCACTCGTGTTAAATACTAATATTATTTTTGCTGGGGTGGTGCAGCAGGTAGAGTGCGGTACTGCAGGCCAATGAAGCTGACTGTAGATCTGTAGGTCAGCGGTTCAAATCTCATCACCGGCTCCAGGTTGACTTAGCCTTCCATCCTTCCCAGGTGGGTCAAATGAGGACCCGGATTGTGGGGGCCATAGGCTGGGGGCTCTGTTCGAAAGGGCTATTGCTAACATGTAAGCCGCCCTGAGTCTAAGGAGAAGGGCGGCATAAACATTGAATAAATAAATAATAATGTGTCTTTCTTTTAAATAAACCTTAAAAGCAAAAGTAGATGCCTTGTAAGGTTAAATCCCTGGCTCGGAATCCAATAAACGTGTGAATTCAAGGACCTGATTTGTGTATTGCGCGAAAGGGGGGGTCTCTCTGAGAAGAAACCCCCCCCCCGTCGGTTGGGGCCCCCCCTGCCTTGCTTCTCGGGAGCTTCAGTCCCGCGGCTACAGTGGGGTGGGGGGTGGGGGTTCCGCCGCCCCGTCCCAGCCTGGACTGTCAGTCACGCGGCTCATCTTCTCTCAGTAGCCCACCGGGAGCCCCTCGCTCCGCCCCAGGCCCCGTCTAAATTTAGCCGACGAGGCTCGGGCCCCGCGGGGAGCAGCGCGCCGTGAAAGCCCTGCTTGTTCTCGTGGGGCGGGCAGGCCGCACGCGGAGCGGGCGCCAGAGGGCGCTGCTGCGCTGCGTGGAAAGCGGAGCCAGCCTGCCGGACTCCCCAGGGGAGGGCGGTTGTGGCGGGGGCCCCGAGGAGCGACCACCTCTGGGGAGCCTGGGGCGGGGATCTCGGGGGGGGAGGGAAGGAGCAGGCCTGGGAGCTCCTCTCCAGCGCCTCCCCCCCCCCAAAAACAGCCTCCGCCTTGGGTGGCCCGGGCCGTCGGAGGACGCGCGGAACCCCTCGGGGACCCCCCCTTCCTGGCTTGGCTCGAGTGCCAAAGGGCAGACCCCTCGCCCGGCCACCCGCGGAGAAGAGGGAGCCAGCGGCGGCAGAGGCGCCCCCCCGCAGGCCCTTTCGTGGCCCCCGCACTTCCCCGGCGAAGGCAGAAGCCTCGGAAGCGGCGGCGGGGGCGCTGCGGACGTGCAGCCTGCAACGGCAGGGGCGTCTGTTGGCTGCCAATTAGGGGCCGCCTGCCTGTTGCGCCCGCCCGGCTAAGAATAGCCTCGCCTGCGCCGACCGTCAACCCCCCGCCGCGACCCTCCTTCGTGCCCTCGTCCTCCGAACTCAGCCCGAAGCGTGCGAGCGGCGCCGCCGGGCTGCTCCGATTCCCCGGGAGCGGCTGGCAGAAGTGCCAATCAACGGGGCCCCGTGGCCGGTGCGGCCGGAGGCGACTGAACGCTCTGCGGTCCCCCGGGGTCCTCTGGAATCTGGTCCCGGCGTTGGCCAGCGCTCGGCCCCGAAGCCCCGCCGCTCAGCCCTCCTTCGCCCCCGCTGCCCGGCTGCTCCGGGGAGAAAAGGCTTCCTCGGCCAGCCGGTCCCGCTCTGCCCATTGGAGACCGAGGGGTCCTTGACCTGCTTGTCCCGAAAGGCCGCGGCCTCGTGCTCTGGATCGGGGGCTGAGCAGGTTTAGCCTGGAGAAGAGACGGTTCCGACTGGAAGGGTCTTTCCCGGGGGAGACCCTGTGGGCGCATCTCGGTTCTTTCAGCCCGACTGGCCCTCCAGACGTTCCCCCAGGTGGTCTGTGAGCGGCCAGGTGGTCCTTCCTGAGAGATGGCCGTTATATTTACCTACTGGTTTTGGAGTCGTACAGCAAAAGCATCGAAAACAAAAGCTCCGGTACAAAGAAGTGACCACCCACATATGACAACGACGGTCCCTAAAGTGGCCACCGAACAGAGCAACGATAATTTCCAGGCACGCTGAGGAGCAACTTGACTTTGAGGGCGTTTTGAAAGGATGCCGGACTTGGCAGGACGCTCCCGTCGGACTCGGCCACCCCGCAGAATGAGCCACCGGACCGACACTGTCCAGGCCGGCTCCTGCAGGCATTCGGGGGAGAGTTTAAGCACCGAAGCGACTGTCACGTGCTATGCAGCCCTTGGCAGAGGTCCCAGCCTCTCCCCACTGGAAATAGGGCCACTTCCTCAGTCGGAGCCTGGCTCCGCCCCAGGATGGGCACGGAAGGGGGCCATCTCCGCGCCAGGCAGCCCGCCAGCTCTCGGAGGAGGCAGACCACCCCCACCCAGGGGCTTCAGGGCGCGGGGAAGCCGCCCCCTCCCTCTCCCAAAAGGCAGGACTCCAAAGGAGGGGCGGGGCTCTGGTCTCAGCTGTCCTCCTCCCCCGGCCAGGCCCCTCCCCTCTCACAGGCTGGCTGGGGCTCTGCGCGCCACTTTCAGGATGGGCAGCTTCCCTCAGGGGCCAATGTTGGGCCAAAGTGGGCGCGCTGGCTGGGTCAAGCGCTGGCACCAGTGGCGGAAGGATCCCGAATCTCTTTCTTCAGGGGGAGGAAAGGGCAGCCAGGACCCCCCCCCTTTGCCCCCCAGGACAGCGTGCACACAGACCCACCTTCAGCCCTTCTTCCTAGGGGATAGAAGCAGTCAAGGGGAACCAAAATGTTTACTACCCCACTGTGGGCGGGGCTTATGCATTTTCTTTCAACATCTTTCAGTGCAAATTGGGTGCTCTGGGGTGGAGCTCCGTTTTCGCTACCCCACTGCGTCCCTCCCCCATCGGAGCAGTAGCCCGCCCTTGGATAGAAGTGACCTCTCTCCACACACACACACACACACACACACACACACACACACACACACAGAGCTAAGGGACAACCAATGGGGAATTTCCTGCCTCTCTTCCAGGGTCCTGGGCAGCGGCTGTTGCAGGGCTGGCGCCGAGGGCCGCTGGGACGGAGAGTCACACATCCTGCACGCGGCTGTCCAGAGGGCCCCCAGCCCAGCCCACCACCAGAGCCAGCACTCTCCGCTCAGTTGCGGGGGCCGGGCCTCCAGACTGGCGGATGGAGGCGCTGTGCAGGCAGGGGGCAAGGAGCGAACTGTCCGCGGCCTCGCAGGCATCCGGCTTCGGCGTCCACACGACCCTCCAGAGTTGCAGCTGCCCAGACGGAGCCGAGGCGGAGACGGAGCCCGTGGGGTCTTCGCCGGGACGCTCACCTGGGGCGGTCAACCTCGCGCTGCAGACCCAGAAAATGTGCGACCTGTTAAACGGGGGGGGGGGGGGGGGCTTTTAATCGCACGGTCGCAACTGCCGTCTTGGCTTTTCGAGACGGAGCCTTGCCGACCCCCCTGCTGAAGGCAAGGACAGCAACGGGGGCCGCAGCCCCAGAGAAGGCGCAGATTCGGAGAACACCCAAGAAGTCGCTCGCTGGGGCGCCGCTCCTTCTCGGAGCCAGACTGGGGGAGGGGAGCCTCATCTGCTGTGGGGCGGGGGGCGCTGTGTCCTCGCCTCCTTCGGGGCCTCTCCCGGCATCCTGGGTCCCCGCACCCGCGCCAGGCAGCTGAGCCCTCGGCCGCCGCCCCGCCCCCTCGATTCTCTGCGCCGGCCTGGCGAGGGCGGGAGACTGGCCCCGCCCACCGTCCCCTCGCCCTCGGCCAACCAACGGTCGTGCCGCCCTCGCCCGCCTCCCAGGGCCGCCCGCGCCGTTTCCGTGGAGACGAGCCAAGCGCCGGGCCGCGATGGAGCCGGACAGGTGAGCGGAGCGCGATTCCGCCGCATCCCCGCCCAGCCCTTTAGGGCCGCGGCTCCTCCTGGCGTGGGCAGCGGGGCGTCTCCTTGTGGGGCGGGGGGCCCTCGGGGCCCTGGGCAGGGTGGGGGGGTTCGCCTCCTTCCCGGTTCCCAGCCCCCGGCCCGCCCCGACTCCGTCTCTTGCCCGGCCAGAGCCTCGCTGCCGAACTGCGGAGAGGCCGCCGCCCCGACCAACGCGGAGGAGCCCCGCGGGAGCCCGGCGGAGACGGCACCGAGTGCTGCGGAGAGGCCGCCGGAGCCCGAGGCCCAGCCGGAGGCCGCAGACACGTACCCGGTGGAGCTGCCGCCCTGCCATGGCGTGCCCGGGCCCTACCTGGGGGAGCTGCCGGCCGCCGACCTGCAGCCGCCGCCGCCCCGCCTCCTGGAGCCGGCGAGGGAGCCGCCCGCCCGCGGCCAGTGCCTGCTGCACAACTGGCTGGAAGAGGTGAGGCTCGCCCCCCCCCCCCTCCGCAGCCTCCCGGGCGGCCCCTCCCCTCCTGTCCCGCGGGGCCGGGGGGAACGACGCGGGGCCGGAGCCTCCCCTGCTGTCCCGTCTGCTTCCGCCAGAGAGCCACTAACGCGCTGGACCGGGTGCCGCGAGCCGAGTACGGCACGGAGGGCTTCTTCCACCGCCACGGGCACCCAGCCCTCCTCACCCTCGACTGCCGGGCCGCCATGCCCACCGCCACCACCACCAAGGACTCCTTCCCGCCGCCCGTCCAGACGGCGCTCCCCCTGCGAGGTGGGCAGCAGCCGGACAGGACGGGGGGGGGGGGAGGAGAACAGCCTCCGCCCCGGAAGAGAGGGAGGGGCTTCTCCCCAGGCGCCTCCTCACAGGGGGGGGGGGTCCCTTGGTTCCCACTCGCCAAAAAGCCAGGCAGCCCCAATTGTGAAGCCCAGGCCCCAGTTGGTCAGTTCAGCTCAGGGGTGAAATACAAAAATGTTCCCTACCGGTTCTGTGGGCGTGGCTTGGTGGTCATGGGACCAGGTGGGCGTGGCCAAGTTTTAAAATGTGATGAAACTCAACAACCCTTTTGCTTAGCAACCAAAATTGTGGGCTGGTTTGTGGTTATAAACTTTCTTTTTCTTTCTTTCTTTCTCTTTCTTTCTTTCTTTCTTTCTTTCTTTCTTTCTCTCTCTCTCTCTCTCTCTCCCCCTCTAACACACACACACACACACCCTGGAGAGGGCAGGTGGTGCGGATGTGCAGCAGCCCTGGGACACCTGCCTGCCTGCCCCCCAGGCGGCCTCCCGCTGGCCTGCCTTCGCGAGCTGGCCCTGGGGACTGTCGGGGCTGCAGCCCAGGGTGGTGGGGGTGATGGAGTAGGGGAGGCAGGCTGGGATGGGGGAGCAGGGGCAGCTTGGTAGGCCGTGACTTTGCAGGCTTCCCTGGCGGGCGGATCAGGGCTGCGGCGTTTCAGCTGCAGGGCAGAGATTGGGCAGGGCAGGACGAGCAGCCACCAAGGTGGGGGGCAGTTTGGAGACATGGCCAGCCAGCGGTCACTACCGGTTTGGTGACGCAGGACACATAGAAACATAGAAGAGTGACGGCAGAAAAAGACCTCATGGTCCATCTAGTCTGCCCTTATACTATTTCCTGTGTTTTATCTTAGGATGGATATATGTTTATCCCAGGCATGTTTAGATTCAGTGACTGTGGATTGACCAACCACGTCTGCTGGAAGTTTGTTCCAGGGATCTACTACTCTTTCAGTAAAATAATATTTTCTCCCATTGCTTTTGATCTTTCCCCCAACTAAACTCAGATTGTGTCCCCTTGTTCTTGTGTTCACTTTCCTATTAAAAACACTTCCCTCCTGGACCTTATTTAACCCTTTCACATATTTAAATGTTTCAATCATGTCCCCCCTCTTCCTTCTGTCCTCCAGACTCTACAGATTGAGTCCATGAAGTCTTTCCTGATACGTTTTATGCTTAAGACCTTCCACATGGTCCACTTCCAGTTCTCCCAAACCGGTGGAAACTGATAGCATTTCACCCCTGGCTCACCAGGCAGGACCTTCCTTGCGGTGGCCTCTGGTGGGGATTCAGGCGACCCTGCCCTCCCCTGGGACTTCCCCCCAAAACAGCCCCCTCAGGTGCTTTTTCAAAAGGCAAGTGGACCTACATGGTTTCCCTTGAAGATGTTTCACCTCTCGTCCAAGAAGCTTCTCCAGTGGAGGATTTCTATCCCTTGCAAGTCCCCTGGTCCTTAGCCCTCTTGCTGAGGGTCAGTGGGGCTGCTTGGGAGAGACCGATACCACTGCCAAGAGGAAACAGCTCAAAGAACCCAGCTGCCTTTGGAGAAAGACCCTTTGACAAGAGTTTGGCTTCTATCTCCCCCCCACTTGCCCCCCCCAAAAGCACCTAGGGTTTGTCTCTCAAATCACAGGCGGTGCTCAAGCTTACCACTGTTTGCTTAAGGACTGCCCAGAGTTACAACAGCAGTTGACTGACCGCTGCTGATCCCACTCAAAACAGTGGCGTGTCCGTGGGGCTGCCCTTCCTGACAGGTGGGGCTGAAGGGGGAAAGCCGGGGGGGGAGGTTGCCAGTCCCGGTCATGCCTCGTGGCTCCCTTGGGGGATCATTTGGGGACCAGCTGTGTAGAGGGAGACATCGGGGTCCGTGGCCTGCTGCTCTCCTTCCTGGATTTGCCCCCCCCCCCGGTCGGACTCCTCCGGGCAGCTCCCAGGAAGGCCCCCAGTGGCCCAAAACGGACCCTGCCAGGCCCGTTCACTGAGGGCAAATGTCCACTGCTGCTCCCTTGGAAATCGGGGGGGGGCAGTGGGGCTAAGAGTCAGCTGGCAGGTAGATCAGCTGCCCTGCAGCCGGGGGGGGGGGGGAGCTCCAGGGAGGGCTGGAGCTGGCAGGTGGGGTAAGGCCCCTGGCAGCAGACCCTCCTGGACCCTGTGGCTGTGGGGAGGGGTCTGCCTGGTGGCCTTTTAAGAGACAGGAGGAGCCTCTTGACCCCCACGTCATCTGGGGAGCCCCCTAATCCTTCCTCCATACCAGGCAGCAGAGCCTGCTCCAGCCCCAGTCGGCCCCCTGGTCCTGCCTTGAATGACACGGAGGGTTGGAGGGGGGCTGGCATCCATAGGGGGCTTGCCTCTACTGGTGGGGGTGGGTGGCTTTCCCCTGTCTTCCTCCCCCCCACCTTCTGGCCTCCATGCCTGGGCGAGGTTTTCCTTGGCCTCTCCATGGATGCCCCCCGATCTCACCTGCCTCCCCCTCCTCTTTTTGTCCCCAGGGAAGCGCGAGGCCATGATGGAGCACCTCCTGTACCAGAAACACAGGTGAAGAGCACGACCTCCCCCCCGCCCCTCCTCCTTGGCAGCCAGGCATCGCTGTCGGCCTGCCAAGGTCAAAGGTCAAAGGGCATCCCCTTTCCTCCAAGTGGTCTGGACAGTGAACCCGCTCGGCTCTTTTCTGCAGCCACTCTTTGCCCCACTGCAAGTCAAGCCACGCCCCTTCTGAGCCACGTGGCTGGGTGAGAGTTCAGGCCTTGGAGGTCCCCTAGTCCAACCCTTTTAGACCCAGGTGGCTGTCCAGTCTCTTCTCAGAAGCCCCCAGTGAAGAACCTCCGAACGAAGGGAGGCCGTCCCACTGGTCAATGCTCCATTAGGAAAATCCTCCTTAGTCCCTGGTCCGCTTCCATCCGTTGCTTCTCCAGGGGGCTTCGAAGGAAAGGCCCCCCTCCCCATCCTCCTTCACCCTCGGCTGCCTGTTCTGGGGTGACCCTGCCTAGGAGACCCTCCCCAAGGGGAAGGGGGGGAGCCCGCATGAAGGGGCTGTGGGGAGGGCTGGAGCCAGAGGGTGGGGCTGGCCAGGGGGAGCTGAGGCCTTCCGAGGGCCACCTGCCAGGGAGCACCAGCACCAACCGTGGAAGGCGGCGGCTGCCTCCTCTCTTGGCCAAGGACCGCTGGGAGGCCCCCATGCCTGGCCCTGGGGGATGAAAGAGGGGCGGAGAGCCGGGGTAGGGAGGGAGGCCGGGCACCGGACGTTGGCTTGGCGACACAGGGCCACCGGGGAGTGGAACCCTCTCCGAGGCAAGCGGCAGCAGGAGGGCTCCCCTAAACTGCTGGGGAAAGGGAGGTGGGCCGTTCTTCCACCCCCCCTCTCGACTGGGGCTTCCAGGGAGGCATCCGATCTCCAGACCGCAGGGCAGTTTGGCAGCTGGAGCGTGCAAAGGAATTTCCTCCCCCCCCCCTCTTGTTTGCACACAAGCAGCACTGGCGCCCCCCCCCCCTGCTGTGGCCTTCCCTGCAGGCAACACCAGATTTGCACACGCAGGGCCTGTGACACGGGGGGCGGGGGTGATCCTGGGCCCGGCAGAAGGTCACTTCAGTGCTGGTGCTGCTGCCCCCCAGACTTTCCTGGCCCTTCTGTGCTGACCGGCCTGAAGCAGCGAAGGCTCTGCCAGCCCTTCCCTCCCCCTTCTCCCGCCCTTCCCCCATCCTCCATGGGGATTGGACGTCCAAGGAGGCAGCAGCCGAGCGGGAACCTGGACAAACAGGCCGGTCAATATTTGCAGAGCGGCTGTTGGCAGGAGTGGCCTCCTCTGATGTTGGCACAGAGACGCTCCGTCCGTCTGGTTCGGGGGAACGAAGGAGGGAGACGTGCAGGGGGTCGGGGGTCACTCTCTTTTATTCGTAGAAACACTCGGACAGCCTGAGAGATGGCCGTGGCCCTCCCGCTCTCTCTCTCTCTCCCGCTCTGCCTGGAAAACGGGCAGGACGAGGCTCCCAGGGGGCTGCACTTCCTCCTGTCGCCCCCCCCCTGAGTGCTGGTGACCAAAAGAGGCATTTCCTGGGTTGACGGCCTACGCAGGGGCTTGGCCAAGGGGAGCCCCCTTTGGGTCCCTCGGGGGGGGGGGGGTGTCCCTGCCCCGTTGGGCTCCTGGCTCAGCTGCCTTTCTCCCTGTCGCTTTGCAGCCGGAGCCTCCTTGGGGGCGGCCCCTACCCTCCGCCTGAGCCCATGGAGTCCCTCTCCATCACACACCGGGACTACAAGCAGGGGGGGCCCCCTGCTGGGCCCCTGCCCCCTACACAGGTAAGGGCCCTGCTGGCTGGAGCAGCAGCTAGGCCCCCTCCCCTCCCGAACTGTTGCCCCCGGCGGTTCCTCAGGGCTCCCCCTCTCTCCTCCTGCAGCCCCACGACTACCGGCTGGAGCAGCCACAGACCTTCTGGCTGGAACACGTCCAGCAGGTGCCGGTGAGTGCTGCCTTGACCCTCCTGCAGTTGCCAGGCTGCCTTTCTGCCCGCTCCGGCCGGGCCCGTCCTTGGGAGGCCAGGAAGGACACGGCGGGGGGAGGAGGAGGGCAGGCGGCCTGGGCCCCTGCTGCTCTGGCACGGAGGGCACCAAGGCGGCCACAAGGGTGGGTGGCGCATGCCAGGAGGGCACCTCCACCCCCTCTCCCCCCGGCTCCTTCTCAGCCTCTCCCCCCCCCCCCACAGGGCACCTCCAGCATCCGAACGGGCGACGCCCTTTTCAGGAAGTGCACGGGGTTCACCACCCCTGTCTCGGAACGCCTGGACCAGCCTTTGCTCGACGCCCCAGGAGGAGGCCCCAAGCTCTGAAGGCCCCCTTGCCTCCCCCACCGCCTGGGCCAGTGCGGGGGGAGCATCGAATGGGGGGGGCCAGGAGCCCCATTGGGCAAAGGGCATCACAACAAGAGTCTCCACCCCCCCACCTGCTCCAGGCACAGTCGTCGCCTCCCGAGGCGTGAAAGAACCCTCCTGGCCTGCAGGCTGGTCGCCTCGTGCCCCCCCCCCGCTCCGAGGCAGAGCACGTCCCTCCGTCCATCCATCTGTCCGTCTGTGGGAGCAGCTGCTCTCCCTGGGGGCCCCTCAGATAACGGCCGTCTTCTCTTCGCCCAGCAGCCAGTAGGTCCTCATCTTCCCTTTGCCCTGCCGGAAAGCAGACGCGTGCGTGAGGGGCCCCGGCTCCCTTCCTGGCAAGGCAGCCCCCCCTCAGCAGCCCCCCCCTCACCCACCTTCATCTCCACGTCCCCCCGGAGCTCCAGCAGGAAGCAGCCAAACTCGTCCAGGATCTCCTTGGTGGCGGCAGAGATGTGGATCTTCAAGGCTGGGGGGGAGGAGGGGGTGCAGGAGAGTGAATGGGCCCCCCAGAACACCCCAATAAAGTGGATGAGTCTAAACTAGGGAAGCTTTAACGGTTCCTGTTTGGGGGTCTCTCTGGAAATGGGGTGCAGCAGGGCTGGGTTGCATCCACTGGAGGGGAAAGGTGGGTCACAAGGAAGCAGCTGTGGGGGGAGAAGGGGGAGCAGCCCCCCCCGGAAGAGGCTAGTGAGGGTGCACAGGGTGGGGGAAGGGGGCTCTCACCCTCGCCATTGGACTCCATGCGTGAAGCCGTGTTGACCGTGTCCCCAAAGAGGCAATAGCGCGGCATCTTCAGGCCCACCACGCCTGCACACACCGGCCCTGCAGGGAGGCAGAGGGGCAGGTGGAGGGCAGCTGGAGCAGGGGTGACTCTGTGCATGCTCGGCTGGGGGGGGCTGCAAGGCGCCTCACCAGAGTGGACCCCGATGCGCAGGCGCAGCTGCTCGCTGGGCCGGTGGCGGATGTGGAAGGTCTTCACAGCCTCCAGGAGCGCCAGGGCCATGCGGACGATCTCGTGGGCGTGGAGCTTCCCGTTCCGGACAGGCAGGCCGGACACCACCATGTAGGCATCCCCAATGGTCTCCACCTGTGGCCAGGGCCCACGTGAGATGGGGAGGAGACCCTGCTGTGAGCCCCTTCCTCCGTCCAGCCCACCCAGGCTCACCTTGTAGACGTCAAAGTTGTCAATGATGGCATCAAAGCAAGTGTAGAGGTCGTTGAGCAGCGTCACCACCTGAGGGCAGGGGGGAGAGAGAGAGGTAAGGGGGGCCTAATTGGGCCAGAGCAGGTGGCCACCCAGGGCCAAAGCTGGGCGAGGCTCTGACCCTCAGGCAGGGCAATTCCTGCAGATGCCCCGGGCGGGCGGACGGATTGTGGTTTTTAGGGAAAGCAGGAAGACACCAATGAACAAGACTGAATGGGAAGGGGCCAGGCTGGGACCCCCACCTGCAGGGCCCGCAGAAGGGACAGGTGGACATTGGGAGTGGCAGGATTAGTGGCAATCTTGGCCTTTCCTCTGCTTCCCAAGAGTTGCGTTCACACAACTCCCCAAGGCAGCACCGAACCCCAATTGCTGTGTTTGTGTAATTTGTGACACTGAGCAACGGAAGGACCCCTTGAAAGTAGCAGCCCGGCTGACAACCATTCCAAGCCCCACGGAGCCTGGTAAGAGCCCAACCCCTGAGCGTGATGGGCGACTGTCCTAACCACAGACCAGTGACGGGGAAGTTTAGGAACCAGGGAGCTCCTCACATTCCAGGAAGGGGGACCTCTCCTTGGGCCTGCTCCAGCCGGTGGGTGTGCAGGAGTGGTGTGGGGCGGGGGGAGACGTTTCCAAGCCCAAACCGAGGAGGACCCGGGTCAGCCGCATCCACTTCAGACAGGCCAGGGACTCCCCACCCGCCCGCCCGCCTGGGCTGCAGCCTACCTGCATGGGGGTGCTCTCTGCTGACAGGGAGGTGAACCCTACAATGTCGCTGAAGTAGATGGTGACGCAATCGAAGGCTTCGGCCTGCACCGTCTCGCCCCGCTTCAGCTGCTCAGCCACCGAACTGTGGGGGTGTGGAAAGGACAGGAGCTGCCAACCTTCCACGCGGGGGGGGGGAGGGAGACGGTCTCGGCCGGCCCCAGAGGGAGGGAGGGAGGGGGGCAGACGCTGGACTCACTGGGGCAGGATCTGGTAGAGCAGGTTCTCCGCCTTGCGCTTCTCCTCCAGGTAGGCCTGTGTGCGCTCTTCCACCAGCTTCTCCAGGTTGTTGGCGTACTGCTCCATGCGCGACAACAGGTTGTCCAGGATGCTGGTACTTCCCTCCCTGAGGCAGAGGAAGAGGGCAGGACCCCCAGTGGTGCAGGCAGGCAGGGCGAGGGGAAGGGGAGGGCGGTAGGTGTCAGAGTCCAAGCCAAGGCATTGCTCAAAATTCCAATTTAATTCCAGAGCCATCCTGGCACCTCCACAGGGGAACCCGAGTCTGAGCTTCACACCCCTCGTCTCCCACCCACAAACCTGTCATGTTCCCCACTCTGATTGTGCCAGCAATGGCAAGTCCCCCTTCCGCTTCCGCCCAGGTGGGTGGGCCTAGGATGGCCTTGAACCCCTCGAAAGAAGGCTTCGTGGCTGCATCTGCTCCCTCCTGAACATCACGCCCCCCCCAAGTTCCCACCTACATCAGGCCTTCTACAGGTGGTCTGGCAAGCCGTGGACTCATCCCCAATTTCTGCACCGGCTGGACACCAGGACTGGGTCTGGCAGGTGCCGCGCTATTACATCCCCCATCCCTGGACCCCTCATTCCAAAGCCTTTGGATGAGAGGCAGCATTGTTGCAGGCTGGGGACTCTCCCCCCCCCCCCAGATGACGGGAGCACCTGCCCTGCTGGGGTGGCCTCGCTTATTTATATATTATTTATTCATTTGTATTCATATGCTGCCCCTCTCCAAGAACTCGGGGCGGCTTACAACATATAAAAAAGAAAACAATACAATATAGTAGCCTAAATTCAATTAATTTAAAACTAAATATACAATCTATAGTCCCCAATTTTATTTTAAAAACCAGATGCGCCCACTCAGAGCACAACCATACGTGACATTCATCTGCCAGGGGGCTGGAGTCTAATCACCCCAAGCGTGGCGGCATAAGTGAGTCTTTAGACTCTTGCGAAAGGCAAGGAGGGTGGGGGGCAGTACGAATCTCTGGGGAGAGCTGACCCCAGAGGGCCGGGCCCCCCCCCAGAGAAGGCTCTTCCCCTGCCAAATGGCATTGTCTAGTTGACGGGACCAGGAGAAGGCCAACTGTGGGACCTGACCGGTCACAGGGACTCATGCGGCACAAGGCGATCCTGTAAGTAATCTGGTCCAATCCCATGTAGAGCTTTATAGGTCATTAACAACACTGAATTGCGTCCGGAAACCAATTGGCAGCCAATGCAATCCATGGGATGCTGGAGAAACATGGGCATGCTGCATTTTGCACGATTTGTAGTTTTGCTCTTCAAAGGTAGCCTCATGTAGAGAGCATTGCAGTAGTTGAATCTCCAGGTGATGAGGGCCTGAGTGACCGTGAGTAGAGACTCCCTGTCTAAATCGGGCCGCAACTGGTGCACCAGGTGAACCTGGACAAACGCCTCCCTCGCCACAGCCAAAAACTGATGCTCTAAAGTCAGCTGTGGGTCAAGGAGGATGCCCAAGTTGTGGACCCTCTCTGTGGGGGTCCCGCCCCCTGGGTGATGGAGAGATAGATGGAAGTGTCCTTGGGATGCAGAATCCACAGCCACTCCATCTTGTTGGGGTTGCATCTGAGCCTGTTAACACCCATTCAGACCCTAACAGCCTCCAGACACCAGCACATCACTTCCACTGCTTCAATGAGTGGACACGGGGTGGAGATGTATAGTTGAGTATCATCAGCATACTGATGGTAACTCACCCCACACCCTCGGATGATCTCACCCAGTAGTTTCATGTAGATATTGAATAGCAGGGGGGAGAGGACCGACCCTTGAGGAACCACACAAGGGAGGGACCTAGGAGTCGACCTCTGACCCTCTGTCAACACCGACTGCAATCAACTGGAGAGGTAGGAGGTGAACCATTGTAAAATGGTGCCTCCCACTCCTAGCCCCTCCAGTTGGCGCAGAAGGATACCATGGGTGACAGTATCAAAAGCCACTGAGAGGTCAAGAAGCACCAGGATAGAGAATAAACCTCTATCCTGGGCCTGGCAGT
The DNA here is from genome assembly GCF_031021105.1 of Erythrolamprus reginae. NCBI lineage: Eukaryota > Metazoa > Chordata > Lepidosauria > Squamata > Dipsadidae > Erythrolamprus > Erythrolamprus reginae. Next base: position 354,935,676 of record NC_091951.1, read on the forward strand.
GCCTGGGCCTCCGTCAGTGTGACCAAAGCAGTTCCCATGCTGTAGTCGTGCCTGAATCGTGACTGTTGAGGGCCCAGATAATCGGCTTCCTCCAAGGACCATTGGAGCTGGAGCAACACCACCTTCTCAAGGCCGGGCAACAGTTATTAAATATAGCTGGGTCCAGGGAAGGCTTCTTGAGGAAGGGACGCACAAGTGTCTCCTTGTAGGGAGCCAGAATGGACTCCTCTCTCAAGGATTGACAATCTGCTGGACCCAGCTCCGTGTCACCTTCCTGCTGGCCCAAATCAGCCAGGAGGGACACATGTCCAACAAACAGATGGCGGAACTCACAGCTCCATGGCCTTGCCCACTTCATCAGGCGTTACCAGGTCAAACTCTTCCCACACAACAGAACTAAAACGGGCCCCTGTCACTGACTAAATTCGTTGTCAGCCGACACTGCAGTCCAATTGGAGTCAAGGTTCGTCTGGATGTGAGCGATTTTGTCTGTGAAAAACTGCCCTGTAAGGGCTCGTCAATTCCTCCCTGATTAAGGAGGGAGAGAGTCACCCTAAGGAGGGCGGCTGGGCGAGATTCCACAGATGCAATCAAGGCGACATGATACGCGCATCTTGTTGTCCTGAGCGCCACTTTGTAAGTCTCAATATGAGCTCTTACAAGTGTTTGATAGGACTCAGATTTGCTTCTCCTCCATCGCTTCTCTTGGCCTTTCATCCCCCAGAGTTCCTCCGTGAACCCAGGAACTCTGCAGGGTCAACGGCCACAGAGAGGTTGCAAAGGGACAATCCGGTCTAGAGCAGCCGTATTCCCGGCAGTAGCAAGGGATTCGGCTGAACTGTGGACCAGCAAATCTGGTAAAGTTCCCCCTCCAGTCTGACATCTGTGGGTGGGAAGAGCGCCCGCCTCTTTGGCGATAGGGCTACCGGTCAGTTGAGTCACAGAAGTGCCTGAGAAAACCAAGCTGGGCCCTGTTTTGGAGATCCTCCTTTCCCCACAGGCAGACTCATTGCCTGCCACGGGGAGCTCCCCATGGGCACCCCCCCATCTCTGGCCGCTTGGTCTCCATCTCAGGGATCCAGCAGGAAGTCTTTGGGGACCCTCAGCCCCTCTTCAGCAGGATAAGAGGGAGATTCTCTCCAGGGCCAACTGGAGTCCCCCTTGAGGCCCGCCTGCATCTCAACCAGGTGCGCTGCCTGCCCTCCTAAGCGGGTCCCTCCAGGACTTCTGCACTTCCCCACTCAGGGGGGGGGGCGGAAGCTGCAGCAGCACACACGCACACACACACGCACACACACAAAGAGAGGACACCTTACTTGTTGAACCGCCGGACGAAGGCCTTAATCTGGGCGAAGTCTGGGCGCTCGGCCGGCTGCTGAGCCCAGCAGCGCTCCATCAGGACAGCCAGCTCCTCGCTGTGCAGACGGGTGTCGATGGTGGGCCGGAAATAGGGTGGCTGGCCGTTGCACACCTTCTGCACAATCTCTGGGGGGGAGGAGTAGGGCGGGATGCACAGGAGTGAATGTGGGGGCAATGGGATGGAGGCGCGGCGGACTTGTGGGGGGAAGGAGTGACCAGCTGCAGGGACAATGAGGACAGAGCAGTGGACATGGCAATCCTGGGTGGTGGTGGAGGAGGAGGAGGAGGAGGACCAGAGGGGGAACTGGAAAGACAGAGGTCACAGGGTCAAACCTGTGTGGTCGCAAGTAGCAGAATCCAGCCCGTGGCACAGCCAGCAGCACCCCTGCCCCTTCACCATCCCCTGGAGTGGAAGCCCCCGTCTTGAATCCGGGCACTGCCATCTTCCACCTCCACCCCAGGTGCAGCCGTGGCAGGCAGAGCCCAGGTGGACAGGCTGGATGGGGATGGGGATGCCCCTGCTCAGCCGAGAAGCCCTCGCCTATTCTCAGAGGGGGGGGGGCAGAAGGCATGAGTGCAGCTCAACAGAGACGCGACTTCCCCACTCTTTCCACAGCTCTGCTCTGACGGCTGGTTCCATCCGGGCTGCAAGAGGTCAGCGCAGGGTGTGGCGAGAGGAAGGGAGGGCCCAGCTGCCTTCGCTGCTGACCCTTCCTGGTTCTCCGGGCTGAGGCCGGAAGTGGCAAGCAGCATCCCACTTCCCGGTCAGCACAAGCTGGAGGCGGGCAGGGCAGGGCCAGCGTTGGCCAGGAAAGGCTCCCGGGCGGTGGGCTTCCGCTTGGACCCCCGTCCCCTCCTCACCCTTGGGACTGAGCTCTATGCCCTCCACGTGGAAGGCGCCGCTGCGCAGAGCGATCTCCTGCAGGATGATGCCAAAGCTGTAGACGTCTGCCTTCTGCATGGCCGGGGGGGGCGGGAGCAGCGTCCCCTTCTGGAGCAGCTCGGGGGCCGTCCACAGCTTCTCTGCAGCACAGCCGGAGAGTCTGGGGTCAGTGTGGGGGTGTGCAGGGCCTGGCCCTCCCCGGGGGCAGGCGGGAGGGCTGGCCGGCCACTCACTGGCGTAGAGCGCGTGGTTGCCCTCACTCTCGTGGCTCTGGCGGAAGCTGGCCAGGCCGTAATCCGTGATCTTCAGCACGAAGCGGCTGTCCACCACGCAGTTGGAGGACTTGAGGCTGCCGTGGTAGCCGATGATGCTGTTGTGCAGGAAGGCCATGCCCTGTGGGGGGAGGGGAGAGAGGGCACAAGCAGCTGCCAGGGGGCAGAAGGGGGTCCCCAAAGGCTGAGACCCATCTGGAGCGGAGGGGGGGCAGATTGGGGTCTCCAGATGCAGAGCCAGAGAAGAGCAGGAAGACGTTTGCAGGGCCTCCACTGGGGGAAGAGCAGAGCATTGCCCCCACTATCCCCTCCCTCAATTGCCAGGAGCCCCCTCCTCACCTTGACGATGTCATTGATGAGGGCATATCGGAACATCCAGTCCAAGTTGATGCTCTCGTTCTCCAGGATATCCTGGGGGGGGGGCGAGGGGGGGGAGGGAGGGGTCAGATTTTGCCACAGCCCACCTGCCTCCCCCTCCCCCACCCTGGACAGCCACCTCACCTGCAGACTGCCGCGCGGACAGTACTCGGTCACGATGCAGATGTTGGGCGGGTCAATGCAGGCCCCAATGAACCGGGTCAGGTGGTTGAACTGGATATCCCGCATCTGTGGGGCGGCAGGCATGGAGTGGGGCTTCATCCCACCCCCTCACGAGGCCCAAGTAGTCAGCCCCCCCTCCCAGTACGTACGTGTTTGAGCTCGAACAGCACCTGCCTCGTCAGCTCCATCCGCTTCTTGTTGACGTGTTTAATGGCCACCACGTTCCCCTGCACGGCAAGAGAGGAGCGAGGGGTGGTGGTAGTGAGCGGACCTGGCCCCCAACGCAGCCGGGACCGGAGGGGCAGGCGGAGGAGCTCACCTTGAAGAGTCCTGTGTTGGCAAAGATCTGGTACTTGCCGTGGGCCGTCATGAGGGAGCCGTAGCTGGAGCCGCGCTGGAGGGAAGACCAGGCGCAGAGTTACGGAGGGGGGAGGGGGCCCGTGAAGGCCGAGCGGCTGGAGAACAGGCAGTTGGCTAGGGCTGGGCCTGGGAGGGACCTAATGTGGGCGCCCCATGGTACCTACCAGCGAGAGGGTGAGTCGGCTGCCTGCCCCCTTGTGGTAGCGCTCCGAGCCCCCAAACTGCAGGTCCTCCCAGCGTATCCTCCACAGCATGCTGGCCAGCTCTTTCTCCAGCATCAGCTTCCTGCCAAGGGCCAGAGCGGCTCCTGAGCTCCCTGGTGCCCCCCCCACAGTCCCCCCAAGGCCTAGCCTCCCCTCCCCCAAATGGACCCAGGGCCAGAAGCACCTGACCCGGCCCAAGTGCCTCACCCTGACCTTAACCTTAACCCAGGACACAAAGGGAAAGGCCAGTCCTTCCTCTGGGCGATCCCACTGGGTGGACGCTCAACGGGTTGCAGAGGAGGCCCTCCCGTGCACCCCAGCCCCCCCGAAAAGGCTGGGGGGGGTTAAACTTGGCTAAGGCCGGCCTGGCCTTGACCGCACCTCGCAGGAATGCCACCCCTCCTGGGCTGCACACTGCCTTCCTGGCCAGGGCCACCCTCCCCCCCACTTTCTGGCCTGCTGTATTCCAGCCCCCCCCCCCCAAGAGTTTGCTCAGGCACCTGAAGATCAGGAAGCTGGAGACGCCAAACATGACGAAGGTGAGTCCGGCCCCCAGCGCCAGGATCGCCAGGGTGCTGAGCGCACCTGAAAGGAGACTGCAAGTGAGGGAGGGGGCTCAGCCTGCCCGGCTCTCCCCGGTGGGTCTTTCTGGGGGGGGCTGGGGGGGCACAGAACCAGCGGCCCACAGCAGGCAGCTCATCCAAAGGACGCAGTCCGGGATTCTCCAAAGCTCCCCCCTGCCCCCCCCAGCTTCCTTTGGGCACCCACTTTTGTCGCAGGACGGGTCGTCCCCATCAAAGCAGGGGGGATTGTCGAGAGGGGGCTGCCCCTTGACCCAGTGGATGGGGCCCAGCCACCTCAGCTGCTTCTCTGATCCCACGTAGTGTCCAACCACCTGTGGGCAGACGGTGGCCGTTGGCTCACCTGGCCAGAGGCTGCTGTTCTCCCCTCCCCCACAAATGGAGAATGGGAGAGGGTTGCCCCCCCCCCCCGACTGCTCCCCTCCAGGAGAAAGCAGGGCCACCGGGCAGGGGTGCTGCCAACAGGTTCCGGCCCACCTGGTACTCGCCACTCTCCCCCTCCGTCATGGCCCACAGGTCGAAGTCCGTGTCGCGGTCGTTGTTCTGGTCCATACTGACGGTCCCAGTGACCCCTGGATGGGCAAAAACCGGTCACCTATTTGGGTCTGGCCCCTCGAAGCAGGTGGGTCCAACAACGCTGCCACCCGTGTAGATGGAGCTGAGGACCGGTCACTGCCCAGGCCACCTCACCCACGCCAGCCTGGACCTCCCCTCCCCCCCACTGTCCACCTTGTAAGATCCCTTCTTGGTCCCCCTCGCAGCCCCCGTACCCTGGAACCTGCGCCCCCTCATCTTTTCCAGGATGCGGCTGTTGTTGAGCTTGGTGTCGCCCTCCCGGAGGGTCTCGTTCAGGGCCAAGGCGTAGAGGAGAAGCCCATCGTGGAAGCAGCCGGCCACCAGGTTTTTCTGTTGTGGAGGGGGGGGCAAAGAGGGAGACATTGGCACCTCCTCCGAGCAGGCCCTGTGCCCAGGAAAGCCAAGCCATCCAAGGCCCCACCCTTGCTTGTCTAGGGGGTCAGAAGGAAGATGGCCTGGGACCAGACTCTCTGCGGGACCGTCTCCTGCCGCACACCTCCCAGTGACTGATCGGAGCCCACACGGTTGGCCGCCTTCGGTTCCCGTCGGCTAAGCAGTGCTGGTTGGAGGCCCGTGGGGGCAGGGCCTTCTCTGTGGCGGCCCCGGCTCTTTGGGACCAGCTACCTCCCGAGATCCGTAGTGCCCCCACTCTGCTGGCTTCCCAAAAGGCCTTGAAAACCTGGCTCTGCTGGCTGGCCTGGGGGCCACGAGAACGGGCACCTCAATTTCCGGCCCAGATGTGACTTGATTGGGACGTCTGATGGTCGGACCGCAGTGACATTGTTTAAGGGGTTTTATATTGTGTTAATTAATTAAAAGGAACGAACAAGGCATGGTCCTGTTAATTTAACCTGGGGTCAGTTGTGTGGTCACTTCGCATGCCCCAAACCCCCCTCGGTTCCCATCCACAGCAAGCCAAGGGGTGCAAGCTCCGGAACAGGGAGGGGCCCCTCTCTGCTGATCGGACACGGAGGGGCCCCACCTCCGTTGCCTCCCTGCACTCAGGGTGGGCCGGTGGCTGAGGGGCCCCTCCCATCCAGGGGCCTCACTCTTATTTAAAGGCAGAAAAACACAGAGTGGGTCTATTCTGGGAGAGGGGAGCGGGACCCCTCGGCTGCCCCAAAGGAGACCAGGAAGGGTCCCTGGTGGCCAGCTCAGCTTTTACCGACCACCCAGAGGGTGAAGCGTCTCCGCTGTTGCCCCACAGCACACGGGGCCCAGCTCGGCTCAGTGGGCACTGGGTGCGAATGCCGTCCTCAACTGCATTATCAGAGGGACACAGCCAAGATCAAGGGAGGGGCTTTTTATTCATTCAGCCCACGAGGCAGGTGTCAGTCAAGGGGATGTTATCTTCACCCGCGGGACACCTGGATGCAGGTAGGCAATCGGGGGAGGCTCCTTTCGTGCCCCAAGTGAGGTATCAACACCGCTCTACAAGGCCACACCTGGAATCCTGCACCCAGGTTGGCTCAGCACACTATAAAAAGGACGCGGAGTCTCTAGAAAGAGGGTTTAGGGGACTGGGGGCTCAAACCTAAGAAGGGCGGTTGCAGGACCTGGGTTTATGGCTCGTTTAACGGAAAGAAGGAGACGTGAGAGCAGTGCTCCAGTATCTCAGGGGTGGCCCCAAAGAAGAGGGAGTCAGGCTGAAGCACCCGAGGGCAGAACAAGCAGCAATGGGCGGAAGCTGAACAAGGAGAGAAGCCACTTAGAATTGAAGGAGAAATTTCCCTCCCAGTGCCACCCCCCCTCCGCCCCCCCATCTGCAGAGGGCTCACCGAAGCCTCCTGAGCGTGTGCGGATGGAGAGAAACGGATTCCAGCTGATATTCAGCCTTCTGGAGAGGAGAAGGGGGAGGTGTCCTTCGCCTTTTCCTCACGAAAGCCTCCGCAGGGTGTGGGTGGCAGAAAACAGACCCAACAGCCCAACCGGAAGTTAGGAAAGGAACGTCTGTTTGGGCCTCCTGAAGCCTGGGGAGGCTGAGAAATGGCCCAAACAGAGGTTTCTTTTCCTAACTTCCTTCCGGTTGGGCCGTTGGGTCTGTTCTTCTCCCTCCGGAGGCTTCCCTCAGGCCTGGGGAGGCTGAAAACGACCCCTCTCCACCCTCTGGAAGATGGAAACCCAACCGGCCAGCGTGCAGAATCCCACTGGAGCTGGCAGAGGGAGACATCTGGCTTGGGTCTCCCGCTCGGGCAGAGGGGGCTGGACGAGGTGACTCCCGAGGTCCCTCCCAGTCCTGTTCCATTCTGTCAATCTGCTTCCAGGCTCTCCCTGCGGAAGGGGCCGGAAGGGATGAGGAGGCCGAGCTGGTGGCGGGAATTGAGCTCTGCACACACAGCTCCCCTTGGGCTGCCGTGTGCGCGTGTGCACGTGTGCGCATCCCAGTGAGGTTTCGCTTCTGCGCATGTGCAGGGAGCACACTATTGTGAGGGGAGCTGCGCATGGGTGAGATTTTGGCCATGTTTTCCTTCTGCACATGGAGGGAAGCAGAAAACCCACTGAAATCTCATGCGCGCGCACAGGTCCCCTGGTGAGAGGGAACACATGAGGGAATACATGCACACGTGCGCACCCACCGCAGAAGCCAGGCTGCACATGCAGTGCACCACCAGCGGCAGAATGGGGAATCTCTCCCCCCCCCTCGGTGGGCTCCATTGGCCCTGCAGACTCCCCTCTGCTGGGAGGGGCATGAATGAGCAGGCCCGGCTGTTCAGGCAGCGGATTGGCCAGCAGGTGAAGAGCCAATCAGGAAACGGGCTTGCGGGAGGGAGAGGTGTGAATGCAGCCCCTCCCCCCTCCTGAATGTGGATTCCTGGGAAACGGCACATAAAGTGGGGAGGGGAGCCTAAAAATAGGCGCAGCCCCATGGGGAGGGGGCAGGATGTACGTGGGAGGGGGCCGCTGCTTCCTGCCTGCACCTAGAGTGGCTTCCACCGCCTGGAGAGAGGGGCCCTTGATGGGAAGGAAAAGGTTGGTGACCCCCACTCACCTCCTGCAGGAGAGGTAAGTAAGTAAAACCACACACCCCACGCAAGTGCTGAGAGCCCCACTGGGCCCTTCCTGCCCCGGGTTCAAGAGGGTTAGTTCAGCACCGCCTGCCCCCAACTTCCCAGGAGGGGGGCCAGCTGCTCTCCCAGCCCCCTCTGCCTCGGAGGGTCCACTCACCCCCCGGGCAGAGCTGGGGCTCCTCCAGGCCAAGCTGGACGGACCTAGCGGGGCTCATCTCACGCTCACCAAGGACTGGCCCTCAGAGCAGAACCCGCACACAGAACCCTGCCTTGCACCAGGGTAGCCGTGGGCCTTTTTCCTCAGCATGGCTGGTGGCTGCTAGTAATTCCTGGGCCACCAGGAGGCCCTTGATTGGGCAGAGGTCCCTGCACCCCCCCCCCCAGCCTGGGAGGACAGGCATGGCCTGCGGATCCCCCCCAACCTCCTCTGCGCAGGCCCTGGGGCTTCTGCCTGCCTGGGTCAACCTGGAGCCCCCTCCCCTCCCCAGCCCCCTCAAGAGTTGGCCTTGGCTGGTTGGGGGGGGTCCCGAAGACGACCTTACCCTCTGGCCCCTCTCCTGTAGGGAGGCCGGAGCTGGTGTGTCTCTCCCCTCCCTCAGAGAGGGGGCTTCCAAAGCTCTCTACCCAGAAGCTTTGAGGAAGAGGCCAGGCTGCCGTCCATCAGGGATTGTGATGGGCAGGGAGGGTGAACCTTTCCCCCCTCCAGTGCTGAAAGGGCAGGGGTGGGAGTCCTATAGTGCAGGCGCGAGTGCCCACACTCCTAATTCAATCCCTGAGGGCGGAAATGGCTCCTCCCCCCCGGGAAGCCCTCTGCAGGCCTGAAACGGCCCATTTCCCAAGCTCTGGTGGGCCTGGTTTTGCCCTCCCCAGGTGCAGAGGCACAAATCCCCCCCCCCCGAGCCTCCAGGCGAAGGGAAAATCAGTTGGCTGGTGCGGGCATGTCCATTGCAAGTCAGCCTGGGTGCCAGCAGATATGGGTCTGGGCGGCACCTGTGCCATAGGTTTGCCATCACTGGTGGAGGGGGTTGGACTAGATGACCCCCTCTTCCTCCCCAGAAAGACCCTCCTGGCCTCACATGCAGGGCTTCCCCCCTCAGGGAGGGAGGGGAAACTCTCTGGATCCCCCCCTGGAGACCCCCACTGAGGAGACCCTGGGGACGGGGAGGAGAAGGGGGAGGAGGGGGAGGAGAAGGGGGAGGAGAAGGGGGAGGAGGGAGAGGGGGGGAGGGGGAGGAGGGGGAGGGGGAGGGTCCCACCCGTTCGTCCTCTGGGCTTTTATGGGGGGGGGCTGACCGGACCACCTGAGAAGCTCTAACATGCCCCCCCCCACACCTGCCTCCCCCTGGACCTGGCCGAGGCCCTCCCACCTGTGGGGGGGGCTGAGAAGGACAGAGACCCCCAGACGATCCTCAGAAGAATGCAGGAGGAGGGAGGGAGTGCAGCTGTGCCCCAGAGACAGAGGGCGCCTCTCCCCAAGCAGCAGAGGCAGGCAGAGCCCCCCCCCCCCCTCCCGAGAAGGCTGGGCAACATCGTGGAGGCTTTGGCTCTATGGAGGCGCTCTGGGCCGCCTGTGCCCCCCCTCGCCTGGCTCTCCCTGTGTGGGGGCTGCAGGGAGCTTCTGTCTGTCGGGGGTGGGGGGCTTGTCCAGGGAAGGGGGGCTCACCAGGGAGGGGAGGGGGGCTGGGGGGAGGGGGGCTCACCAGGGAATCACTGAGCTCCACCTGATACTCCTGCCGGGCCCGTAGGATCACCTGGTCCTGGAAGTCTCGGTACTCCGGAGTTTGGGGCTCATGATAGGTGATCACCAGCACGGTCTGCAAGAGAAGCCATTGGCTGAGGGACACAAGAGCCCATGTGCCTCTGCAGGTGGCGAGGCAGCAGCCCTCCCCCTCTCTGCACTCTCTCTCTCTCTCTCTCTCTCTCTCACACACACACACACACACACACACACACGCTTCCTGCACGTAGCTGTCTGGAAATCTCACCCCGGCTGCCCAACGGCTCCCATCTGCCTTTGCCAGCAGGGCCAGGCGGCCGGTGGGGGCTCTGCCTCCCCACTGGCAGAGGCACATCCTCTCTTCTGGCCGCTGAGTCCCTGCCTGGCCCTGGGCAGCCCCCTCCTCACAGCGCTTCCCCTCTGAGCAGCAGCCCTGCAGCCCTTGGGACCCCCAGGCCGCTGGCCGTTTCCCTCTAAGCTGCTGGCAGGGAGCTCAGCCCCTTCAAAGCCCCAACCGCCTGGGTCCCCCTCTTACCCGCCTGGGAAGGAGGGGAGGCTGAGCCCCAACCTGGAGCCGGTGGTGAGATTTGAACCGCCAAACTGCAGCTGGTGGTCAGCTGACGGAGCCTGCGGTGCTGCACTCTAACCACTGCACCGCCTCAAGGGAGAGAGGCCCCAGGCGCGGAGCAGGGTGGTGTCTGGCTTCACCCAATGCAGCCCCCCCAGACACTCCCCAACTCCATTCCCCCCCAGTGGGGCTCCCCTCTGCCCTCCCCAGCCCTTTCCCCCCAAAAGGGCCCCCCTGGACTGACCTGGAAGGCCTCCCGCAAGGTGCCCGAGTCCGGCTGGCCCTCCTTGCTCCGCCAGGGCCGGGCAGCCCCCTGGGGCCCCTCCCCCTGCAGGCTCTCCCCAAAGACGTCCAGGTAGAAGAAGACGTGGTCGCCCTGCGTCAGCCCCTCCGACTGCGCCCGGCCCATCACTTGGTGCAGCATCTCCAGGGGGCCGCAGATGTAGATGACTGCCAAGAGAAGGGGGTCGGGGGGGGGGTCGGCCACATGTGGTCAGCAGGGGCCCCTCCGGCCTCTCCAGGAATGGAGGCACCCGAGAGAGCGCCCCCTCTGGCAGCTGCAAGTAGTTATTGCCATTGCTAGGGATTCGGCCAGCAGCCCCACCCCCCGGCCGCCTTCAATGGCAGAAGAGCCCCTGAGATGTGCAGGGCAAGGGAACTCCCCCCACCACCACGGACGGCTTCGCCCTGCAGCCGGACTTCTTCCTCCCCTGCGCCAGGGACACCCCACCCTTTCCCGAAGGTCCCTCCTGCGTATGTTCTTGCCAGGAAGCCCTCACTCCTGCCCCCCTGCTCCCTCCAAGGCCCATGTGACACCCCTCGGATCGGTTTCAGGTGGACAACGGCAGAGATGCCCCCTCCCTTTGTGTCAGCAGCCCTGAAAACCAGGGAAGAGAACGGGGAGGGTCAACTTTGGTGGTACATGACAAACTACTTCTGGAACTAAAATCCTATGGCAGCCCCGGACTTCTTGGTGGCTGGATAGCTGTGTCCCCGTCAAACAGACAACAAGGGGTTAAAATCGGGAGTGCCCCATCGAATCCTGCAGCTGTCAGCAGTGGTGTCCTTCAAGGCAGCTTTCTAGGACCGACAGGCTTCATTCTTTACATAAGTGACCTTTGTGATCATAGCATAACAACTGTGTTCTCTCTGCTGACAATATTAAACCATCTAACACCACCGACAATGTGGCTACCCTTCAAAATGACCTTGACCATGTATCCGAATGGCCAGACAACTGGCAATTTCAAATCTCAACCCACAAGTGCTCTGTCCTGCACATGGGCAAAAAGAACCAGAACACAAAATACAAGCTTAGTGGACACGACCTCGCAGTTGATCCTCACTTTGTCAAGGACCTTGGAGCACTGGAATCCAGTGCCCTGAGTGCCCAGGCCCACTGGAACAACACTGCCAAAAAGGCACGAAGAGTTGTCAATCTAACCTTCTCTGGCCATAGTACACTGCTAACCAGAGCATACAAAACATTCACTAGACCAATTCTCGAAGACAGCTCACCTGCCTGGGACCCACGCTGCATATCGGACATTAATACAACCCAACAAGTCCAGAAATATCCCATCACCAGAAGACGACTTTATTCCACCAGATTTGAAACTTTTAGACAATTTAGAACTACGTCACCTTCGATCTAATGCAAATGTAACTCATAAAACCATCTGCCACAATGTCCTGCCTGTCAATGACTGACTGACTTACTTATTTAATGTGCATGCTGCTCAACTCCCAAAGGATTCTGGGCATTTTTTTACGACCCCACTGTGGGCGGGGCTTACGCATTTTCTTCCAACATCTTTCAGTGCAAATTGGGGGCTCTGGGGTGGAGCTCCGTTTTCGCTACCCCACTGTGTTCTCCCCCCCTTCCCGTACAGGCAACAGCCCCCCCTGCTTGCACTGTGGGTGACCTCTGGCGGGAGAAGGAGGGGGGCACACCAATCCCGGCTCCCGGCAGGTTTCAACACTGGTCATCCTGGGATCTTTCTGAACCAGCTGAGACCTGGCGAAAGGTGACTCCCACTCCCCCTCCGGAGCAGGCAAGTCCAGCCCTCCCCCCTCGCCCCTCAGCACTGTGTGCCTTTCCAGGCCCTCCCCAGCCTCTATCTCCCGAGGCAGGTGGGCAGAGTCATCGGCCTGGAGTGTCCGTTCATTTAGACCTGTCTACTCCAGGTCAAGGAAGGCTGGTCAACGCTGTCCTGGTATTTGGAGGACGGTCAGAGACAGGTTGATGGCTGTGAAGAACTGTCAGATCCCAGTCATCCAGCATTGTCAGCCCCTCTAAGGAGGGGCCGCAACCCTGTCTGCTCTATGGCCGAGGACCCCCTCCCTGAAAGAAGTTGGAGCACAGAGAGACCCCGACTACAAGTCACCCCCCAGGCAGCCTTCCCAACTTAGGCAGGACCTGGGTTTCCGAGGCATTTGGTCAAGTGAGGACCCTGGGCAGAAAGGGCTGTGGCCCCCTCCTTTTCTGCATCCCCTGCCCCCTCCTGAGGTCTGGCATCTAATAACCTACTCTCTAACAAACAATTTGGATTCCGAAAGAAATTATCCTGCAACCTACAACTACTCCACTGCAAAAACATATGGACTACCCACCGAGATCAAGGAAAATCCATTGATGCAATTTATATTGACTTTTGCAAAGCCTTCGACTCAGTGGTCCATGACAAATTACTCCTAAAACTCAAATCCTATGGCATCTCAGGATTCCTCCTTAGCTGGATTACTGCATTCCTGACAAATAGTCAACAAGTTGTCAAAATTGGAAGCGCCATTTCCACCCCCGTCCCTGTCAAAAGTGGCGTTCCCCAGGGCAGAGTACTAGGTCCTACTCTTTTCATTCTCTACATCAACGACCTCTGCGATCATATCGCAAGCAACTGTGTTCTTTTTGCCGACGATGTAAAACTATTCAACACCACGGACAACATATCTACTCTCCAAAAAGACCTGGACTTTGTCTCAGACTGGTCTAACACCTGGCAACTTCAAATATCAACCAACAAATGCTCTACCCTCCACATCGGCAAAAAGAATCCAAACCTCATATATAAACTGAATAAACAAAATCTCACCGCCAATTCTCACTCAGTAAAAGACCTTGGAATAGTAATATCAAATGACCTAAGTGCCAAAGCCCACTGCAACAATACCGCCAAAAAAGGCTTCTAGAGTTGTTAACCTGATCCTATGCAGCTTCTGCTCTGGCAATCTCACACTACTCACCAGAGCCTACAAAACTTTTGCCAGACCCATCCTAGACTACTGCTCATCTGTCTGGAACCCATACCACATCTCGGACATCAACACCCTAGAAAATGTCCAAAGGTACTTCACCAGAAGAGCCCTTCACTCCTCCACTCGAAACAGAATGCCCTATGAAAGCAGACTATCAATCCTAGGTCTAGAAAGCTTAGAACTACAACGCCTAAAACATGATTTAAGTATTGCCCACAAAATCATATGCTGCAACGTTCTGCCTGTCAATGACTACTTCAGCTTCAACCGCAACAGCACAAGAGCACGCAACAAATTCAAACAATATTAATTGCTCCAAGCTTGACTGTAAAAATATGACTTTAGCAATCAAGTTGTTGAAGCGTGGAACTCATTACCGGACCCAGTAGTGTCAACCCGTAACCCCCAACATTTTTCCCTTAGACTATCCACGATTGACCTCTCCAGGTTCCTAAGAGGTCAGTAAGAGGCGTGCATAAGTGCACCAGCGTGCCTTTCGTCCCCTGTGCAATTGTCTATCCCTATCTCATATATCATATATCTTTTCTTCCTTTCATATATCTTCTCCTCTACTTTTATATCTTTTCTTTATATATAATACTTCATGTCTATCCTCTTCAATATGTATTGTGTATTGGACAAAAATAATAAATAAAAAATAAATAAAAATAAAATCTCTTTCTGCAAGACCACCGGAGTTTCAAGGGGAAGGAAAACGGTCCTGAAGGATGACCATCTCCGGGAATGGTGGTTTGCTCTATTTATGAACTGCCAGAAGCATTGAGGGGGGGGGGTCCCCTGGGAAAACCAGCTGCTGGACCTTCGCCTGAGCCACTAGAAGGAACTTCAAACGCTTTGGAGACCCAGAAGCTCCCTGCTGAAGGCCTCGTCCAAAGTTGGGGGGGTCATTCCTCCCTGCAGGGGCCGATTCCACCGACTGACCCCCTGCAGCCGAACGGAGGCTGCCCGTCCCTTTCAACCGCCATTGCCCACCGCCCACTTCATGGGACAAGCCCGCAAAAGGCCGGGCGAAATGGGTCCCCTCCCAGTCCCCCCAGCGTGCCTTGGCCCTGCTCCCCCCAGAAAGAGGCACTCCCCTCCCCCCGCAGAGTCCACCCTTTTTCCTGCTTCCTCTTTTTAGGTCTGGTGGCCACAACAGTTGACACAATCCTTAGTCATTGCAGTAATTTGGCAACCACGTTACACTCGTGTGCCACACCCCAAACCTCTCCCGTGGGCGGCATCTGCCCCACACAGCCAGCCCCCCCCCTCAAGGAGACCCTCAGAATCGGCCCTGAGATTCAGCCCCCCAGGCAAGGAAGCTCAGTAGAGCCAGGAGAGGGGGGGGTGCCAATCCCCACGTCCCTCTCAGGCAGTGTGCGGATAAGACATCCACCCCATGCACTGGCGCTCTGGCACCAGGGACCCCTTCGCAGACTCCGTGGCCCAGGTGGGGAGCCTGGGGGGGGGGGGACTCGGCTGCCGGTGTGGCCCCAGGCAAGGCAGGGAAGCTCGAGGGAAGAGGCCGCCAAACACAGGAAGGCCTGTGGCCCTGTGGCCGCCTTGTGCTCAGCTGGCCGGAATCCAGGGGGAGGCTCCTCTGGCCCTGGGGCCAAAATGCCAGGTGGGTTGGCCAGCCTTGCCCTGCCTTGTCCAGCCAGCTGCTCTGGAAGTGTCTCTGCCAGCCCCCCACCAAAGCCCCTCTGAGCTCCTCCCTCGGGATTGGAGGGGCAAAACGGACACACACACACACACAGCCACCATCCCTCGGGGGGGGGGGTGTGTTCAGGAACCTCCTTCATTTGCCAAACGGAACCAGCTACCAAAGGAGGGCGGGGGGGGGGGAAGGCACTTTGCCAGACGAAGCTACCAAACCAAATCTGGCCAAGGTTGAAGCTGGGCCCACCGGTGGTTCACATGAAAGGCAACTTGTGCAGAGAGAGCAGCCGCCTTCCTGTCTACAGAACTCAAACTCTGGGACTTCTACGCCCGCTAAGGGGCTTTCGGGGGGGGATGCTACCGGGAGTTTGTTTTAGCAGACACTGCCCAAGGCTGGCTGGGCGCCTGTGGGACTCCTCGCCACCAGCCGGCTTCCAGCCTTTCCCTCACGCGAGGCGCGCCAGCCACTTTTGCAGAGGGCTGCAGAAAAGCCAGTGGGCGGGGAGGGAGTTGGTCAGTGCCGATGGCGCTGGGAAGAGCCCACCCGCCTCCCAGCTCCACAACTCCCAGCGAGCCCCCTCCTCCTCCGCTGCCACCCCGTCCGCCTTGGGCTGTGCTGCTTCGCAGGGGCTGAGCTCCACCAGACCGAGAAGCCAGCCAACGAGGGAGCCCCGGCAGGCCACAGCGCGAGAGCCCGGCCAGCGGCAGAGAGCAGAACTCGGGCCCCACCAAGGCACCTCCCGTCACCGCCGCTGCCCTCCGAGCAATGCCACCAAAGACCCCACAGCCGAGCCCCCCCCCGTGGAATTGGGAAGGAGGCCTTTTCCTAACAGCTGACCTCACTGGGGGGGGAGGAGGAGGACGGCCCATTAGGTAGGTGCCCGTTGCAGAAGAGCCAGGCCTGCTTACCTGGGGGGAAAGGCCCCCTCGAACTACCCAGAGACATGGCCCACCTTCACACGATATGCTCGGCCAGTCCAGGAAGCCCCGAGACCTGCTGAGCTTGGGGGAGGCCCCACCCGCCCACCCACTCCCCCTCCAGGCCCCGAGTGGAGGCTCCCAGCCGCGCTTCCCCCTCCGGCACTCAGCCCAGCCAGCCAGATGGTGAGGGGGGAGCTGCAGCCTGGCCTGGGGAGGCGGTGGGTGCGGGTGGGGTGGGCATGGGCTGCTGCTTTTCTAAGAAGGCAACGTCAACATTATCCTTCCTGTTAATGATTACTTCACCTTCAACCACAACTGTACACGAGCACACGACAGATATAAACTCAATGTAAACCGCTCCAAACCCAACTTCAGCAACCGAGTGACAGAGGCCTGGAATGCACCCCCCGACTCGGTGGATCCTTCCCCGAACCCCAAAACCTTCAACCTTAGACTGTCTACGGTCGAGCTCTCCCCGTTTCTAAGGGGCCCTGCGGCCCTCTTTGATCCTGGCGTATTTACTTGTGTTTATACAAACGACTCCCGTCCTCTACACGTCTGACAAGCAAAATAAATACGTAAGTGAGTAAATAAAACCCGTCCAAGGATCGAAGCTCTGGCAGCACCACGGTCACGAAAGGTGCCCTCTCCGGCTGCTGGCATAGACTCCCCTTACGGGGGGCCGGAGATTGAGACCAAGAGAGGCCCCGTTCAGCCTCCTTGCAGTGGTGGGACTGGGCAGGTCGGGGTCCAGGCGAGGTCGCAGTGCCGCCTGCCCTTCTGCACGGGGGTGGTGGAGGTGGGCCGGGCTCTATGCCAGGGTGGCAGGGGCTGGAAGAGAAGGTGGGGCTGGACATCGGCTGGGCTGCCCCTGGGAACGAGGAGAGAATGGCCAGCTCTTGAGTTCCATCGGAGGAAATGGGAAAAGTCCTGCCAGGGAATGAGGAACCCAGGACGGACGGGCAAATTTGCCCCCCACTTTAGGGGATCCGAATGCGCCCAGCAGCTGCTCAGCCCCAGTTCATCCCTCAGAGCCACGGTGGGCAGAGCGTGGCGGCCTCCTCGGGGCATTGTGACATTCATGCAGCGGGGGAGGGGAGGGCCTGTGGCTGAGTCCGGCTTCCGCTCTGGGCTTCCTCGGAGCCGGCCACGCGCAGCTTCCACCGTGCACGGCAGGGGCCCACGGCTGCCTTCGTCAAGCGAGCCCAGCAGGCCCAGAGCCGGCCGGCCGGCCTCCCCCGCAGTCAGAGGGACCGTGGGAGAAGGAAGCCGGAGGGAGCAGCCAGGGGTCAATCGGCTGCCGGGAGGAGGAAGGGCGGGAGGTCAGGCCTGGGCCATTCAGCCGAGGGGGGGATCTGGACTCCAGCCAGGGACGCTGGGCTGCTGCAGCCAGCATCCTCAATGTGTGAAGCCAGCCGGCTTCGGTAACCAAGGGAGTCGCTGCCCGGAGGAAAGGCTGGGCCGGACCCCATCTTGACCGTGCAGCGGATCCTGGGCCCTGAGGAAAAGCTCGCCACTGGGGCGGACTGCCCTGAACCGTGCGTCTCTGGGCTGAAGCAGGCCGCACTCCCCCCCCCCCATTGGCAGCTGTGAGCCCAAACGAGGTGCAGCAGAATCAGAGGAGGGGGGGCTTCCTGAGAGCAGAGACGGAGGAGCCCCCGCAGCTCTGCCAGGATGGGACACACTCCCAGAGGAAGAGGCAAGCTGGACACAACAGGGTGTGTGTGTGTGTGTGTGTGTGTGTGTGTTGGTGGGGCTCTTCTTCCTTCGGGAAAAGGTGAGGTCACGCGTGGAAGCCAACTTAATAAACGACAGATTATTTATAAAGTCAACGTCCAAATAAATAGATTGCGCCTCGCTGGGCTGTAAACCTTTGTCTCCTCCTTCCAGGGCACACACGGTGAGCCGCTTGGAAGCCGCCTGCCTTCCCTGCCTGGGTCTGCCCCACGGAAAGCCCCTCTGTCGGGGCCCCTCCCCTCCCAGGGCTCTGCCCCCCGTGCCGGGGAGGGGGGCAGGAGAAGGCCCTGCCGCTGTTCTGTCTGCTGCTTCTCAGGGCCTGGACGGGCTCAGCTCCTCGGGAGTTGTGGAGTCCCAGAAAGCAACCTCTGACCGTCTGCTGGAAGCTCTCGAATGAAGAACTCCCCTCTGGGCCTGTGGCGGTCTGTTCCCCTGGCTACCAACCCTTCCCGTGTTCCTCCGATGCTTTCTTTCCGCCCCCGCTCTTCTGCAGGCTAAGCCCTCCCCAGGCCATTTTTGGAGCCCCCCCAACCTGCATTTGCTTCCCCTTGGCCCTTCTGCAAGGCTCTGCCCCCCACCTTCCTCACCTCGGGGGGGGGCACTTGCAGCCTGCAGCCCTCAGCCTGGATTCTGCCAGCGGGGGCCCTCTTCCTCCCCCCCCCACGGCTGCATTGGTGGCACCGGGAGGGACAGACTGGGGGCTCTTGCATGGGGCTCAGCCCTTCCCAGCCAGGAGCCTCCCCCCCTCACTGGGCAGGGAAAGGCCGGCTGGGCGGAGGGGGAGGGGGCCAGCAGCTGCTACCAGGAGCCCT
This sequence comes from Erythrolamprus reginae, assembly GCF_031021105.1. Taxonomy (NCBI): domain Eukaryota; kingdom Metazoa; phylum Chordata; class Lepidosauria; order Squamata; family Dipsadidae; genus Erythrolamprus; species Erythrolamprus reginae. The sequence continues at coordinate 354,954,127 of NC_091951.1, forward strand.
GCAGGGCGGTGACGTCACCCAGCCACCTCACTGGGAAGCCATTTCAAAGGCATCGTCCACAAATAACCCCCTCCCCCCATCTTGGCTATACCCCCCCCCCACACACACAATTGTAACATTTTGAGCTGCAATGCAAGCCACGGTCATTCTCCATAGGCAGAGGTTGGCAGAATCCTCGACCTGAGCCCCCCCCCTCACTCACCCCCCCCCCCCGTGGACCCCCGGCCAGCCTTCAGATCTGGCTGCTCCCAGCCTGCTTTCCTTCCGTCTCCAGCTGTGTGTGTGGAGCTGTGCGCAGCCTCCTAAGGGCCCCCCCCTGCACCCCAGGCGCTGTATAAAAGCCCAGTGTGATGCTGGCAGTGTTGTCCCTTTGCCACAGCCGCACACTGGGCCACTGTTTCCATTCCAACTCCAAACGGTCTCTGGTGGTCAGTCGGGGCCGCTCCCCCCCTCCCCCCCCCAGTCTGGTTGGTGGATTTGTGGCTGCCAATCGGCCCAGCTCCCTGCTTGCTCTCCCAGCTCCCCGGGATCCATACAGCCCCAGAGGGAGGCCCGGCTTTTGACCCAAGGGGGAAGCCCCACCCCATCCCCATCCCACCCACCCCCGTCCATAAGAACCTAAGAAAGGCCCTGCTGAATGGGGCCAAAGCCCCTGGAGTCCAGCATTCTGTGTCCCACAGTGGGCCCCCAATTGATCTTGAGCAGAAGGAGGAGGCCAGACCCCCCCCTTTCCTTGGACCCCCAACAACTGGGACTGAGGGAGTGAGCTACCAATGGTGCTGAACTGACCCAAGCGAAGCCGGAAGCCACAGGCAGAAAATCCCAGCCGGGTCAGAGCAGGAGCTGCCTTGGGCCCGGAGCGCTGCTGGGGGTCAGGGGGTCGGGGGCCCAAAGTCTTGTGCCAGAGACCCAGATGAGGGTGAGAGAGTCCAGGGACCGGGCGAAAGTCTTGGGCCTCTTGTCTCCGCCCCTTCCTTCCTCCTGCCCCAAACCCAGACTCCCTCCTTTGGGGGGTGGGGGCTGACTGGTGGCTGCCCCTTCCTGCATCTCCTCAATTTGTACATTTTCTAGGGGTCCTCTCAGCCTGGCATAGTTCAGTTTGTGGGGTCGGTCTGTGGGTTCTGCAGATACCGAAGACCTGTGCCCTCCCCACGAAAGGTTGCCACGAACTCCGTATCCGCTCACTCCGGGCACAGCCTCCTCGGCCAGGGCCCCCCTCCCAGCTGCTCAGGTGCAGGCAACACATCCTGGCTTGTTACAGATAACACAGACCCTGAAAGTGGGCTTGGTCACCTAGTCTACGCGACGCTTCCTGCAGATTACTAACCAGGGTACGTAAAGTCTTGCTTGACCGAAGCCACAATGAACCACGGGAGCCAACACTGATGAGCCCATCGGAAGAAGCCCTCAGAAGACTTGGGGTGTGAAGGGTGTGAAGGGTGTGGGTGTGTGAATCATGAAGGAAAAGGAACGTGGGTCTGTGAAATGGGAAAGGGGCAGGAGGGTCAGTGCAGGCAAAGGAGGCCGATGGGACCTTAGGCAGCTATGAATTAGACGCAGGGGATTTGGACCTGAAGAAGGGGGGGGAGGAAGTGAGGCTCTGCACGGCATGTTGTGGGTGTCTATTTTCATACTCGCCCACAACACACAGCACGTCTTTGAATCGGTTAGACTTGGGCTTCAGGGAATGCTCATCACCAAAGCACCGGAAATTAAGTTTGGGAAAAATTGAGTAACATCCTGAATTAACCTGAAAGAATTTTCTGCTTGAGGACTGGAGTGGATTGGGGGGGGGGGGGCAGCGGGGTTCCTCCCAGTTCTGACCAGTTTGCCTGAACTGGTATCCCCTGCTGGTGATCTCCCAAGGATGCCACAGAGCCCGTTCAATCGGTGCTGCTCCGTGGAGGCCGCCATCCATCCTTCCTTCCTTCCTTCCTCCCTCCCTTCCTTCCTCCCTCCCTTCCTTCCTTCCTTCCTTCCTTTCGGGGGGGGGGGGGGGCTTTTTCCAGTTATTTTTTCCCTTCTGGCCATGCACAGGAGCCGAATTTCCAGCACTGCGCATGTGTCGCCATCTTGTTTTTGGCTTTGGGGGGGGGGCTTTTTTGCCACTGTTCAGGCGCATGAACGCAAAGAGCGCTCGCACTCGCCAGGCAGCACGGGAGGGGAAGCACAAAGGCAGCGAGGTAAGCTAGGGCCCCCCTCTGGGTGTGTGTTTGGGGGGAGGGCCAAGGACACGAGGGCAGGAGGAGGGGCTTCTGCGTGGGGGAGGCCTGTTGTGTTCCAGGCAAAGCAAGGAGCTCAACTGCCGGGCTCCCAAGGGGGCCACCCAAGGAAGGCCCAACGGGCAGCACAGGAGACTCTGGAGATTCCGGCCGAGAGGTCAGAGAGGCACCGAAGGGCCACCAGAGGAACTGCTGGGACAGCGGCTGGAAAGGAAGCGATTGCTGGGTGGACTCTCCCAACAGGATGGGGGGAGGAGGGAAAGGTTCAGGCTGGGGTGAGAGTGGGAAGCCCCCCCCCCCCAATTGCAGTTGTGAGGTAGGGCTGGGAAATGGGAAGGAGGCGGTTGGGTGGCTAAGTTAAAGTTGTGCTTCTCCATCAGAGGCCCCTAATTTGCAATCCCCCTCCCCACCTTCCACTAAAGCCCCCCTCCTCTCTGGACAGTCCACCTCACAGGGTCATTGTGTGTAGAAATGGGAAGGTGTGTTGGGCATGTTCTCCACTTTGAGTTCTGGCTAAACACAATGAAGTTCTCTGATCCCCCCTACAAACGGCTTCCGCTGCCCGCGTTCCCTCCTGCCAGGGCGCCCCGGGGGGCTCCGGCCCCTGCTGGTCCCTTGACCTCCGCAGATCCCCCTTCTGGGAGACGGAAGGCGGCGCCTACGGGCCAGTCTGAAGGCCGCCCCAGCCCTCCACCCACCGCGCCTCTCTGCCCTCCAGCCACCAGCCTGGAGAGGATATCAGAAGCCCGGCGTCCGCGGCCACCCGCCCCGGAGCCTCTCCCGCAGCACCGGGGACGCCCAGATGGCCTCCGGATCCGCCGGCGGGCGAGAGGGAGCCGGTCGAGCGGGCAGGCAGGCCGTGGCGGGTTCGTGCCGCCCCAATGACAAAGCAGCTCCAAGATGGAGGAGCGCAGCTGCGGCAGGCGGACGGGTCGATCGATGCCTCCGGGGCGGGAGGGGGCGAGGCGCAGGGCAGAGCTGGACGGCCCCTCCCCGCGCCGCCCCCGCGCCCCGTTCAAGGAATGCCCGGCCCTCCGGCGGCGGGACTCCCGCGGCTGGCACGGAGGCCGCGCTCCCCGCCGAGGGCCCCGCCCCTCACCTCGCCCGTTGGCCCGGATGAACTGGACGGCGGCGTCCGGGCCCCCCGCCTCGTCGCCGGCGGCGCTGCCGTTGTCGCGGGGCGCGTAGATGTGGTAGCCGACGAGCAGGCTGGCGCGGCGCAGCTCCTCGTAGACGCCCTCGATGGTGAAGTAGAAGGGCCGGTCGTCGCTCTTGCGGTCCACGTAGAGCAGGGCGGCGCGCGAGCTCCAGTTGAAGTGGCCGTGCAGGCGGGCCACGAAGGCGCCCAGCTTGGGGGCGGAGGGCCCGACGCGCACCATGGTGCTGAAGTGCTGCTGCTTGTGGCTGAAGTCGGCGGCCACGGCGCCCGCGGTCAGCAGCGGCAGGTTCCAGTGCGCGGCGAAGCGGCCCACGGCGGCCGCCGGGTACACGCAGCCGGGGCCCAGCAGCACGTCCGGGTCGTGGTAGAGCTTCAGGTCGACGGCCTTGAGCGGCGCCACCGACTCCGAGCAGGCGCCGTTCAGCTCCGAGGTGGCCGCCACCTTCCGCACCGCCAGCCCGGCCGCCCGCAGCGCCGGCGCCAGCGCCTCCAGCGCCAGGTCCACGGCGGGGCCCACGCGCGGCAGCGCCCACGGGTAGCTGGGGTTGTCCCGCGGCAGCACCATGGCCACCGTCAGTACGCTCGGCAGGGACGCCGCCGCCGCGCTGCCGTTCTCCGCGCGCTCCGAGGCGGCGCCGGGCGCGAGGGTGGTCGAGGCGGCCAGGAGCAGCAGCGGCAGCAGCGGCGGGGCCGGCGGGGCCATGAGGAGGGCGGCTGGAGGGGTCCGCTCGCCTCGATGCCTCCGCCGCCGCCTCGGTTGCCGGATCCCTCTGCAGGGCGGTCTGTCCTGCGCTCCCCTCCCCCCCGAGAGCCGCCCCAGCCGCCCCCTCCCTCCCCTCGACTCCCCCCGGATGCCTCGGTCGCGCCAGGAGGAGAGGTGGGCGGGCAGCGCCCCCTGGCGCCTCCCTTGCCGTCCTCCGGCACCATCAGCCCGGGCGAGGCGGGCCGACTGCGGCGCCTTCGCCCGATAGCCCCGGCCGCTCTCGGTGCCGCAGCCCCCGTTTCAGGGAGCAGCCGTTCCAGGGAGGGCTCCGGGGCTTCGGGCGCTCTCGCGGCGGGGCCGGCAGCAGATCCTTCGGGCGCCTCCCGTCCCGCCCCGCGGCTCTTCCGCCCGCGCCCGCCCGCCCGCCCGCCTCTCCCGGGAAAGGAGGGCAGAGAGCGAGGCGCCGCCAGTGGAATCCGAGGCCGGCCGCTCGAGGCCTCGGCGGAGCGGAGGAAAGCGGCCCAGCCACTCCCGTCCCGCGCGGGGAGAAGGCGGGCTCTCCCGGAAGGTGCCGAGGGGGGGGGGGGACGGTGCCTCTCGCGCCCCCCATTCCGGGAGTGGCTCCCGGTCAGAGTCCGAAGGCCGCGTGCCCCCTGGAGTCGGTCTCGGGGGGAGCCAGCAATTCCTCCGGCCAGGCGTCCTTCCTGCTGCCAGCGGGCTCCAGCCGTGGGGAACCTGGGTGCAAAGGACACCGGTGGGGATTTTCTGGAGAAGGCGAGCGCTGGGCTTTGCGCCCAGAGAAGAGAGACACACCAGGCGCCCAACCCCTCCTGGAGCCTCTGAGCCGGCTCCCTATCAGGCCAGCCTTCCCAAGTCTCCCCGCCTAAAGGCCTGGGGCCCCGCTGGAGGCAGGCATGTCTTACCCAGCCAGCCCCTCCAAGGAGCCCCTCCAAGGAGCCCCTCCAAGGAGCCCCTCCAAGGAGCCCCCCAAGGGGCAGCTCTGGGCCCCTGGAGCAGCAGCAGAGGTGGGACAGTCAGGCTGTCCAGGAGAGTCCCAGGATGTGGGCCTCCCCCAGCCGGTCTCTCCCTCCTTGGAACGAAGGCCCTCTGTGGGCAGGGAGCTCAGGCTCCGGATGGCAACAGCCTCTTCAGCCCCCCCAGCCCCCCCCTCACAGGGCAGGGAAAGAGCTGAGGAGACAAATTGGAGCATTCCCCACTTCGGAGCTGCCCCTCCCCCCAAGAGGAAGAGACCGTTAGGATTGAAGGGCCCCACTGCTCCAGGAGCCTTCAGGAACGCTGGCAATGGCTGAGCCCCCCCCCCCCAGAGTCTCCTCCTGGGCCTCAGCTGCCTGGCCTCAGCAGAATAAGCCGATTAGGCAAAGGGTGGTTGTCGAGCCAATCAGCTGGCAGCCATCATCCGATGTCCCGCCTCCGGAAGGGCTTTGCTGCGGGAGTGCAGAAAGGCCTGGGCAGCCTTTGGCATCTCCGTTGCTGCCCTGACGGCCTTGGGGGTCAAGCGGCGCCGTCTGAGCCGGGTGGCCTTTCCCGCGTCCTCTGGGTGTGGCGAAGAAGGCCTCAGAGACCCGCCAGTCCAGCCAGGAGGGGCTCCACCTCCACGTCCCTTGGGCCGGAGCCAGCGGTGGGCAGCTCCCAGTTCGGTCTGGTTCAGTGACCCGGTAGTCGTGGCAATGAGAGGCTCCGCCCACCTGCCCGCGACACTTCTGTGCATGTGCGGAAGCATCATACACATGCAAACCGGTAGCAACGGGATCCAGAACGGTATACCGGATGCCGGACGGAGCCTCTCCGAGCCCCTGGGCAGCCTCTTGCCCAGCTTCCTCTGGCGAGAGAGGGTCCGGCTCCCGGCCCCACCAGCGACCATCCCAAAATGCAAAGGGTGCGCAGAGCAGATCAGAGGGACAAGGAAAGTGTGCATCACACAGAGTTGAAAGGGACCGTGGAGGCCTCTCCTTCAGCCCTCCAGGGGGCCCTCCGGCCTCTCCCGGAAGACCCCTGACCAAGCAGGCGGGCAGCCTGGGCCGCTGTCTTCCGATCGAGTCAGGCCCTGCCCGGCTCCTGCAGAAGGGGCCGCCTGTCCCCCCTCCCTCCCTCCCTCGCTCCCTCCCAGGGTTTCTGCCTTCCGGGGCTGCTGGGTGGGACCGGGAGGCTGCCGGGTGCCATCCACAAAAGAAGTGGCCACTGCTGGGCTCCCGGAAGGGTCCTCTTCTGCCACTCTTCTCCAGACAAGCCCTCAAGTTCTGTTCTTCTCCCAGGGCTTTGGGCCGCGGTGGGGAGCAGCCTCAGCGGGGGGGTTGCTCAGAATGGTCCGTTTCCATTCTGGTTTAAGCCTCGCTGAGCGATTGGTCTCCCTTGCGCTTATTTCTACGGTTGCTCAGTCGCCTGTGGTCGGGCAGCCCCACTAGCACCTCCCACAAATGTTAGTGTGTCTGACCTGAGCCGCCTCCCACCTTGATGGTTCTGGTTGGGCTCTCTGGGCCAAGAGACACAGGACGGCCCTGTCCAGGTCTTTGAACTGTTTCCCTCATTGGGCTGGCTTCTCCCTCCAAACTCTCCCCAATTTTGGCCTCGGGACAGCCAGAGCTCCGCCGATGGCCCACCACTCTGAGGGGAACTCCTCTGCCGCACAGCAGACCCCCCTCGGACCCACCTGGGGGCCCACGCAGTGACTCTCTTCAGTGAGGTGCCTCCAGCCGGGCCTGGGCTGTTGGCAGCCTCCACCCCCCCACCTCCACAAACATGGAGCTGCACTCTGCCTCCAACCCCCCTGCTCCATGGTCAGTGGCAGGAGCAGCCTCCTTGTAGAGGTCAAGCGGACAAGGCTGCTTGCTGTTCCTCACCCTTGGGAAGGTGGGGGCGGCCTTGGCCTTCCTCCAGGCTTCTGGGATCTGGCCAAACCCCTGAGCGTCCTTCTCAGGATGAGGGAAGAGTGGCTCTGCAGCCCCCACCCCCGCCACTGTCTCCACGCTCACGGAATAATGCACCGTTACCTGGGAAGGTCAGGGGGGGGATAGTCAGAAAACAACCTGTGAACCTCTAGAAACAAATAAAGTCATAACTAGAAGCAAGCAGGGATTTGTTAAAAACAGATCATGACAAACTGATCTTATTTCATTCTTTGACAAAGTGACTCCGTTAGTAGATCAGTCAAATGCTGTGGACGTGGGGTATTTCGACCAGCAGGGCCTCCTTCGTGGTAAGGTGGGAAAACTTGAGATAGACAGTATTACCTCCAGATGGATTTGTAACTGGCCGGCAAACTGTACTCAATGAGTAGTGGTACTACAGCAGCATGGAGGGAAGTCAGCCATGGAGTATACCACAAGGTTCCGTCTTAGGCTCAAGACTCTTTAACAACCTCGGTGGCGCAGTGGTTAGAGCGCAGTCCTGCAGGCGGCTTCTGCTGATCCCCGGCTGCCCTCCGTTGGGCAGATCGAATCTCAGGAGGCTGAAGGTGGACTCAGCCTTCCCTCCTTCCCAGGGGGGTCAAGTGAGGACCCGGATGGTTGGGGGCAAATAGGCCGACTCTCTGGAAACCGCTTAGAGGGGGCTGGAAAAGCCCCGGGCAGCTAAATGAAGAGAAGGGGAACGAACCAAATTTGCAACTATGATTCAGCAGTGGGGGGGGGGGGATAGCAACCCCAAAAGCTAACACAATCCCTGGTTGTGTAAACAGAGGCATAGAATCAACATCACATGAAGCAGCGGTCCCCAAACTACGGCCCGTGGGCTGGATGCGGCCTGCTGAGGTCTTTTAACTGGCCCGCAGCAGCACACGAGATTTTACCAATCGATATAATAAGCTCCCGAATCTCCTGTCCACTCTCACCGCGATCGGCTGCTGAGCGAGGAGGAGGTGGAGAGGCAAGAGAGCAGCAACAGTTCCTCTCCCTAAAGGCGAGAAAGAAAGGGACCAATTGCAGGCCCACTTTCCTCCCTGCCTCTTGCCTCTCCACCTCATCCCCACCTTGTTCTCCGCGGTGTGTGTACGGGAGATTCAGGAAATTGGCGATTCAAAAACTCCACTGAAAGTCACTGGAGTTTTTGAATCGCCAATTTCCTGAATCTTAAGTGCGCCATGGCTAAGTGCGTGGGGGGGGGGAGGTGGCTGCTTGCAAACCCCTGACCTTCACCGCCTCTCCCCCACGGCACAAGGCGAGCACACCTCCACTTATCTCTCTCTCCGCTTCTCCGGCAGGCACCACCTCCGCGCCCTCCCCTTCGCTCTGTGTAGTGTGCATAGGGATTTGTTCATAGGTTTTTTTAATAGTCCGACCCTCCAACAGTCTGAGGGACAGTGAACTGGCCCCCTGTGTAAAAAGTTTGGGGACCCCTGACATGAAGTGTTAGTGCCGCTTTATAAAGCTTTGGTCAGGCCACACCGGGAATGCTGCGTCCAGTTTTGGTCACATTACAAAAAAGATACTGAGACTTTTTCCAAAGTGCAGAGCAGAGCAACTGGGACCCCCCCCACACATCCCCCACCCCGATGTCCGTACTGCTCCCACCCTACTGGCCTTACCAAAGGCTGCGAAGACCTGGCTTTGCCGACAGGCCTGGAGGCCCTGAATACGACCATCTTCCACGGCCCAATTGTACTGATTGGATAGGTCAATTGTTGTGCTAGGTCGACTGGGTTGAGCATAAATTTGTATTGTGGGATTTTATGGCTTATAATTTTAGTATATTTAATTTTAATATTGACTTCTTCCTATTATAGTGCATTGTTTTATATTGTTGTTAGAGTCCTCTGGGATTGGGTGGCGTAGAAGTCAAAGAAAGAAACAGACAAATCTCATCCAGGAGAGAAGCAACCTGCAACTACGGCCGGGAGAATAAGCAGGTGGCCGTGAGTGGAGCTGCCTGTCAGAAGTTGTAGGTGGGTCACAAAGGGGAGATTTTTAAGAGATGGCCAGAAATTTGTCTGGAATGGTCCAGGGCACGGATGGTGAACCTTTTTTTCCTCAGGTGCCGACAGAGCACGGGCGGGCGCTATTGTGCATGCGCAAGTGCCCACACCCATCATTCAATGCCTGGGGAGGGTGCAAACAGCTTCCCCTGCCACCCCCCCCGGAGGTGGGCCCAGTACGCTCGTGTTTTGCCCTCCCCAGGTTCCAAAGGCTTCCCTGGAGGGTAAAAATGCCTCCCCATCCCCCCTGGAGGCTCTCTGGAAGCCACAAATGCTCCCCCCGAAGCCTCCCTCTCTCCCTCCCTCCTGCTCTCCCTCTCTCTCTCCCTCCCTCCTCTCTCTCCCTCTCTCTTCCTCCCTTATCTCCCTCTCTCTCTCACACACACCCTTTTTATTTCCTGTACTGTCAACCACAGTCCCAAGACAAACACGGTCCCAGCATCTCAGACGTATTTGGGGTTTAGATCTAACAGCATCGGCTGCAGCAGTTGAATTGGGAATTCATGCCATTCCTGCACCATCCAAAATTAGAGCATAGAACTACTGGCCAATGGAGACTGACAGGCTCCCCAAGTGATGTCTCCTGGAGCCTAAATAAAGTCACCACCACAAATCTCCTGGATCCCCAAACTGACAAATTTGGCAAAGGGCTCTGAGTTTCCGGTCTCTGGCGTAACCGGAGAGAGACCATGTTTCAAAAGAGCTGCCGGAGGAATGAAGGGGGCGGGAACCGGGAACACAAGCGGAGGAGTCGGGGCCGCAGCGACACAGAGTAAATCTGGGGGCTCTGAGATTTCCCTGAGTCCCACCGTTACCGGGGGGGGGCTGTTGTGACCCAGAGCTTCCTGGAGGGACAGTGAGGATCCACAGCACAGACCGGCACCGAGGGGGAAATCGGGGCCCGGCGATGCAGAAGACAGCTGGATCAGTGGCCAAAAGCTGTGGGCTACCCCGGTGATGACACGAGGAACGAAGTCTTGGTCAGATACTTTTGTCTTGGCCCTGTAAACAAATACACTATTTTCTTCTTTAAGGAAGAATTTGGGGGGGGGGGGGGGGTTGGAGAAAATGGCTACTGCTTCACATAAATAACAGCCAATAATTAGAGACCAGAAAATTAAAAACCTGAAAAGACACTTAAATGATGTTAGAAAAAAATCTGGAAAGCAAGATTGGGATTTATATATATAAATGGGATTGGGATTTATATATGTGGGTATGGCTAGCTGATGAGGCCAAAATAAGGCCGAAATAGATCTATACTAGTCTCCCTTAATTTTCAAATTCAGCAAAAAAACCCAAAAAAACATGTGACACATACAGATAGAGTTGTCGGCTATCAATAAAATTAACTGCCTTGGAAATGGCCCTGGGTTGGGCCAAGAGGCAAATAAGGAGCTGTGATGTTTCTTCAATACACCAGGGTGATTCGACACCAAAATATGTAACCCTTCCCTGGTGCAAAGCTGAAGGGATTGGATACTGTAGCCTAGAGGATAATTCTCTGCCTTACAAGGCAAAGGTTGCAGGTTCAAGTCCCAGTGGGTATGGCTAGCTGATGAGGCCAAAATAAGGCCAAAATAGATCTATCCTAGTCTCCCTTAATTTTCAAATTAACAAAAAAAAGTGACATATATATATATATGTAGATTGTTCTGAGTTCGGGTTTTGCCCTGTGTAATATTTTGCATGTCTATGCGACGTTTCGGCGAAATCACATTCACCATCATCAGGCTGAAGTTCCAATCTTTGTGTTGTTGTAAAATGGAATGTTAGCAACTGTCATTTCTTCCTAGTATATAGTGTGGGGGTGGAGATTTGTTTTGAATGTAGCAAATAGATTGGGTGATTATATATCTACAGCAGCACGAAGCTTACAACTTCAGCCTGATGATGGTGAATGTGATTTCACCGAAACGTCGCATAGACACTCAAAATATTACACGGGGCAAAACCCGAACTCAGAACAATCTACATACATATACCCATGAAAATCTATGAAAACACACACACACACACACACACACACACACACATATATACACACATACAGTATATGTATATTGTATCAAATGTTTTTAGCTGGAATTTTAAAATTAAGGGAGACTAGGATGGTCCCATTTCAGCCTTGTTCTGGCCTCATCAGCTAGCCACACCCTTCCTTACTGGGATTCGATCTGGCAGCCTCTGCCTTGTAAGGCAGAGAATTAGCAGTTGAGCCACCAGACCTGATCCCTCCAGCTCTGTACCAGGGAGGGGCTATATGCTTTTTTATGTCGGATCACCCTGGTACATAGTTCCTTCTAAGCTGAGCAGTGAGCAATCGCTCACTTAAAAATCATCATCAACTCAGAGTTTTCCAAACCTGCCCAGAAGCCGAGAGGGAAAGAGTGAGAGGGAAGGAGAGAGAGAGGAAGAGAGAGAAACAGAAAAAAGAGAGGAAGGAAAAGAGAAAGAAAAAGAATGGGAGTAAGGAAGAGAGAAAGAAAATCAAAATCTAGTTTGAAACTAGCTCAACTATTTAAGTGGCATTTTGATATTGATAGAGTTGCCCTATTATGAGCTCACTGTTATAGACACACAGTACAGTATTTTATTTTGAAATTCTCTCAGGCAAAACAGGGTGGGTTTTTTATTTGTTTGTTTGTTTATTATTTTTGTGCTGCCCAGTCTCGAAGGGACTGCCGCTCAGACACTATACTTTTCCGCCCACCCCCCAAAAAATTTAGAGGGAACACTGCCCTGGTATATTGAAGGAACGTCACAGCTCCTTTTTGCCTCTAGGCCCAACCCAGGACCATTTCAAGGCAGTTAATTTATTCATAGCTGACAACAATATTCTGTATGTATCAAATGTTTTTAGCTGGAATTTTAAAATTAAGGGAGACTAGGATGGTCATATATATATATATATATTTCCACATTGAAAATGATGGAAAGTTAAAATTGAAAGTAAATTTACTGAGTTTTAGAGTACAATACTGCCATCTAATGGACAAAGAAGGAAAATAGCATGACCTTGGACTGCCAGGTAACAGATGACTGAAGGTTTGGTTTTTGGTTAGGAAAAACAGCCAAGAGACTCTGAAGTAGGAATCGGAGAGGCTTCGTTTGCGTTGGGCTTTTGGGGACACTGTATCTTCTTACTTTTGATGAGACACGAGTGGCGAAGCTTATTAATTTCTCTTTCTTTGAAAGTAATTACATTTCCAGAGAGTCTGGATTATTTCTTTTATTCTTATTTTTCTCTGGAGATTTGTTTTTCTCTTAGATTGTTTCATTTTTTTCCTTTTTTAGTATATGCTTTTCCTATCTTTGGGCTTTGCTATCATATTTATTGGATTTAATGGCTTGAGATAACAAGCACCTGAAGATTGTGATATCTTTTATATTTTTATTTTTTATTCCCTACTTGTACTTTTTGTTTATTTTTACCCTGACAATGATTGATATTGTTCAATCTGGATTATAAATATTGAGTGGGAAATGAATAAGAAAATAATTCCCCATTCTTCGGCAATAGCAAGAAGACACCCGAGGCAGCGGCACAACAAGGCAAGGGGGATTCTGAATTAAAACGTTTATTACAGGCAATGCAGCAACGCCTAAAAGAGGTAAAGGAGGAAGTCAAAACTGAATGAGAAAATTGGGAAAATAGAAGACGGAGTCAAGGGAATGAAAGACAGAAGAAAGAATCCAAAAAGTGGAATGGAACTCTGCACTTTGATACGACCCAGGGGCTAATCAATCAATAATTAAAGATCTTACTGTATATATATTGACTGTTTCTTAATTGCCCATTTCCCTCAGTTATATATATATCACGTTCTCTTATAGCAAACTCAAATGAACCCTAGAACAAGAGAGAACATAAATGATTTTAGATGAGAGAAAAATGGGAGAAAAATTAAAGACATCCCCAGTAAGGATAATTATTTCACTACAGTAGCAATTAACGTGAAGGGAAATGTAAGATGTAAATATAAACCGTGTGTGCAAATAAGGCAGGGAAATGGCTATAAACTGAAGAAAGAAAAAAAAAACCTGGTTACAATTACAAGATGAAAATAGAATAACAGATAATTTATGTTTCAAATGTTATCAATATTACAAATTTAAAACCCACCTCTGTCGTCAGGCATGGGGGAACTGAGATATTCTTTCCCCCTAGGCTTCTACAATTTATGTATGGTACGTTTGTACGTATGATTGGTTTTAAAATATGGGGGGTTTTAGCTGCTTTAGTATTGGATTGTCGCATGTTGTTTTTACCACTGTTGTTAGCCGCCCCGAGTCTACGCAGAGGGGCGGTATACAAATCCAATCAATCAATCCAATCCTGTAAATGATATAAAAGAAGTTTCTCTGGCAAATGTTGATGAACAGTTAAACCAACAAAATTTATCATAGAGTTTCCTTATAGAGGTGGCACAAAAACAAACCAATAGAAATTAGAACCACTTAATGAACTTTCCCTAATTAGCCTAAGGGGGGGGGGGCTGTGAAAAAGGCCCAAAGCAGGAAAAACCTGCAGCTTCCTCTCCGTCCTATTTATGAAGGACGTTTTCCTCCCGCGGAATCCCAAGGCGGCACCGGAAGCCAGCAGCCGAGGGGGGGGGTTCCTTACTGTAGGAGGGGTCTAGGGAGGGGGCCTTTTCTGTGCAGGAGGAGGAGGGGGGGCGAGGGTCCGCTTTCTGGGCTCCCACCTGCTGAGGGAGGAGACCCTCCAGGCTCACCTGATCCTCCAGCCCCCCCCCCCTGATAAGGTCGTGTGTGACCAGTCTCCCCTCCTCATGCAGGGAGACTGACTGGCAGCGAGAGATAATGAACCACAAAGGGAGATAACCAGAGATGGGGGGGTGTTTATTTATTTTATTTATTTATTCAAATTTTATGCCGCCCTACAACATGTTAGCAAGAGGCCTTTTGAACAGAGAATCAGCCTCTGGCCCCCACAATCCAGGTCCTCATTTGACCCACCTGGGAAGGATGGAAGGCTGAGTCAACCTGGAGCCGGTGATGAGATTTGAACCGCTGACCTTCAGATCTAGTCAGCTTCAGTGGCCTGCAGTACAGCACTCTACCTGCTGCGCCACCCCGGCTCTGTGTTCTCAGACAGCGAAGCCCCGAATGCAGCAGGTGGGTGGGTGGGTGGGTGGGTGGGAGCCCTTTCGGTCACTTGGGAGGAATTCTTCCCCCCCCCCCCCCATGGATGGTCTCTGGAGGGGACGCGACCATCTGAGCCCCCTTGGATCTCTCAGTGGCCTTTGTGGCCACCGGACATGGAGCTCAGCCTGGGCTCCCTAGCACCCCCCCCCCCCCGCGCGTGGTTCTCCTCCTCCTCCACTCCCCCCCCCCCGTCTCTCTTCCCCGGGAGGCCTCCTGGTGCCACCTGTCCTCCCCCCTCTCCCCCAGGCAGCGCTGCCCCTCCCCCCTCCCCCCACCCCCACGGAAACGGCACTCCCTTCTTTCCACGCTTCCTTGCCCCAAGCCCCAGCTGGGGGGGGAGACACACGTACGTGTGGGGCAGCTCCTCCCTCCCCCCTCCCTCCCTGGCCTCTTCTTCCAGAGGCTGAGAGACTTTTGGGGGGGGGGCAGCCCGCCTGTGTTTCAGCCTGGCAGTTATGGAGCCTCCCCCGCCCTTTCCACCCCAAAAGCAAGTGGGGGTCGGAGGTTGTGTGGAAATCAAACCGAGCAGCCATGGGCCACGCTCTGCCCTGGGCCACGGTGCTCTGTGTGTGTGTGTGGGGGGCCTGGTGGCTAGAGAGACACAACTCGCGCAGGGTTGCTGCCATTTATTGAGGGGGAAAAGTCCCAACGACACCGACATTTCTCTCCCGGAAAGACAACGCGATGGCACACCTGGGTCCCTGGAGCAATTTAACGCCTCTCAGGCTGATGAAAACAAACCGTGGCCGGGAGACGCGAAGGGGGGGGGCAGGAGGAAGGGGGGAAGGGGGCGCTGGACTGCTGGGGAGCCTCCTGGCGGGGGAGAGGAGGAGACCTGCGCCCCCCCACCAGGGGGTCTTTCTTTCCAGACTTGTGTGTGTGTGTGTGAGGTGTGTGTGTGTGGCATTGCCAACAACTTCTGACTACAACACCCTGGAAGCTGAGCAGGGCAGGAGCCGGGGAGGGGGCGTGGCTGGGATGGGGGGGGCTCTTTGCTCCTCTGGTCTCAGCCAATGGGGGGGGGGAGCGGATGGAGAAGGGTTGCCAGGAATGAAGTGGAGCCCACCCACCCCCTCCCCCCCTCCCCGGGGGGAGGGGGGCGGGGGGGGGAGGAGCCCCGGGAACTCCCTGCACCAGTGTTTGCCCAGCGCCCCTCGGGCAATGGGGGGGGCGGTGGAGGAGGGGGCCACATTTCGCCTGGATGTCCACAGGGGAAGGACACACACCAGAGCTTCCTCCTGGGGCAGAAACTGGCCCGGGCTGGTGTGTGTGTGTGTGTTCAGAGAGCCTCCTGGGCCTTCGGGCAGGGAGACTACCAGGCCCCCCAGCCCCCCCCCCCCCCGTCCGGCTCAGATGGAGAGGGAGCTGCAGCTGGGCAGCTGGGAGGCGGAGGTGGCCAGCAGGGGGCTGGTGGGCAGCACTTTGATGGGCAGGTCCCAGCTGAAAGTGTCCACGTCCACCTGTTCCACTCCTGTCCAGCTGGCGGCTTCCGGCGGGACCTTGGGAACCACGGGCACCTCGGCCACGTCCCGCAGTGTGACGAACTCAAAGATGGAGCCTCCACTGGAGAGACACTGCGGAAGGCAGGCAGGCAGGCACTCAGGGCCAGGGGAGCCAGGCAGGCCTGCCCGCTGCCCCCCCCACCCCCGTACCCCTCCCCGCCATCCCGGTTGGGCAGGGGGAAGGAGGAGGCCCGTGGGGGGTGGGGGGCGGGTGGGCTCACCAACGCTGGTGCTGAAGCCGGGGGCCGAGCTGAGCGGGATGGGCAGGCTGAAGCTGGTGCGGGCGGGTGTGCAGGCAGGGCTCCTGGTGCCGGGCGTGGGGTGCTGTAGGAGGGGGCCTGGCCCCTCTGTCTCTGGAAGGCCTCCTGGACGCGCTCCTCCGTCTGCAGGCTCACCAGGTACTGGGCGGGGGAGGCGAGCCGGTCGGTCAGGGAGGCCCCCCCCGTCCAGGCAGGAGCCCCCCCCAGCCCCCCAGCACCCCCTCCTCACCTGCAGGCAGGGCGTGTCCCCCTCGGAGAAGCTGAAGGTCCCCACCACGTCCTCCCCAATCTTGTAGACCGTCTTGAAGAGGCAGAAGGTGGCCACGCGGCCCTGGGCACTGCTGATGTTGAACAGGTCTGGGGGAGGGGAGGAGCGGGCGGTGGGGTGGGGGCTCCGTGGCCCAGCAGGGGCTTATAGGGCTGACGGGGGCCCCCAGGATGGAAAGACGAGGCCTGCTGTGCTCAGCCCGACACCCGGCTGCCGATTCAGGGAGGGGCCGCTGGACTCCCCAAGGGGGCATGATGGGGAGGGGGGGGGCGCAGGGGGAAGGGACCCCGACTGCCGAGGCTACGGGCAGATTTTGGTGGGGGCCGCGAGGGACGGTTGTCCGGAGGGAGGGGGCACTCACGCAAACTCCTCCGCGAAGTCGCGACCGTCCAGGAGCTCGGTGGCCAGGTCTGCCAGGCGGGAGGGCTTCTTCGCGCCACTGCCCCCCTCCTCCTCCTCCTCCAGGAAGGGGCTGGAGGGGGCCACACGGCCTCGTCCTGGGGGAAAGGGGTAGTCCCTGAGCCCTGGGCAGACAGAGGAGACAAAGTCAGGGGGCCTGGCGGGCCGGAGTCCGGGGAGAGCGGGGGCCAAGGGGGGCTTACCCTGCAGCACCATCACCCGGAAGGGGACGCGGAGCAGCTTGATGGCCGAGTTCACCCCGCTGGCAGCCGATGGTCAGTTTGGTAGACGTACTTCACCGCCTGCCCACGGGAAGGAGGGCGGCCCGTCCACCGGCAGCGTCTCACAGTAAGAGTCTGGGGGCAGAGGGGGCAGGCCGGCCAAGATGGGGGCAGGCAGGGAAAGGGGATTCCCTCCAGGCGGGTCCCCTCCTGCTCTCAGCCCCCCCCTCCCCCCCCGCGCGGGAGGGAGGTCAGCACTCACAGCTCTTGGGACTCGCCGGGATCCAGCCTCAAGTCACAAAAGAGGATCTTTGGGGGTGTCGACAGGATGCACTGTCCCCGCTCCCCTGCAAGGCAACGCATGTCGCTAGTCCACCGCAAGGCCCTCCCTTCCTTTTCTTTTTCTAAATGTAACTTTTATTAAGAACCCTGGTTTTAATAGTGAAATCTAATGCAAACTAGACCAAGAAAAAAGAAAATAATAAAATGGCTTCCAACCTCCGTCACTAAAAAAATGTAGCCCCCCCATCCCCCCTTCTTCCTTCTGGGGCCCTGCGGCCAGCAACAGGCCCACGAAGGCTTCTCCACAGAAGTGACCGCAGGAGACAAGTGAGCGCCACCTGGCCTGGGACCCCCCGCCGTTGAGCAAAGCCAGCAGGTCAGGCCCCCCCC
Organism: Erythrolamprus reginae; assembly: GCF_031021105.1. Classification (NCBI taxonomy): domain Eukaryota; kingdom Metazoa; phylum Chordata; class Lepidosauria; order Squamata; family Dipsadidae; genus Erythrolamprus; species Erythrolamprus reginae. Next base: position 354,971,629 of record NC_091951.1, read on the forward strand.
CCCAGCCTGCCACCCTCTGCTGGCCTGTGCGAAGCCACCACAGGCCGTTCTCTATGCGAGAGCCGGCCCTTGCAGTCTTCGGGAAATCCCATCGCGCGATCTGGGGGCTGCAAGGGAATCCGGGGGGGGGGAGGCAGGGATCCTGAGGAGAGCTTCCCCTCTTGCCCGCAGCCCTCCTTCCTTCCCCAGCTCCTGCCTGCGAGCAGCCCCCCAGGGGAGCAGGAAGGAGGGTGTGCGAGGAGGGTCTGGGGGCACAGCCTCTGACAGGAAGGCCCAGAGGGGACTGGACTGGGGGGAGGGAGGTGGGCGGGGGATGCCAAGTGCCCAAATTCAGTCCTGGGGCCGCCACATCTGGGAACAAAGGCCCTGCTTGGGTCCTTCTCTTCCAGCACTGCTCGCAATTTTGTTCCTTGACTGGAGCTAATGGTCCTAATTGGTGACTGTTTGGTCAAATGACATTTACATTTCTTCCTTTTACTTTGAACAGTCTTAAATCTTTAGCTCATTCAAGTACTGTCACAATATTCTTCTTTTAAAATAATGAAATTATTTTGTTTTGTAAAAAAAAAAAAAAAACAGGGCAAAATCTATTTCCCAAGAGTAACTGTTCTTTAGAATTACTTGAACAAACTTAACTCTGGAAGTTTCGCTATTCCAATTATATTCTCATACAATCTTCTTTGATCAAAATGCTTATTTTGCTGCTATTTTCACATTCAGGATTGAAGGAACTCAGGGTCCAAAAGTCTTATCGGGAGTTAATGAGCAATTTCCCAAAAGCAATTAGCAAACGAGGATTGCAAAGCTCCTTCCAAAGCCTCTTGAGGACCCTGTGAGCCAGATGGGGGGGGGGCTGCCCCCCATTGCCTTGGAAAGAAGCCCCTCTGCTTGGGGGGGGGACCTCCCGCCCTCTCCTTCGAGGGTCTGCCCACTGCCTCGGTGTGCCACGGATGCGGGCTCCGCTTTTGGGGTGGGTCTTCAGTGGACCTCCCCTCCCTCCCTCCCCTCCCCCAGTGCCAGCGCCCCCCCTTGCCCCCCCCCTGCTACCTCTGTTGGGCACGAAGACCGTCTCGCTCTCTGCCTGGGCGTCATAGCTGGCGTCCTGCACAGGTGGCAGTGCCACGCGGCTCTCACTGGCGTGCAGCTGGCAGTGGATCTGAGCGCTGGCCCAGGCCAGGATCTCGCTGGAAGGAGAAGGAGGAGGGGAGGAGAGTCCAGTTGGGGGGAGAAGACGACGACCTGCAGAGGGGCAGGGAGCCCCCTCCCCCCTTTCCACAGCACATAGGCCACTTCCCACATAAGGTCCACGCCCCCCTCCCCCTCTGGACTACTCCGCTGCCCCCACACCCTGCCCTGCCCTGGCAGGACCCCCCCCTCCCTTGGGCCCTTCTGAGACAGGCTGGCACGGGGCCTGCTCGCTTCACAAGCCCTTTTGCGCTGACCTGGTTTCGGGGGAATTATCCGTCTCCTGCAGTGCTGGTGCTGCAGCTGGCCGGCCTCTCTTGGGCCACACTGAGAGCGGGAGGGTCCGGACGCTCAGGAGCCTGCTTCCCTGGGCCACTCAGGCTGCCCTCTGAGGTCAGGCCGCCAGCCCAACTGCTCAGGGGAGCAAGGAACCCCTCGAAAAGGGGTGGGGGGGTGGGGGGGGGGCTTTTTCGCTCGCTTCATCACCAGGCAACACATTTTTCATTTGGACCTAAATATTGTTTTGTTTTGGGGGCAGAATTTTGAAGATACTTTTTTCCGTTTCCCTTCCCTGAAATTGCCCCCTGTGTGGTTGGAGGGATCGTTTCTCCTCTTTTCCACCCTTGGTTCTTTCTTTCTCTCTCTTTCTCTCTCTACTCTGTTTCCACATCTTCACAGTGGGGTTGTTGTAGGGCTGCTTTCATTTCTCCTATTTTAAATGGGTTTCGTTTTTTCCTATTTTGAATGTTTGCCTTATTTTGGGTTTTTTTCAATCTCTTCATCTTTCATATGGAAATAGGTTCGCGTTGTGTCCACTCGCGTCCGGTGGAATTCAGACTCAGAAGAGGCGGAGACAGTGGGGGCGCAGTGCAGGCGCCCTCCGTTCCTGCCACCTGAGACTGGCGGCAAAGAGAGGGGCGGGGCCAGGGGCGAAGGGAGGGCCACCAGGGCGAGCGAGAGGGAGTGGTGACCCAGGGGAAGGAGCCTCTTCTGGATGCTGGGGCACGCAGGGCAACAACGCAGATCGTTTCGGCAACATCGAGTATCGGCCCATTATATTCGGTTCTTTTCCAAAGAGCCCATTCTTGGCTTTCCTAATGAGCTTCGGCCCTCCCAGCGACTTTCTGATATCTACACTTTTTCAAATCTTGCTTCACCTGGTAATTATTGCTGTGTTTATCTTCTCTCTGGGACTCTGGCCAACTGATAAGGCTTTGCTAGATTTGATTCTCATTTTGAAAAGACTTTTAAAGAACTCTAAAAGGCTGAGACTTTTGTAATTATAACATTTTTTATTATTAATTCCATCGGTGTGTTATCTGATTACGGGGGGGGGGGGGGGGTTGGCACTGAGACAGAACAATTTTGTTTTTCTGTTTTTGCTGATTATTACCCTGTTTTTTAAATTGGATTTCAAAATATTTGGACTATAAGTAGGGATAGAACGAGGAAATTACCATCATGTTTTTCATCAGCATCTTTGCTATCAACACAAAGTCCATGACAGAAAATGACAAGACATGTCAACTACCCCTAAATCCTTCTCTTCCGAAGTTTTTGCTAACACAGAACTGCCAATACAATACTCAGACTTGAGGATTCCTTTTCCCCAAGTGCATTATTTTACATTTGGAAACATTAAACTGCAGTTTCCATTGCTTTGACCATTTATCTAGTAAAGCTCAATCATTTACCATATTACAGACACCTCCAGGAATATCAACCCTATTGCACACTTTAGAGTCATCGGCAAATAGGCAAAGCTTCCCTACCAAACCTTCACCCTATGTCACTCACAAACATATTAAAAAGAATAGGACCCAGACAGACCGTTGTGGCACACCGCTTGTAACCTGACTCTGCTCAAGAATACTTGCCATTAACAATAACTCTCTGATGTCTACGCTTCAGCCAGCTGCAAATCCATTGAACTATCCAGGGATTAAGTCCAATCTTAAGCCATTCACATGTAAGCCATTCAATGATATTTCCTGTCTGCAGCATTTTGTTGAACAAT